>NW_008343479.1:3825730-3851984 GCF_000622305.1 Nannospalax galili | reverse complement strand
GGATTGGGACCATTGGGTATTCTATAACTGGTTAGGGTTGTTACTGGATATTCAAACTTACTTTTAAAAAAAGGTTAAGAATACTTGAATAAAAATTAGGCCATGATCAGCCCCCCAAAACATAACAAGAAGCATAATCTTATGTCCTGAATCTGTATGGTATGACCTGGAAGATGTTCCTCTGACCCTGTGATGATAAGCCACGGACCCGCCTCTTTCCCATGCTCTGCAAAGAAGCCACTTCCCTTCCCTCTTCCAGTGAATGAATTTTGGAAGAGTGTTGATGATGTCCCTGATATGGGGAAAGAGACCAACAATAAGAGTAAAGTGGGGTGCAGGGAGAGTGTGGGCTGAGGAAATGTTAACCTGTGGCCCATTCCCATAGGCTTGATGGGGGTGGCTGCAGTGGTGTGGTTAATGCAGTGGATAGTGAGATATGTAACTAGGGTGAGACTTTCTAAACAGTCGAGGTTGATGGGAGAGATCCCAGTGTGGCAGCCATCTTGTAAATGGTATGGGGTGGCATGCCTGCTTGACCAGTGGGGTCTGCTGTGTGACTATGGAGAGGCCCTGGAAACAACAGAAGGTCTGGAACAGATTCCACAATCTCTGGGAGTAGCACACCAGGGACAGAAATGTCAAAAAGCAGAGGGAGAGGTTGCTTGGCCGCTGCTATTGATAATAAGAAATCTAACCCAGGTGGAGGCCTTACCCAGGAGGGAAACTGAAGGTATTAGAGAGGAATTAGAATAGGAGAGGGATATGAGGCTGGCCTCTTTGGCACTGGCCTCTGACCTTGTCAGTAAATTAGATAAGAGAAAAAAGGAGATGGAAGTGTTGGCATGCCATTTTTTAGGACTAGGAGGTCAAATGGAAAAAAAAAAAAAAAGCCCAGATAAGAATGATAATAAAAGGCCCATCCTGGGTTCTCCAAACCTGGAACCCCTGGGAAGAGTCAGGCAGTTGAGAAAGAAGGAAGTGACCTAGAGATAGTGGGAAATGCTCCTCGGGTCTGACCTCTAATTCAAAGAAAGGGAAAATCCATGGTCCAACATGCAGATGGAGGTCTTAAATAACCCTGTACAGGAGATCATGGTAATCAGAGAATACTCAGCACCGGAACTGTTAGAACTGGGAAAGACATTTAAACAAGCTATGAAGGAGTCTGTGGCCACCTGGCTTGTAAGGCTATGGGATATAGGGCAGATAGAACCATTTTAAGTTCTACAGAAGCAGAGAAGTTAAGCAATATAACCACTCATCCCTCTTTGAGACAAAGGCTTCACAATTTAAGACAACATGAGGGAAACCAGTCCATGATGGATTGGCTCATATGAGCCATTCGGGATGTGTGGGTATTTCCAGCTGAGATTCCCATGAATATTAGAGATTGAAAAACCATTGAGGAAGGACAGGCTCTGTTGAGTGAACTGGGCATGAGGGAAGGTGTACTTGATGCCCAGTTCATGGGCCCAGATGGGACTGTGTTTACAGGAGATTTTAAGAAAGAAACTGATTCAGCAAGGCCCATGAGACTGGTATAGAGCTTTGGCAGCAGTGCTAAGCCCCATGGTTAGGAGTGACCTGTATGAGGCTGGTGAGGCTCTGGCAGATTTAAATGATTTATATCAACATGTAAACAGGGTTCAAAAGGTGCTGAAGTGAGTAGACATAAGGGAAAAGAGCCAGAACTCAGCAAAAGGTCCCCTCCATGTCTCCCAAACACAGATGTGGATCTGCAGAGAGCAGGAGTTGCTGGGGACAAGATAGATGGGCAGCCAAATGCTGTGCTGGTGAGTCTATGGAGGGCTTTAAGACCCGACCAGCAATTCACCACAGAAGTAAGATAAAGCTGGGGACCAGGAGGTGCAGGTAACTCCAACTGTACCCCCTGCTCCAGAGGAAGGCAGCCTCATTGGATGGGAACCTCCCCGAACCACTGCCTTGAAGAGGTGGCCAAGGTTGCCCACAGGTGAGGGCCATACTGGGTGACCAAAGGCCACATGTTGAATTGAGGATTTATTGGTCCCCCACTAATATACAAAACACACTGGCCCTAGTGGATACTGGGACAGAGTATACATGAATTCATCTCAATCCTTCAAAACATCAGGGCCAATGGATAGCAATGGATGGGTAATGGGGATAAAACCATACAAGTAAAGCAGACTAGGCTCTCTAGGAGTGGGCAATTAACCCCCCCCCAGGAGTACAAGGAGTGCATCTCTTCCCTTCAAGAGAACATTTTAGGGGTGGATGCCCTGCTGGGTCACACCCTACATACTACTGTGGGGGAGGTTTGGCTGAGGGTGTGAACAGTAAAGGTGATTACTCAGGGGTGGGCAAGATGGGAGCCAGTCAAATTGCCCACCCCATGGAGGGTGGTGAATATCAAACAGTACTGGCTGCCTAGCGGTTGAGATGAAATTACTGAAACCATCCAGGAGCTTGAGCGAGTAGAAGTTATCTGCCCAGCCCAGAGCCCTTTCAACAGCCCCATTTGGCCTATCAGGAAGCCAGCCACAAGATGACCCAATTGGGTTCTGGCCCCAATCCTGGAAAGGGGCAGAGTCCTGGTACCCTTTGCTAGAACCGCAACTGCTGGCTGTTTACAAAGCATTGCAACAGGTGGAATCCATTACGGGCCCCACCCCCATTACTGTAAAAACCACATATCCCATAAAAGGATGGGTGGAGGGTCTGTTAGCCAAGCCTCTATCAGGGATAGCCCAAAACCAAACGCTGCAAAGAGGGCATGCATATTTGCAAGGGGTGATGTCAGGAAGCCGGATCAACAATGCCATGCAAACAGTACTAGGACTGGTGTCATTTCAAGGCTCAGAGCCTCTCCCTCCACCTCCTATAGTTGACCCTCCAGCAAGACCTGACCAAATGTTAGAAGGGGATCCCCCAATTGAGACTGATGCCTGGTATACTGATGGCACTAGCAGGGGCACCAGACAAGAATGGATAGCAATGGCAATACAGATGAACACTGACATGATATGGTTAGAGAGAGGAGAAGGAGAAAGCAGTTAGTGGGCTGAATTGAGAGCTGTATGGATAGTAATAATGAGGGAGCCTTGGCTACAGTTGGGCTGTGTTCAAGGGCTTAACCTTATGGATGGCTCAATGGGAGAAAAAAACTGGCATGTGATGGGACGGCCACTATGGTCACAACAAATGTGGAAGGACATATATAATAAAATGCAGGAGGAGCTAGTACCCCTGGTAGTTTACCATGTTGCTGCCCACCGCCTGGTGAGTCCCCCAAGGAATCAGGAAGCTGATGCCCTCACCAAGGTGAGCGCTGTCTGCCCTCAGGTTCCTCCAGAAGCAGCTCACTGGCTTCATACCAAGTTGGGCCACAGAGGACCCAACACTGGATGGAGAATAGCCAAAGCAGCCGGCATTCCAGTAAAATATGCTGACATCCAACAGGCTGTCCAGGCCTGTGAGGCATGTTCCATCCCGGAGGATGGATGCCATGATGGGACATGTGCACAAGGCCGTTTCCCCTGGCAAGTAGATTATACAGGGCCCCTGCCAGTCAATGAGGGGTGTAAATACACTCTCAGTTGTGTGGACATTGCCACAGGTTTTACACCAGCCTTTCCTTGCAAGAGAGTGACAGACAAGACTATTATTAAGGGGCTTACTGAACTCAGTGTCATGCATGGGTGCCTGAGGCGAATCAATAGTGACAGAGGCACTCATTTCTCAGTTATAGATGTGCAAGCTTGGGCTGAGGATAATCAGGTTCAATGATATTTCCACCTTCCATAAAATCCTACAGGAGCAGGGTTAATTGAAAGAAAAAACGGGTTGCTAAAGGAACAGTTGAAAGCCTTAAGCCCAGAAGGATCCCTACAGGGGTGGAAAAAGGCCCTTCCAGAATCCATAAGGTTGTCAAATGAAAAACCCCAGTACCAAGGGTAGGTTGCCTCCCTATGAGTAGTTGGCTAAAGGGACCCCAGGGGTCCCCAAAACTATAAAGGTGATTGCCAATAATGTTGGTTACACACTGAAATGGACAGTAAGACCCTATTGGTGCTGAAGATGCTGTATTGCATGACGTGAGTGTAGGAGAGGGAGAAATCAAGCTTGGACTAAGCTGGAAATTCCCTGCCACTGGATAGATGGTTTTCATAGTGCCAGAAGGTGCTATGCAGATGGCTGGGGAAGAATTGTCCCCCATTATCCTGACCAATGAGGGACCCCACATGCTGCACTATCAATATGCAAAGCAAGATGTTCCTGCTGGTGCAATAATGGCTCATCTAGTGTATGTACAACCAGTAAATTATCAATTGGACCTAATGCCCCCTCCTAGGGATGGAACACACATCTGGTATTGTAGACCATGCCAACCACCTCCTGTGGCAGGAGATGTTATAGGCCCCAGTGGAGAAGGCACGTCAATTGTATTGTTAGATGGATGTGATGCTCCTACTAAAGTAGCATCCAAGCATTTGTTTTTGCCCATGAGCTATTATTGCAGTTACTGCTTATGTGCTCTTGCTTCTTGCTGTTTGTGTTTTTATAGTAGGTGGAATGCCACTAAATCGAGTCATCAGCCTATGACAAACAAAGGATGCAGAGACTTGAAGAGTCCAGTGCCCTATTACAATGGGAGAAAGGTTGCCCTACCCCCTCTGAGGCTCAGGGATATTTGTGGAAGATGCAGGTGGAAAGCTTTGTGAGAGCCAAAGGAAGGGATGGAGAGTTTGATGTTTTTCTGACCCAGTGATGACAAGCCAAGGACCCACCTCTTCCAGAAGCCACTCCTCTTCCTCTTCCAGCCAATTGGTTGACCATAGCCATTTGCAGGGGAGGGGCTAAGGGTATAAAAGCTGGGAAAACCACGAGGCTGGTCCCCTGCCATTTTGTAAGGCTGTCCGGAACCACAGGATTTATGTCTGGGTGTGGACTTTCAGCATCAGCTATGAATGGGGGGGCGCCCTCTTGTCAGTAAGTAAACCCTCACCCCAAGATCACTTATCAAGTCCAATAAACTCGTTAAGATTCTTCAAACCAGGGTTTGGAGAATGTTTTCCTCAGGCTGTCACAAGGACTGTGGGAGGAGGGAATTGGATGCCATATGCACCTCTCAGCAGTGATTTTGACTTACATATGCTTTAGCTGCAGATAAAACACACATGCCTATTATTGTTGAAATTGCACTTTGCAACACTGGATAGTTTAGCATTTATAACGCCTCAATGGACTTTTTGTTTACCGAGGTCTCAGAACTGGAAACAAATGCATAGGAGATGTGTGCAGAAAAATCAAAAGAAAACCCTATACAAATGACAAGATTAATCATGGTTATGGAGTCATGGTTGACATTCCAGAATGCCATGAAACCTGTCACCCTATATATATAAAATACACACACACACACACAAAACAAAACCAGGGGCATGGGTAGAAACTGCAGGATGGTACCCAGGAGTCATGGTTTCTTGGTGCTAGGACAGGGTTTTTTCTCTGTGCAAAGCCTGAGGGATTTGCCGAGGGCCTTGGGGAAGACTGGATGGGATCTTTTCAAAGCTTTATAGGACCCACATAACAGCCCAAGACAATTAAAGTGTTTCTTCTCCTCTTGGGTCCTGGATCCTCCCTTCCCTGGGACTAAGGGGGGCTGGCCCAGCAACAACTAGACTGCTGTCCTCCCAGGGACTCCTTCATCTCCCTGGGGGTCTGTGGAAGGACAGACTTCCTGACTGCTGAGAACAGGAGGGCATCAAAGTTGCCTGTGGTGAGGATCCCCTAATTTAGTGCTGGCTGGACAGGCCCGACCCTGCTTGTCAGCTGGGTTTGGGTAACTTAGCCTTCCGCCTAATGTCTGCACCTCTGAAGAGTTCAGACCCCAGAGGGAGAGAGGGGCAGAGACTTTGAGATTCACTGGGGTGTTGTAGGCAGCTGAAAAAATACTTCTGACACCCAGCTTAGGGTGTTATTATGGACCCCACTTCAGGCACCATCACAGGTACTAGACCCAAGGGTGCCCCTGTTTCTATTTAGTTATAAATGAGAATTTCCCACATAATCTGCAGCCAGGTTCACAGGAAAGCACAAAAAGCATGTTTAGTTTATTCTAAGGGGCACAGCAAAAGATATAGGTGAACAGTCAAATGACAAAACCCCAGTGTCCTGAGAATGGGCTTCTCTGTCTCGATGGAATAAGGCTGAGCCACTCCTGGGACAGAGTCAGATTCCCAGGGCCAGAAAGGTGTCTACCCCACAGCACTGAGGGGAGGGAGGGTCTGGTTGTCACTTCACCTAAGATGCCCAACCTGTCACTGCAGGCTCCTAGATCCCGGGACCTGCATTCACAGGAAGAGTGTGGCACCCACGTGGTCTTTATGATGAGGGAAATAACTCAAGATTGGTATTTCCTATTGTTTTATAATATACCTTATAGACCATGGGGATTTAGAAAATCATTTTTGAGGAGCATTGGCATTTTACCAGTGACCACTCCACCAAAGAAATGTCGCCCCCCACCCCCAGCAGCCATTAAGTGTCTATAGTGTTTAAGGAGGGTCAGGTCTCATTTGGGGAAAAGTGCACTTTAGAGGCATTTTTTTCTGCAGAGATGGGGCTCTTGGCACGTACATTGACCACCGTCAGTGCCAGACTACCCCATCACTATCCTAGGTCTATGCAAGCAGGCCTCTGCACCCGGTAGACCACAGGCCTGGGGCTGAGGCAGATTCCCAGAGCCAGAAGGATGTCTTGCCCACTGCGCTGAGGGAAGGGATTGTCTGCTTGTCACTTCACCTAAGGTGCCCAATCTGTCACTGCAGGCTCCTAGGTACTTAGGACCTGCATACCCAGGAAGAGTGTGGCACCCAAGTGGTCTTTATGATCAGGGAAATAACCCAAGATTGGTATTTCCTATTGTTTTATGATGGTCCTTATAGACCATGGGGGTTTGGAAAATCGTTTTTGAGGAGCATGGGGGCTTTACCATTGACCACACCACTGAAGAAATATTTTTTCCTCCCCCAGGAATGGTTAACTGTCTATAGCTTGTAAGGAGAGCAGAGTCTCCCTTGAGGAAAAGTGTTTTAGAGGGTATTTTTTTTTCTTGATGTGTTTTTGACAGCTCCTCTCTGTGCCTATGCATTGAGCACCTTCAACACCAGAGTATCCCATCACTATCCTAGGTCTATGCAAGCATGCCTCTGCACCCGGTAGACCACAGGCCTGGGGCTGAGGCAGATTCCCAGAGCCAGAAGGATGTCTTGCCCACCGCGCTGAGGGAAGGGATGGTCTGCTTGTCACTTCACCTAAGGTGCCCAACCTGTCACTGCAGGCTCCTAGGTACTTGGGACCTGCATACCCAGAAAAAGTGTGGCACCCAAGTGGTCTTTATTATCAAGGAAATAATCCAAGATTGGTATTTCCTATTGTTTTGTGATGTTCCTTATAGTCCATGGGATTTAGAAAACCATTTTTGAGGAGCATGGGTGCTTTACCAGTGACCACACCACTGAACACATGTCTCTCCCTCCCCCAGCAACCCTTAACTGTGCATAAATTCAAAGGAGGGCAGGGTCTCATTTGAGGTAAAATATTCTCCAGAAGGGTTTTTTGACAGCTGGGGCTGACCGCATGCTCATTGAGCGCGAGTGCCAGACTGTCCCATCACTATCTTAGGTCTGTGCAAGCATGCCTCTGCACCTGGCAGGGCACAGGCCTGGGAAGGAGGCAAATTCCCAGGGCCAGAAATGCCTTGTCCACAGGGCTCAGGGAAGGGAGGGTCTGCACTTGTGATGCCCAACCTGTCACTTCAGGCCAAAATGTCAAAAGTATTTGGGAGCTTGTATCAAATCCTTAAAATATTTTAGGGTTATCTCTTCAGAGGGGAGAATGTTGGAGGGGAGGGAGTGGGCATGGATTTGATCAAAACACCTTATATGCATGCATGAAATTCTCAAAAAGTTTTTTTAAAAATTAAAAAAATGTAAAGTTATCTACTCTATTAGGTTAAAAACATACTTACAATCTGAGATCAGTTTCTTTATAACTTGGACTGAGTCATTATTTTGTGATAGAATATCCATAAGATTCTTGAAGCTGCTGTCAGCTTTGCATTATTTTGGGCTCCCTGTAGATAGAATATTTTGATATGAAAACTGTAGCTTTGAAGTAGAGTGGCCCTGCCAATTTTCACTCTCTCTGACTATTTAGGATACTATCTCCAAGATTTCAGGATATGTAAATTTATATTTCCAAATTCTCAGGAATGGATGCTTTCTCCAAGTCAGTCACCTAGAGTAGAGGAAGTTCTAGCCACAGGGGACGAGTGCAAGGGAAAGGGTTAATAAGGAGCAGTCAAAGTTTCCTTAAGTACTGTTATAGTAGCCAATTTATAGTTCACCTAATAAATTCCCATAAACAAGAACAGCAAGAGTTATGAAAATCTGTACCTAAATGAACTAAAACTGCAACATGAAGCATGTGATCCCAAGCAGTATAAGGACTTGCTGCAGTTAGATATTCTATGGTGTTCCCAGATCTCTTTTTCAGAAGTGAATTGCAGCCTTGGCTACCATAAGTCTAGGAGTGCTAGCCTGATGCCCAACCGCCGCTTACCATGGCTAAAAGGATACATTCCCCATAAAAGTTACATTATCTCCTGTAGCATGTCCTATCTCAACAGTCTAACTGGGGATATAAAGACTGTCTGGCCTTGTCACCTTTGAAACATCAAGGGGCAATAGAACTCGAGGTCCCCAAGGGTTTGGCTGCTGTATCTGTGATAAATAAAGTACCAGTGACTTCCCTTCCCTCCCTTATTCCCTCACAGGCATTTTTCCTAAACGTGGTCTTTAATAAATCTTTTCTATTCTGATCTTTACCATTTTAATGAACCTTACCTAAAATCTTATTACTTGCTTGGTAAATTGGTTGGATCAAACAGTATTGAAAAAGATGAAAAAACACATAATTGGATATAAACAGACCCTTACTTTCCCTCAAAGTCTTTATAGAGAGATGTATGCATATATGTACATGTATATTATGCTTTCTGTACATATATTTGTGACTAAAACACATTTTTCATTAGGATGACAGCAAGGCTTTTTCCATGTTTCTCTCTTTCTGCATCCTAGGTAGAAGTGAAACATTTTCTAAAATGTGACTTTTGGAGGGATGGAAATGATGAAAATATATTACTCATGTATGAAATTCTCAAAAATTATATAAAATAAAATAAAAGAAAAATATGAGTTTTCTGAACACATGAAGTACAGGGCAGGTAATATGAACTAAGAGGACAGATGTGCAAAGGTATGCTTTTAATGCATGGCAAGATATTTTGTTGTTGTTGATGTTATTTTTATCAAGTCATCCGCTGTCCATTTTCAGCATGGATTGACTAAATTTGAAAATACAAGTTTTAATTTCGAATTAACTTTCTCTTGTCAAATGAGATCAGATTTGAGTCTATGGATTAAATCATTTCTTATATCCATTATCTAATTACCAAACCATTAAAACTACTGCAATAGAATTTGCTTTCATAAGCACAAGAGCCAGTTAAATGAGCAAAAGTTTAACTTTGGGATCATTATTATGAATTTGAAAGAGCCACATAAGCTTCATGTTTTTGAACACTTGATACCAAACTAGAGGCTGTTCTGTTCTGGGAGACTCAAAGTTTGGAATATGACTTCTAACTTGTAGATTAAGGTGAACTGAATGTTATACTTACCTCCAGTTCTGGGCTAGCTTGCTGCTTCCTGATCTGCCAAGATATGGGAAGTGATGCATACCAGCACCTGCTGTGGATAGTCTGACCGCTCCTGCTGCTGTGTCTTTCCTACCATCATGGTCTGAAATCCCCAAGAACCAGGAGCCAAAATAAATCCTCGCCCTTAAAGTCACTGCTGAGAAAGATCACTAATACATGGGTTTATCTCTATGGTACAGATTGCCTTCAGATGGTGCTGTGTGGAAGATATTTTGTTCAACATTTAGTAGATTGCTTGTGACTAGGTAGTTTTTTTTTTTTTTTCAGTCTATACCAAAGTACAAGTAATCTGAAAACAATGAAGAGGAAAATTAAATACCATCACACTGAGCTCCTGGGTTATCCAAGTAGCAGGGTCAACTCTTCCTCAAGAGCAGCAATGATAAGAAGTCTCCTCACAAATTAAACAGCAGAGGTTGAATGGACTCTGAAGCCTGAAGAAGGTGGTCACATGAAAAGTTACCTGCTCCCAGTGGATGGCAACCTAAGGCTGTAAAATAAACTCCTAAAGCTCTATCTTCTATTCATTGCCATTAGAAGCGATCTACACACACACAATAGCTATTGACAGTTGGTTGAACATTGAAGGCAAGTATTCTTTGCTCTTTTCATAGAGAAGGAAACAGACACTTAAAGAGATTAAAACTGTGCTTTGGTTCCCAGGCTTATTCCACAACTATTGTGAATAGTCACATAGTAAGTGGATCAGAAGCAGACCAAATTGGTCAAACAACAAAAATACATCTTTCACACTTTGAAAGTGTTGGAAATTAGGTAATTTCTCAATAAATTATATTTTTTGTGACATCTCCAGACCTCAATTATTTTCACTATCTCTTTGTTGACCACTTTAAATTTCATTTCATGGGTAATTATTAAGCAGCAAATGTACTTAAAGCATCCAGCTTATTTCTAACCACTTCCAAAATCTTGACTTGAACATGGTGTTCATTCCTTCAGTTTCCAAAATTATCGATAAAGCAAGTACATCTGTGTTCTAGACAAGTAAATTATCAATACTCATCAAGATGTTTATAAAAGCTAGAGCTTGTCTTAAACCCAAACACACAATCCCATCTTTCTATTTCACCAAGTCTGACTTGGCCCAAGGTCCTTTCCTTGCTGAGGCGTTCTTAACAGAGCACTAATACTTTCCAAAACCCAACTTCCTTTTCCCTGCACTATCCTTTGTGACTCAGTAAGAGCTGAGTGTGATGACATCACAAAAGTTCACCCACTCATTTGCCTTTTTTCCTGTCCTAAGAACCCATTTGTCCATTTACTACCCTGTGCCCACACAATGTTCCAGGACTGATAAGGTTTGTTATTTATTGAATGAACTAATTCATTAATCTAGCTACTTGCCCGCCTTTCTAGCCTATAAATCCATCATCATACTGAGCAGGATTATAAATAAAACAAAGGCTTAGAATGAGAAAAAACGAACAGACACAACAGGAATGTATGAGTAGGGAAGAAAAGCAACAAGAAATGTTTCCTGCAAATTTATGTCTTTAAGAGGATTACCCCTGGGGAGACGTTGGCGACTTTTTCCAGAGTAAGCAGTTGTGGGGCAGTCTGTGCTCACCTTTTAGCTCCTGGTTTATTAAGGGCTCAGCACCCTGGGTGGAGAACTGGCTTGGCAGGTTGGCACCTGACTTAGCAGAGCTTTATTGCAGTGGGAGGGAGGAGACATGCACCACTTTGACCAAGCAGCTCCGGACACTGAGAATCCCCAAAATGCTTTGCAATAACTGCTTTCTTTGAAATCCTTATTAAAATGAATTTCACATATAATAGCATTCTTAAAACCTTGGCAATTGCATGCATATTTGGTATAAACATCACTGCAGTTATTCACATAGGTCATATTTCCACCAACCTCAGAGTGTCTTTGTGAGGCTAGCAGTGAAGTTACCCTCAGCCCAAACTCAGACAACTCCTGGTCTTTGTCATCATAAATGAGTTTTGCCTTTCTAGGACTGCATATGAATGTCATCATCTAGGATAAGTTCTTTACATCCAGCTATTCTCTCAACATCTTTCGGAGTCATCCCTGTAGTTCCATATATTAGTATTTCACATTTTTATTCAATTTTTGTGATTTTCATACAATATAAATCGATGGTATTTAGATCTCTGCCTTCCCATACCCTGCATATTGCTTCCTGTTCAATTTAATGTACTCTATTACACACACACACACACGCACACACACATATGACTTATATAGCTTAATTTGTGTTTTCAAACGTCCTTCAATGTTGGTGTAACCACTGAAGTCTGGTTAACCTATTAAGAGTTCCAGTTCCATGTTTGAAAGAGACTCATCTGTCTCTACAAGCAGGCATCTGTTGCCATAGTTCCCTTAGGTTGGCTTGGACCTTCTTATTCACTTCCCCGTGTCTATGCTGGGAATTTTTCTGGTTTGTGCTTACATGGGACTTGTGCATACTGTCAACATCACTATGAGTTCCTTTGAGTAACTGATCAGCTATTTGGAAAACTGTTTCCTCATAGGAATCCACCACCTCTGGCTCTTACAGTCTTTCCATCCTGTCTTTTGCAATGATCTGGCAGCCTTGGGAGGCAGAAGTTTGATATAGGTGTTTTATTGAGTGGAAAACACTCTGTAGTCTCTTGTTCTCTGCTTGTTGGCCAGTTGCAGGTTTCTGTGTTAATCATTTTCTGTTGTATAAGGAAGCTTCTTTGGTGAGAGTTTTGAGATACATTAATAGGTATCACAAGTCATTAAGAGTAAGCTTCATATGATTAGTATTTAGCAAAAACAAACAAAAAAACCTAGTATTTAGAGTCTCCCCATGCCCTATGACCTATTCCTAGCCTTAGATTCCTAAGCTTCAAATCAATGTTAGGTATGGATTCCATCCTAAGAAGTAGATCTTAAACCCAATTGAAGAGGAGTGGTTGGTTACTCCTATAATAATTGTGCCACGATAGCACTGTTGGGCATATCTTGCCTGGCCAGTTGTTATAGTTCACAGGATTCACAGCAAGGTAAGGTTGATTATGTTTTCTTTCTGGTAGAATGCAAAGCACCATCCAGCACTATGAACAGTAGGTCATGGAGATGAGGCTCTGAAGATAGTTTTTTGTTAATTAAAACTTTTGACAATTTCAAGCATGTATCTTCTGCATTTTGATTACTGTCACCCTCTACTCTCATCTCCCTCCTACCCCAACAGTCCCTCTCTGTACAAGTCCCTTTCCCACATTCATGCCATATTGTTCTGTGACCCACTGTTTTTAACCATGGCCATCCACAGGACCATGGGTATGGAACTATCCATCAGAGCCTGATGGGCTTACCAGGGGGTATACAAGTGAAAATGATGACTGCTCCTCCTGCAGCATACATCACTAGACAATGGGTCCTCCGGTAGGGGTATGCCACATGAGACCCTCCGCGTTCCATGACTGCTGGAAGGCCTAATCTTAAGCAGGTCCAGTGTGGGCAACCACAACTGCAGTGATTTCTTGATTGCAATGGCTGGCTCTGTTATGCTCATAAGTGGTGTTTCATAGTCCTACCATCTGGCTCTTACATTCCTTCTGCCCCCTCTTTTGCAATGTTCCCTGAGCCTTAAAGGAGGTGGTATGAATGTCCTGTTCAGGACTGAACACTCAACAGTCACTTACTCTCAGCACTTTGAGCAGCACAAGTTTCTGCATTCACCTTGTTCACTGCAAAGAGATATTTCCCTGAGCATAAATATAAATATTTAAAAGGCAATTTGATGCCACGTCAATTTAGCAAAACATATTTACTGCTGTGTAAAACTACCACCCTGGGGAGTACGAACTTCTCAGCAATGTTTTTTAACCATATTTATAGTACCAGGCATGAATTTCCTACTTTGGAGTGGGCCTTAAATGCAATAAAAAAGAAATAGGTTAGCCTCTTAAAAGTCATTCACAGCAGGTGCATATTTTCTGGTAGGTTGGTATTGTAACCTATAGGGATTATACCTGCTTAAGAATAAAAATGATTTTTCTCCCACAGCAGCCTGCAGAGCGATGTGAGGTACTGTGTACGCTAGTTAGCAGGGAAAAAGATTCTACTTCAGTTCCAGCTTGATTTCTCGTGATCCTTCTGCTTCCACCTCCTTCCCCTGCCTTACAGGCATGCACCACCACAATCAGCTCAGCTTGATTTTACTATATCCTGCAAGCAAAGTCTGTGTATCTTTAATAATATTACTTTACCTTACCATCTAGTTCTACTGGGCAGCCAACAGAAGCAGTGTTAGCCTGTGTTGTGGGTGCCTCTGGGGCCTTCCTGATCAGTAACGCATAGAAAAGTGTCCCACCCCTGACACTGGGATTTTTTAATTGATCATTCATGGCCACTGAGATTGGCATCATCCATTCTTGTATGGTCCCTCCATTAAAACTCTTTAAAAATATATTTAGGGGCCAAAGAGTTGGCTCAGTGGTTAAGAGCACATATTGTTCTTCCAGAAGACCAGGTCCAGGTCCCAGATCCCAGGTGTTATGTGACAGGTAACACCTGTTCTTAACTCCAGTTCCATGGGATCTGATGTTCTCTTTGGGGCCTCCACAGGCACCAGACACACACACACACACAAGTTGACCTCCGGGCAGAAGTGTGTTGACTCATCTCCCCGGCACCAGACACACACACACACACACACACACACACACACACACACACACACACACATATATGTATGTATATATATAGGCAGGCACACATACAGTGAAAATAGATAAAATACTTTTAAAGGTAAAAATTATGGTAATTTCCACGTTTTCTTCTTACATCCTTTGATTTGGGATAGCACTCCATCCCACTTCACGCCAGCTCCTCTATCCCCATTACCTCACTCTTTTTCCTGTTTAAACCTTACACTGCCAGTGTTCTCCCTTTCACTTTGTTGTGAGTACTACTGATGCCTGTTTAACTGATTAACATATTAGTAATCCATGTATGGCATCAATTAGTTGTTCACTTGTTCCTGGATATTTTGTGTTTTCAGCTACTATAAAACAAACTACTATATATTTGCACATAATCCTTTAGAAGACATGTATTTACATGTTTTAAGGTAAAAATATAAGACTGTTACTGTTGAGTTATATTGTAAGTGTATTTGCGAGAAGGTGCTATGGTGCTACTGGTGGAGAGAAGTCATCAACAGTCTTACCCAGCTGTGCACCCTGGTAACTATGATATTCACCATTCTTACAAGACATGCCCATTGATAAATATTATGGAGGTAACTAACCACTTTTTGGTTGGATTTAAGGTCTGCTCCATAAGATGGAATGCATACCTGTTACTATTAACTGGGCCAAGTACCTGTGACTAAGTAAGTCATAAGCCAAAGATGAAACTCTACTGTTCTGTTGTTAAATGAACATTGTATCAAACTGCTCTCTACATACTTATCTTTATACCCACAGATTAGTGCAGCTTTCAAACCTCACCAGAGAAGCTTCATTTTGGAGTAGATGGCACTTAAAATAAATGCCATAACTTCAGAGAATGAGATTGTGGAATGCTCAGCCCTAAATGGGACATTTATCTTACTCTTTCCCCACAAGGCTCAGGGATCTTTGAGGAAGAGGGGGCAGAAAGATTCTAAGAGCCAGAGGTTGATGAGGATTGCTGTGAAAGAGTGTTTTTCAGATGTGGCAGGCCTGCTGCACACATGAACTCACAGTGGCTGTGGATGCATGTATAATACTTGCTTAAAACAAAGCCAACCAAAATCCAACACGAATGGAGTAAGGGCTCATTAAGCCCCATCCTTAGCTAAGGAGCCTTGAGTGGTTGATGGCTGCTGGGTGAGGGAGTATCAGTTTCCTTCAAGGATGCAGCCCCAGGCAAGTTGGCCACTCTACTGGAAGGCTTCACAGCCATGCACAGATCATTAACAATATATATTCTCAGTGTTCTAATAGAAAAAAAGTACATGAAGTTGATTGTGAGGAAGGTGTGTTGGGCATTCTAGAAGGAATTAGATGGAAGGGGCCTGGGGTGGATTTATTTGATTGAAATAATATTGCATATGTGTATGAAATTCTTTGAGAATAAATTAGATATTTTAAAGGTATTTTCCAAAGTAGTTGTATTATTTTATATTTGTACTAGAAACAAGTGAGACTATCAATTCATCCTAAAATCTGATGCATTAACTTCTCTTTCAATCACTATCAAAAGTTACTTCCTTATTTGTCATGACAGCCTAATTCAGACCTACATAGAGCAGAAAAGACATGCTCTAAGTACTTGTTTGTGCTATTTTTACCTGAACTATGTAAACTATAGAGTATTTATTTTTAAATTATTATTTTCCACGAGATATTGATAAATTACAGAATATAGATCCAAGACAGAGCAACAAATCTGTCTCCCTTCAGCCCCAATCCCAACATTGATGGCCCTTTCCAGATTCCCAATTTCTATAGATATTCCATGTTAAACACACAAATTTGGAGCCATGATTTACATAAGATGAACATGTAGTATTTGCTTTTCATGTTTTTAGAAGTTGTTCATGCTATAGTGCTTTACTCTGAACACAAATCTCATCTCCAACGCAAGCAAGCCTTATAGATGATTATTGGAATAAATACATCTTTTGCTGGACATGTGCAATCAACTGCACTTCAGGTAAATATTAGTTCATACACACACACCAATAAGCTCTCATTCTTTCCTCTCTCCTGACCTCTTTAAGAATATTGATGCAGTTGACGTGGGGAAATGATCATAAGAAAAGAACATTACTAAAAGGAATGGTCTGGCATCTGAATTTGGACAACAGATTGAGTTTCTCTTTAGTACAATAAAATAAAAGGTAGTTGGATTTAATGTTAAATTTTGGGTCACATAGAGAAGTCTTCAGACCTTAAGGAAACTGATTATGCCCTTAACAATTGTGTCATTATTGGAACAGTGAGCATATCTTGCTTGGCAGTGTATCATGCAAGGTCCATAACCAAGCAGGACTGTCAGTGACAATTTCGCCACAGCAATATGCATACTGCCTTTCAGCAAAATCAGCTACAAGGGAAGAAGATTTTAGTTCAGTCCCAGCTTGGCTGCTACCAAATGTAGTGTGTTGTAGCAGTAGGGACTCACCATAGAGTTCTGGCAGACAACAGTAACACTAGATTTTATAATTTCTGGGACACCAAGAACTCATGAGTTAACCCACTCCCACAGAGAGTTTGCCCAGCTTCTGGGAATGCCTTTCTCTGCATACTCAGGATAGTGTTTAAAACAAGCTTTAGCTGTTGGTTTTCAGTTCTTCCACATGCCTTTACAACTCTGCACAAGAGTCAAGGGTGGTCATTGTGTCACCATGTAATTGAAACCTTTTACATGAGGAGGGAAGATTTTCTGAAGGCTCACAACCATGGACTGCAAGTTTCTTGTGATTCAGCAGCTAATGAGGCAGTGTAAAAAGTTAACAAGGTTGAATCCAGCATGAAAGGACCTTAACAGTTGCACAAATTGTTCTACAATGTGTTGTTGGGTACAGTGATATGGGAGGGAAACAGCCTTACTGAGCTTCCTGTAATCTGTAGTCACACTCCGTGACTCATCCTGGGGTAGTGCTGTGTTGCTGCTGTACAAGGGCAGCTCTCCGTGCTTGTCCTGGCCCCAGATAAAAAGGAACAAAGTCTTATTCTCATTGAGTTTTTTCCTTGGTGTGACAGGCTCTGGGCTGATGTGGCTATGATCATTCCGTTAACACAACTTGGCTGCTGTAAGGCCCCAGGGCCAGATGATAATTTTCCACCCCAGCTGGCAGGGATGAGGTGTATATGGCATACCTTGGGGGGATAAGTACCCATCCTTAGAACAAGTTTAAGCCTTCTCTTCTGTACTAATCTGTCTTCACGACGTTTTCTCACCTTTGGTTAATTATTGCTTAGGTAGTAAAGGCTTTCAGATGTTCACTATCACATCATTTACATTCTGTAAAATTTTAATTCTATTAACTGTGGCTTGACACATATTAGACCAAACGTTTGTTCCCCTTTTCCTTCTCTCCCCCTGAACATGATAGCACCTTATGAATCCAGTTTCCATGCCATTTTAAACCATTCTCATCCAAGAGAGTGTCTCCTACTTTATAATTTTTGTGTCCCACTATGGGGCTCTGCAAAACTATTAAAGCCTCTTAGTAATGCCTGCCCTTCCTCTGTTATCTTCCAGTTCCTGATGTTTATGGTAACCAGAAGCAGTGATAACTCAGTGTTCCTAAGAGCTCAGATGAGCCTGTCCATCAGGGACCAATTTCTCTTTTATTGCCTCACCTATGTAGCGTTGGTCACCAGTAGGATGAATAGTGACATGACTCAATTTCTCAACTTCCATGGCACTCAGGGTGATCACATACACTCGGGTCCTACAGCCTCAACGGCCAGGCTGTAAAAGACTCTTTCATTCCTTGTTTTCAAGTCTCAATTTAAGCACCAGATGCAGATGCTTCCCATACTAGGCAGTTACTACAGGACCATAAGTAAGGGTTACTTACATAAGAAGAGGTGACAGAAAAACTTTTATTTTTTTCTGGTAACCAAAAGTTACATATGCATTTGTAATTTTTTCTCCAAAACCATCTGAATCCAAATGATCTTGATTTAAAAACTGTCTTCTCTGAATACCAGTTAATCTTCTTTCACAAAATATAAGGCTCTCAAATCTTATATAGGCATAAAAACACCTGCCCTCATCTTCCATACCTTTTTCAGGGAGCACACAAACACACACACACACACACACACACACACACACACACACACACATCCAGATTTATTCTTTTTTAAAAAACATTTTTTTTTAAAAAAACACCACTGGCCGTGGTGGCACACGCTTTTAATCCCAGCACTTGGGAGCCAGAGGCAGGCAGATCTCGGTGAGTTCAAGGCCAGCCTGGTCTACATAGTGAGTTCCAGGACAGCTGGAGATACAGGGAGATCCTGTCTCAAAAAGACCAAAAAAAATTTTTTTTGGAAGTTACCATATAAAGTAAAAAGTTCATTGTGGCATTTTTCACATGTACTTATTTGCCATTATTATTATCTCTCACCTGTTCCCACTTCCCTCCCTGGTCCAATCACTCCTTCTTGGGTTCCCTTTCTTCCCTTCAAATAGCTCCTCCCTTCTTCTTTTATACTGCACCTATAATCCTCTCTTTTTTCTCCTCAAGATTTTTCCTTCCCCCGTTATTGTCCCTTTTCATCTTTAATATACTCACACACACACACACACACACACACACACACACACACACACAAATTTAAATATAGATTCCACATATAAGAGAAAATATAAGTTGTTTGTATTTCTAAATCTGGCTTATTTTAATTAACACAACAATCTCTAATTCCATTTTTCTGAAAGTGTCTTTCTTTCGGACTGAACAAAATTCCATTGTGTATGTGCCTAATTTGTATGCCACTTATCTTAATGGCGCCTGTATATATAGCCATGATTCTTTTCCTCATGTTGTTAGCCATGATTCTTTTCCTCATGTTGTTTTACTTTCTCACTTAAAAGTCCTGAAAGAATTGTGAGAGATATTTTCAGGGAAATGTCCACAGTGTTTTCCTGGTTATTCATTGTTTATAAATTTTTTAGAATAGTTTTGTAAAAGTTGATGAAACAAATATTTCTTAAAATTGCTGTGGTTAAATAACTATAGATGTGAATGGCTATATTTTCTTCAAAATGTCTTGGTCTTGCATTACTTAGACAATAAAAACCTTTTCTCCAATTTATTTCCATGTTGTGTCTTCCTTCTTCATAGCCATGGTATCTACACAAATATTTACCACAGTAAACATGGCCAGAGGAACAGTCCTGCATAGATTCATGTACAAAAGAGGCAGAAAAGACCCAGTTTTGACAGTTTATGAAATGAACAACAACGGATGGCAGGCAAGCTGTTAGGGAAGGCAGCTCTTCCCCAAGGTGCTTCTAAGAGGGAGAATAATGCTGCTCTGAAAGTCAGCAGGAAAGTGATATAAGAATTCCAAATAGAAAGTGGTCTGGGTTTCTCACACAAATCAGATAAACGGTTGTGTCTTTGATGTCAAGAACTGGTCAATCAACCAAATCGAAGTGTTGTGAAAGCTAGTGAATAACTGATCACATTCAAAAAGAAGGTTAATATTCACTTTCATACGTAAAGTCTGCATTTTTAATTAGCCCACTCAGCTTTTTTTCTTTCAGAATTCACATGTAACAGTTTAGTTGCAGTTTCTGTGTTATCATAAGCCCACAGGGTATACTAGTGAAAGAGCCGTGTTTGCATTCTTACAAATAAGTGCTGGCTTAGGAGGCAGCATACACTGCTGCTTAATACGGAATGAAATGTAATCTCAAACCATGACTCTTAATTACTTAAGCTCACATTTTAGCTGGGAAAAGAAAATGGTGTTGATGCTGTTCCAGTTCAAAGAAGTAACCCAGGAGCTATTTAAAGTGGTGTCTGGTATGTTCTGACAGCAGTGATAACTATTTTTCTAAACTACTATAGTCATGTGATACACACCTGCTGAGCATAAACGTGTGGACAGACTTCCTTAGTGTAAATCCCAGCGCAACATATTTTTGCTCTTTGTACCACCTAATGTGATAAAGCTAGTACTGTAACTGCCAGTTACATAAGATCTTATGATTTTTAATTACTCAGTATTTCTGAATCATTCCAGACAGTATCTGACATTTAGGAACAGCTATAATACTGTTTGTTGAATATAATGAATCACATACAGACTTGTTATCCTTGTGTTGATAGAACAGTAACTTTATTCATAATAGTTCTAAACTGGAAACAACTCTATTTTTTTCAGCTTCATTATTTCTAACAGACAAACTTGCTTAAGTTTAAAATGTGATTATTTGATTTGCATAGACATTATAATGTGATATCTAAAATCAAGTTAGCTAATACATATAAACAACCCAAATATTGACCAATATAGAAATAAATTTTGGTTTAGAACTATTCAGAATTCTTCTACTTGGTAACTACAAAGAAACAATGATATGTAAAGGAAAATATATAGTATTGAATGATTGAAAAAAATATCTGACAGATGGTATTGAACACTCAATGGGCATATTTATGTAAAATATATAAGCAAGCAAAACAAATACATGCAAATGGATTTTAGAGCAATGGTTGCTATCTGTAGGGGCATCAATGAGGTGAGTTATCCACAAGTTTGAAGACCAAGCATAAATACTCAGGTTCAAATCCCAGCACCCATAAAGCAAGCCAGTTGTCCTGCACACACCTGTATCCCCAACATTAAATGGAGAAAATATAGTAAAACTGCTAGTGCTTGCTGGATTCAATCCTAGCTGAAAAACTAGAGCTCCATGTTCAGGAAAAGACTCTGCCTGATAGACCCTGTCTGACAGAGGACAGCTGGCATCTGCTCTGGTCACCGTGCACACACATGCACATACACTGCACTCCAAACACACACAGCTGATAACTTCATATTCTCTCTTTTACTGCAGTGTGTTTCACATCTGTGCATCTATTCAACCATTAACATATTCATCCACCTGTTTTTTCATATTAGAAAGGATAATTTGGGATTCAAGAAGATTTATCATCAAATCGAGGAACTACAACTATTTATCCTTATTCTCATGTATTCTAAGGCTAAACTGAGACAAAATAAGTAAATTACTTAATGTAATCACCAGTATATGAATTTTATAAATTTTGTATATTTATAAATATTGTGCTCTGCAGAATTATGTATAATGTATGCTCTTTAGGACTGGGAGCTGAGAATGAACTAATAGACCATTTTCTTCAAAGAGAAGACTGAAATTGCATGAGAGAGCTGTTAAAGAAGCACAAAACACTTTTCCTCAAGTCTTGAACCTCTAAATCAGACAGTAATAGAAATTTACAGATTTAGAGTGAAAGCTTTGTGTTCTGAGGTAGATCATGGAATCAATGCACTGTTCATGCAAATTCTGATGCTTTTAGTTTCATATCTTGAACTGTCAGAAAAGATAAATACATGTTCTATGTTTATATTTAAACGAGACACTTTGTAACACAGTATTTTAATAAAGTTCAACATAATTCAAATGAAGTCTATTTTTGAGATGGAGAACATTTCTATGTAGTCTGGATTGGCTTAAAACACACTTATTTCCTAGCACCGGCATTACAGGTATGCATCACCAAGTCTGGCTGATAAGTATTCCTTAATTAAGCCTACCTGTAGGAGAGGCAAGCAAATACATGCCTCAGAGTATATACTTAAGTAGTGCTTATAAGACATTGGTTATTTTCTTCACTCTTGGGGAATCTCAGCATGACCACTGAGGTTAGACTACTCTATTATGTTTTTTTTTAATTTTTAAAAATTATTTATTTAATAACAACATACTTAGAAGAAGCATATCATTACAACACAATTGACATATTCAATAACGGTTTCCTGAGGTAGGATGCATCTCTTTCAAAATTGGCTGTAAATTTTTAGGTTTTTAAATTGATAAAAAGATTTACAGCATGCACCATTTTAGTATATTAGCATTGTGCAATGGCTAAAATAATTTCAAAGCTCTCAGTGAGCATATTTTGTCTTGTACTGTCACATTATCATTTAGCCAATATTGACCTGAAAAAGGAAATTTTAGTTATGAGAATTTTTGGTTGAAAATTGGTATATTTTAGAGGCAAATCTGCTGCTAAATTGTGACTTTCAGACATGATAGGGATACTGGATCCATGAAATCTCACCAATATGATTGCCTTAAACAAGACCTGCATAATGACAGCACCATCTGGAATTCCATCAAGGATGGGGGAAAATCGCATAAGGTCATTCCTCTAGAGGAAGAGCTACAGGGTATCAGTGGCTGCTCAGAGAGGGAGTATCAATTTTCTTCCACAATAAACTATGTGATAGGTTATCTAATCCCAAATTCTAAGCTCTAAACACATATTCACTGTTAAATGAACTCAGTAGGTTGTGTGTGTGTGTGTGTGTGTGTGTGTGTGTGTGAAACAATAAATAGGAGGTCATGAAATTGAGAGAGTATTGACGAGGGGGAGCATGGGAAAGAGTTGGAGGAGTAAGAGGGAGGAATAAAATGATGTACAATACTCAAGTATCAAATTTTCAGAAAATTAAAAAGACTTCATTTTTATAAAACCAAACACACAAAACTAAACCAAAAGTCAAGAGTAAAACACAGGAATTGTGTTCACTTTACCTTGGTTTTCTTTATAGCGTCTTTACAAAATATTGTACAACATTACTACAATCGAGGTGTTGGTATTTGTAGAAGGTACTGTTTCTATCCAGAGTCCCTGTTTATGCATACCTATATGTGTCTTAACTCTAGACGACTTTCCACATGTTCCACAGTTTATCTATTCACCTAAGGACACTTGAACTGTCTCTATTTGACTGCCATAAATAAATAGTTATCAATTTTTTGTACATGATTTGAGTGAGGGTAGTTTTCATTTGGCAGGTATAAAGCCATAAAATGTAGTTACCAGGTCACATAGTAATGTGCCTTTGTATTCATTCTGTAGATCTGCTTCTTTGTGTGCTTTTAGATATTGACCCTTTATTTGATAAATCTGACATGTAAAGACATTTTCCTCACTCTATATCCTTCTTTTCATTTCAACAGGTGCTTTCTCAAATAAGCTACCTTCAATTTTATGAGGTATTATTTATCAACCTTCCATTCTGTAGATCATGCTTCTTTTTTTTTCAACTTCCAAGAATCATGCTTGAATGCAGCTCCATCTCATCAAGTTTTGAGTTGTTTATACCAATAATATTCCTCTTCTAGTAAAGTTTTTGTCATATGTATTTATAGGATCCCCATACAATCTCAAACAAGGAACATTATTAATAATGTTAGAGGCAACAGAGTTATCTCTTTCTACTTCTTTTTGGCTTTTTATGAGATGGACTCTCCCTGCTGCTTCAGCTGTCCTGAAACTGCACCATCATGCCCAGCTGTTCCTACTTAAAAAATATTTTTATTGAGTTTTTATGTATTTCATATAATAAGAACTTCATCAAATTTAGATACCCCTTCCCCCATCTGCAAACCTCCATGCCCCCACATTGGATTTCATGCATTCTGTCGTATATGTTAAGTCCAATCCGGTCAAATATTTATATCCAGATATCTGTCCTTCATTCCTTCATTGCAAGTTCATCCACTGGAGTCTAGTCAGACTATTTAGAGATCTTTCCCTGTAGCCTCAGGTGGCCTGGAACTCACTATGTAGACCAGGCTGGCCTTGAACTCATAAAGATCTACCTGCCTCTGCCTCCCAAGTGCTAGGATTAAAGGCCTGCACTACCATGCCTGGCAATCTAAAGATCTTAAAGAAGATCTGCTCTCCCTCACCCAGCAATACTCAGTTACAATAGTTCCTAAACTAGGGCTGGGGCACTTTCCCCTTTTTCTATGCTGTTTATGTCTGATTTAGTTGGTATGGATCTTGTGCATGCTATCACCATTGTTGAAAGTTCATATGAGCAAGTTGCCAGTGACCTGAAAGCCTCTGTTTCCTTATGTTCATGCACCAACCCTGGCTCTTACAATTTCTACCCCCTCTTCCTCAATCATCCCTGAGCCATGGGTGGATGAGGTTTAATAAAGGAGCCTTGCCCAGGGACACACATTGCAGTCTCTTGTTCTCTAAAACTTAGGCAGTTTTGGCCTTTTTTGTGCATTGCACTCTAGTGTATGAGGAAGCTTTGCTGCTGAGAGGGATGTATTAGTATACCTAAGGCTCACGGAACATAGTGGAACAGGAGGTCCAGAGAATACTAATAGATCATGCTTTTATATCAAGTCTAAGAGCTCTATCTAACTTAAGACCCTCAAGATTTTCTCCTTTTTTAATTTTAAAAGTTTTATGGTTTCACATTTTATGTTAGGTGTATGATCCACTTTGTACCATTTTCTTAGTAGGGTGAATAGCTAGGTCAGGGGTTCACTTTTCCCTCTTAGGCATCACTGATTTCCCTATCAATGTTTGGTAAAGAACCCAATTACCTTTTTGACTGTGAGACTACTTAACCTTTAATGGTTGCACTATCCCAAGCCAGAAAAATTCCCAGCATTAGAGGTGGGGAAGTAGGTAAGAAGCTTCAGTCTTAGCTGAGGAACTATCAGTGACTGATAACTGCTGAGAGAGGAAGAGTCGGTTTTCTTCAAAGGTGCAACACTTAGGTTGACCAGGCTTCAGGGAATATTGATTCACCAAAGGAACACCAGTTAGACTCAGTGGGTCATAAAATACAACAATAAAGGAAATGAAATCAGGTGGTGATCGTAAGAAGGGGCGTAGATAGGGGAAGGGGGTCTGGATAGGATCAAATACTTTGTATAAAATTTTCATTCAGTGAAATATAATAAAAAGCATTCTTGCTCAATTAAAATATTTTTAATCTGAAAAAATTAAGCTGAGACTATTTGTGGGGCCAAACTTAAGGCTCCTTATTTCCTTCATTGTTCTACTGTCTAGTTCTCTACCACCACGAGACTGTCATGATTGTTGTAACTCACATACTGTGGGTGTGCTCTGTGTTTGAGTGCTTCCCAGCTTTCTGTCACTGGTCCCTTCCCTCCCTTTTCCTCTCCTGCCTCTTCTTTCCTCCCTTCCTTTTTTACCATCTTTCTCTCTCTTTTCCCTTTCTATTTTTCTAATTTCAATGGCAAGAACTTGTAGTGCCATAGTAAACAAGAGTGATAAAAATATGACAATGATCCTGATTTAGGGGGATATTTATTACTTTTCTGTTGCTGGAATAAGATACCAAGACCAAGAAGAGTTTATTTGGTTTACTGTTGAAAAGGGTTAGAGTCCATCATGGCAGGAGGGCATATCTGCAGAGGTGGCTGGAGGAGAATGCTGAGTGCTCACATCTCCAAGCAGGCACAAGAAACAGAGAGGGTGACTGGAAATCTGGTGAGGCTTAAGAACTCTCAGAGCCTTCCCCAGTGATGCACTTCTGCCAGCAAGGCCACGCTTTCCAAAACCTCCCCAAACAGCACCACCAACTGGGTACAAATGTTCAAATACTTGGAGCCTATGGGGAGACTTAAAACCACCACAGAGGGGAAAAGCATTTCAGTGTGCCTTTCACCATTTAGCGAGATGCTATTTGAAGACACTGGAAAGTGTTTTGGTTTTAAAATAGATAAAGGTTTGTTTTGGAAATTTTTATGTCAGTTTGTATTCACATACGATGTTCAATTTTAGCTGCTTAATGTAATGGTTTACATTGATTTTCTGATGTTTAATCAGCCTTGTGTAGCCAAAAGAAATGCTGTTTTGCTTTCATATAACGTTCTTTCTATATGTTGTTGTTTGCAGTTTGCTGATATTTTGTTGGTAATTTCATGAATTTCTCTCTCTGACTTGCTCTTTCTCTCTCATGTGTGTGTGAGAGAGACAG
>NW_008343479.1:3821026-3825530 GCF_000622305.1 Nannospalax galili | reverse complement strand
ATGATAGATAGATAGATAGATAGATAGATAGATAGATAGATAGATAGATAGATAGATAGATGATAGATAGATAGATAGGTAGATGATAGAGATTTGCCTCTCAACTGTTGCTATTAGACCACCATTAGAAGAAACATAAAATCAGTGGTTCTTTTTTAAAAGTATTTGACAAACTTCTCCCCGTGAAATAAGGTGAGACTGAATATTTCTTCTTCAGGAGCTTTTAAATTGTAAATTTAATTTACTTAGTGGTATATAATTATGAAAATTATTTAGTCATTTTTGTTGGGTTGATAATGTGGTCTGTTTCCTCTACACAGTGAAAAAAGTGAACATTAGGTTAATCAGAAGGAATGACTGGTTGTCCTCTCAGTGGTTGCAGAGTGAGCAGGGATAGCTGCCTGTCTCCTCCTGCTTCTGGTCATTTGTATCTTTTCTCTTTTTTTTTGGTCTTAATTCAGATTTATCATTCTGTTTAACTTTTGTGAAGATTTAGGTACTTCTTAACTTGTTCTTTATTTTTATATTTTCAATTTCACTGATCATGTTTTATTTTTATTATGTTCCCTTTTTGTCAATTAAAACCTTTTTTGATGGGAACCATCAAGGCCTCTTTATACACAAGCATCATTAGACACTGTTCCCATCCTCTCACCCCGACTGGCTACTCGGCAGGTGTTTTAAAGTCCCTGCTATAAATGCAGTTTTTCTCCTTTTGGCTCAGTCAGTTTGTGTGTCAAGTGCTTTGAGGCTCTGCTGCTTGCTACATGGACATTCACAACTTACATCTTGCTGGTGGTTTGGGGACTGGTCCTTTGTCCAGGCACAATGTCCTTACGCTATTTTTTTTCTTTATGATCTGTTTGTTCTGATATTGGCTCA
The DNA here is from genome assembly GCF_000622305.1 of Nannospalax galili. Lineage (NCBI taxonomy): Eukaryota > Metazoa > Chordata > Mammalia > Rodentia > Spalacidae > Nannospalax > Nannospalax galili. Next base: position 3,824,648 of record NW_008343479.1, on the reverse strand, counting down.
GCTTCTCCCCTTGCCTTTTTTAAAGTTTCTTCCATTTGTTCCATTTTTAATAGCTATAACTCATCAATTTGGAAGCATCTTGTAAACAGAGCATCGTTGAGTTTGCTTCCTCAATCTGATTGTCTTTCACCAAGGGTTTGGATTCCTTTCATTCCAGGTGATGTTGACAGGTTAAAGAAAAACCTTCCTCTCTTGTCATTTTTCCCCTCTCATCTAGCTTTTCTGTTACTTTTTCTGCCCTGTGAGGGTTACTTAAGGACATCACATAATTCCTTACTAGTTTGTGTTAATGTATTTAGGCATATATCTTTGCATATTTTCTGTTGAGATCTTTCTGAAAATTACAGTTACGTGTGCTAACTTATAACAATCTATAAGTACCAACATACCGGTATTTAAGTTTAAATGTACAAACCTCACTTCTGACTGCTTTCAACATCTCATCTGCGTCTTTAGTTTTAGCAGTTTAATTAGGACTTTTTAGAGGATGAATTTGAAAACTTTTGTTGTAGGTTTGTATTCTCCTGAATTCACTTTCATCTCCACTGTATTGTCCTTCTCCTTCTAGGACTCTGATGTTACAAATGTTGGACCTTTTAATACAGTCTATAATGTCTGGGGGTCATTAATTTATTTATCAGTCTATTATCTCATTTTTTCAAATTCAGGACATTCTATTTATCAACTCCATGAATGTATCCTCTATCTTTTCAGGATGCTTCTGAATGTGCAAACCTGGTTTTAGAGTGCTGTGACTGTGCCTAGTGTTGTGACTGTGCCTAGTGCTATGACTGTGTCTACTGCTGTGGCTGTATTAATTTTGTGACTGTGCATGGTGCTGCGACTGTAGCTAGTGCTGTGACTCTGCCTAGTTTTGTGACTGTGCCTAATGCTGTGACTGTGCATAGTGCTGTGATTGTACCTAGTGCTATGGCTGTGCTTAGTGCTGTGACTGTGCATAGTGCTATGACTGTGCCTAATGCTGTGACTGTGCATAGTGCTGTGATTGTACCTAGTGCTGTGACTGTGCTTAGTGCTGTGACTGTGCCTAATGCTGTGACTGTGCATAGTGCTGTGATTGTACCTAGTGCTATGGCTGTGCTTAGTGCTGTGACTGTGCATAGTGCTGTGATTGTACCTAGTGCTGTGACTGTGCCTAGGGCTGTGACTGTGCATAATGCTGTGACTGTGCCTAATGCTGTGACTGTGCATAGTGCTGTGACTGTGCATAATGCTGTGACTGTGCATAGTGCTGTGACTGTGATCTGCTGTACATGTGCTCACTGACCATATGATCCATGATCTGTCCTACATGTGCTCACTGTCCACATGATCTGTGATTTGCCTTACATGTGCTCACTGTGTGTTTTAATATTCTAGTAAGTGCAGTTGTTTCTCATGGTGGCTACTCCCATTTAAATCTCCAACAACTGAAAGCTCTTTTTTCTTTTCTGAGAATTTTGTATTTGAAAGGTTCATATTTAGATTAACAATTCCACATTCTGGCACACAGTTGTATACAAAGTCAATTTAGTTGTGATCAATACCATGTTTATTAGAATTTTTTTAAAAAAACTAGAAAGAATAGCAAAACATATCCTCATAAACAGAATATGTACTTTATTTACATATCATGTTTGAAAAGAGCTGTATCCTGACAAGAGGTGTATTTTTAGAGACACACATACCATACACAAATATGGTACATGTCTATAACTGAATAAACACTATACCATATATAAATATTAAATGTGTTTTGATATTATAATATTGTTTAATGCAATGAAAATCAATGGTAATTTAAATTAATGTTCCACAAAGTATTAAATGTAGCAAATTCAAATAAAAATGAAACATGGAAAAATAAATAGTTTTATAGGTCATATTGCATGTAAAGGGAACTCGTGCTGACAGGTTATTTTTGTGAGTTCAGAACATATATTTACATTCCATATTCCTCCAGGGGATTCTAAATCTAAAGGAAATGAGATATTTAATAAAGGTAATATAGCTACTAATAGTAATTTAATAATTTATATCATTTCTAATTATAACATATGCCACCCAAAGTTAAATATTCATATTTCCAGTTTATAGAGCATTATATGTCATGAGATTTAGAAAATTGTGCTTCTGACCACAGGAAAAAAAATAAAGAAAAATATTTTATGATTGTCTCCTGATTCTCAAGTCATTATTTTCAATTGTCCTGTCTATGAAAATCTAAAAGAGCCTATATTTTAAGGACAGAAATCAAAGTGGGTTGAAGATTCTGGCCAAGCTAAACACCTGAGAAGTTTAGCACTTTGGTAACTTCTGAATGAAATGTTGATTGTTCACAGGTTGGAGATTTATAATAAAGAACCATGATTACCACTTCTTTTGAGTTTTGAAAGGCTTCTATCTAATAATGGTATTTTAAGTCTAAGAAGTGTTGTCTTATGATGTACAGATTATAAATAAAGGACTTGCCAAAAGTCACAGTTGATTCAAACTCGAAGATTCACCTATCTATGATCTTTCCAGTTCAGCAAGGTTTCCTAAAACATTTACTCTTACATTTAAAAATAAGCAGAAGTGTTTTAGTATACTTGACAAAACACATCAAACATTTTTTGTAATTCTAGGAACATTTTGAGCTACCTTTAAGAATATGTCTATTTAGTAATTATCATAAATGGTAAAAGATATGCATTTGGCTTTCTAATAGAGACAGAGGCAGAGGCTGACAACACAGGCACACCAAATGCAATAATCCATTCTCTTCACATAAACAGCTGCTGACAGGCAGATGGAGGGGGCAGTTGTGTGGGGTGCAGGTGATTACTGCTTAGCCTTCACGCCATCAGGTTTTTTTCTCTCCACCAGAAAACTGTCCATTAACTTTCCTAAGAGCCAAAAGCAAAAGGAGAGGAATTTGTGAAGTTGCTAGCCCATATGGCTGGCAGTGAGTTAATCTGTGTCTGAGCAGCAGGTAGCCCCAGCCAGTCTGTCTGTTGGGGCTGTTAGTAACCCAGGGGCAGATCACAGAACAGCAGGGAAGGGGATCAACTCAGCCTGCAAATGCAGTCAGGAATGTGGCAGGAAATTATTTCTGAAAACACACTTTGCAGCATAAGGACAGCCATCAGATGCTACATGATAATCTAACTACACTTCACTCTGCCAATTACACAGAGCTATACGAGAAGGTGAGAATTTGAGAGGGAGTTATAGATGCATTGTTGTTGTGAGATTTCCCTTTATTTAGCATCTTGCATTAAAATAATTATTGCATGTGTCCCTTAAAATAAGATAGGTACGCAGAGAGATTTTTAAAATATGGAAAGAGTAGAAATTGACCTTGGCTAGTTATATGAATAAAGAATATAAATCTATTCACAAGGTCTGCAAAAATGAATGCTCTGATACATAATCAAGAGGAAATTGAGGTTAGTTAACAGTTCTTCCAAGGAAATAGCAAACCAGTGAGAAAAACTAAAAAAACAAATTCAAAGATTATCTTGAAATCAGTAAAAGAAGGCTGAGTAATGGAAAAAAAGAATTAAGCACTGAAAAGTAAAGAAACAGATCTGGCTACTGATCTGTCTACTCTATCATCTATCATCTATCTATCTATCTA
>NW_008343479.1:3818145-3820974 GCF_000622305.1 Nannospalax galili | reverse complement strand
TCTATCTATCTATCTATCTATCTATCTATCTATCTATCTATCTATCTATCATCTACCTATCTATCATCTATCATCATCTATCATCAATCTATCATCATCCCTATCTATCTAACTACTTGAATATCTACCTATCTATGTGTTAATCTTTTTTCTATCTGTCATAATGTGAGGTCTAATTTGGCATATTCTTATGTTCACAGGATTAAGGTACTTAAAAAAAATGAACTAGACCAAGAAATCTGCTTACATGTAGTCTTTTTGTTACTTAACTATGAAAATAAAGCAACTAATTTTCTTAGACTTATATTAAAGCAGTCTGAACATTGTTTTCATACTTTAAATATCGAAGAGAAAGTTCAGAGACAAAACCTTCAATGAGAAAAGAAAAAGTTGAACTAAATAATCACCCCTGCCCTCAGTACAATATATCTTAGATGATTTAAAATTTTCCATAGTAAATTCAACTCATCTCCACCAGAATCCCTGTTTCCATGAATAATTATAACAATTAGAGTTAGGCTCGGGACATTGACCATAAGACACAGAAGATAAATGTTTTGTTTTTGAGAAAGGATTCAGTACCCAATATGTATAACATAATGTTCCCAGAAAACACTAAAAGATGAGCAGAGATAAGGCTGAGAGAGCACTAGCTGTTCTGTAATTTGTAAATGAAATAAGTGTATCTGACCATAGGCTTCACTATTATGAGTGCATATCTAAGGAATAAATGCTTCTAGAAATCTCCAAATGTTATTCACATGTTAGTCCATATTCTCTGTAGAGAAGAAAGTAATTAATCAAGAACAACCAAGTGTATGCCCAGGTCAGGATGCAGGTGAATATCCTCTTCCTCCTCCTGAGATGGTGGGCTTAGTTTCAGTGCACAGCATGCCAACAAGTCACAGCTATAACTCTAAAATGAAAATGTTTACTTTCTTATGGTTCTATGATCTGACCCTAGTGATAAGATGTGGGTTTTCCTGGTGAGGTATATTCTGTTTTTCCTTTTCTTCTTGAAAGGGAAAATGAGATATTGGTACCCTTGTCACAAAATATTGCTCAGAGATATTTTGATTCAACAAATGGATGACTTTCAACTATTCACAAATGTCTGCTTACCTGACAGCTCTTCCTTAGCATTTGTGCTACTGCAGTGCCTCTGGGCATGGAGCAGAGCCAGGTTTTTTCTTGTTTTATTTTTATTCCATTTATTTTACAATTGCCACAAATTCTCAATCCAATTTTCACTGCCAGTGAAGGAAGGCATCATGAGCAAGCGGCCTTTGGAGTTTTAGATCATGAAAAACAGCAAGTGGATATTCCAGGCAGATGATATGATGGGACAGAAGCAGAAAGGAAATAATTCCAGAGGAGCTATGTAGAACAGTATGACCTGAATGTTATTTTATTTAGAATTCTCATAGAGGTCCCATAGAATAGAACGTTCAAACTGTAGTAACTTTGCTAAAACTTGAATGTTGAACAGGTCAGTTAGCCCAGAGAAGTGATCAGTTCAGATATGACTGTGATTTTGATGAAGAAAAGGACAACAGCAACAAATATCAGACAGATAGATCTGTACCCAGAGGTTTCAGGGTAATGCTTACAGGGCAGAGCTCACATGGTAATGCTTGTACGGTAAGATTTGCATGGTAATACTTACATGATAATGCTTACATGTTAAGGCTTAGATGGTAATGCTTATATAGTAATGTTTCCATGCCAAGCTTACATGGCAAGCAAGGCTTACATGTCAAGGCTTAAATGGTAAGACTTACATTGTAAGGCTTACATGGTAATGTTTACATGGTTTATACTTGCATATTAAGGCTTACATGGTAAGAGATACAGGGTAAGGTTTGCACTGTAATTCTTGCATGTTAAGGCTTACAGGACAAGGCTTACATGCTAAAACTTGCATTTCTTTTAACAGTGCTTTTAGGATAATGTTTATGTTTCTTTTCATAGCATCTAGTAGTGAGTTAGATTATCTGAGTTTTAGAGAAAATATTAGCATGTTTTTATGTGAGAGGAATTTATGCATATTTTTAAATATGAAGAACTTGTATTCTATTTTCAAATATATTATCTCTATGTAGCTCTGAGTATTCAAAAGCATTTCCCTGATGTAAATCAAAATCACATACAAATTTTGTATAATATATAGGTTACACAGCAATTTTCCATTCACCCTCCATTTCATTTTCATAATAATAATTTTCCTTAAATCATGATAACGTTCACAGAACAAACTTTGCTATAAAGGAGCAAAACTGTGATATTAAGGCAAAAAGAAGCTGATTGTTTTGATTCATACCATCTATTTGAAGGTCATCAATGCTATTGTTTTCTGGTTAACATTTTTAAAATATATTTAATTGTGTCTGTGGATATGTACATGTGTAAGTGCAGATGCCCATGGAGTCCAGTAGAGAGCCCTGAAGTTACAAACAGTTGTGAGATGCCTGACATCCTTGTTAAGAATCAAACTCAGGACCTCTGAAAGAGCAATATGCTAATCTGCTGAACCATCTCTTTAGCCCTCTAAATTACATTTTAAAGTTAACATAAAAATACATCCCACCTCTAAGGTTTATAAGTGATAATGAATGGATATATGTTCATGTAAGATAAGCCAGAACCAAATCTTAGAAGCAGTCACCTTTGAATAGAAAGAAAGACACATTTGACTGGAAGGTTTGTGCAAGCTTACCTAGATTTATAGAAGTGGGTGAAAAATCACTTGTGACTTTCCATATTAGCTTATATTCTTGCTGATAATAATTCATAAAGATAATCATTTACCAAAAGAATCTTAAAACATTG
>NW_008343479.1:3812174-3817888 GCF_000622305.1 Nannospalax galili | reverse complement strand
ATTGTCACTTAAGTATCTAAAGCTATTTTCCTTTGCGTTCTTCCAGAATGATTTGTTCTTATTCTTTACCTTAATTTGAGGGACTTCTACTTGTTTTTTGTTTTTTGGTTTTTTTTTTTCATACAGAAGAATTCATTCCAAGGCAATTGACATTGAGACGCTTTCACATGCATTTCTAATCTCTATATACATGACTATCACTGGTCACAGTCGCCCACCTTAATCACATCAGGAAGACTGACACATAACTACATTTTCATAAGTCAATATGTGCGTGCATATTATTTAGGGAAATGGAACTAAGTCACAGTGTAAAGAGCAAAATGAATTCGATGTCATTGCTTTAAGGGGTTAGGTGTTGGTATGGGGCAGAGAACTGCCATTTTTAATCATGTACGTATATTATTTTGATGTTAACTTTAAAATGTACTTTAGAGGGCGGGTGAGATGGCTCAGCAGATCAGGGAGCCTATTGCTCTTCCGGAGGTCCTGAGTTTCTGAAATACATTGATAAGATCGTTTCAAGGGTAAATTATTGTAGACTACTTGGAAAATTTTATTGAAGGATTAAAGCATTTGAATTTTATTTGAAGAATTAATTCATCTGTTGGTGGACCTGAAAGCTGATTCCATAGCATGGCTGTTCTGAACAGGGCTGCAGTTCTCACACACACAGCTATCTCTGCGGTATGCTGGCTTAATTTCTTTTAGGCACATTCAGCCATAAAAAGAACAAAATTGTGTCATGTTTAGGTAAATGAATGGAACTGGATATCATCTTGTAAAGTGAAACAGGACAGACACAGAACCAAATATCCTGTTTTATCTCACATCTGAGTGTCTGTGTGCGTGCATGTGCATGTGTGTGAATGAGTGTGTGTGTGTGTGTGTGTGTGTGTGTGTGTGCATGACATGATGAAAGAGTAGGGGCTATTCTGCAAGAGGCAAAGGGACTTGCTGGAGGAAAAGGGGAGAGAAGAAAGAAGGGGATGATGTGGGGCACGCTTGTCAAAGTGGTTGTATAAAGTGTCCTTGAGCCCCATCATTTTGTAAAAATGAGTATTCATTCATAAATAAAACAAATAACTGCACTCATATTGCTCCATTTTTTGCCACTTCAACATATACTTGCCACACTTCCAATTGCCAGAAATAGTTTTATTTTTTACATGTTAGCTTCTTCAAATTGTAAGTATCCTTTCTAAATCCGTGTGTTAGGCCAGAAGTATCAGGGAGCTAATTTACTTAAACAGTTATTAAAGAGACATGGTATATAAGCAGGTCATTGAGTGGAGCCACTAATGTCTCTTCAATGTATAATAAATTTATTCCCAAGACATGACCCAAGTATATGAAGAAGTTTGACATCGTGCTTATCTTTGTAACCCCAAATCCATCATTATTTTTGCCATTGTCATAGCTCTGTGATTGTTTGTTTTGTTTTCCTTCCTAAGATCTAAGATATATTGTTATTTAATGTCAGTATGTTAGCATGTAAAATATAACAGTAGATATCACAGCATCAAAAGCTTTTTTCTTGCCCTTTCTACTATCGTTCTTTATATCTTATAATTAAAAATTGTCCTTTCATTTTGAAAACATAAATTTAAATTTTCAAAACTCTGGACTTGTACAATGGCTCAGTGGGTAAAGTGCTTGCCCCATGCCTAAGTGCCTGAGTTCCATTCCTGGGATCCACATGGTACAAAGAGAGGCCCATTTTCTGCAAGATGTCCTCTGACCTCAGCATTTGTGAGCATGGGCATGCACACGCCCACAGACACCATAAACACACACACACACACACACACACACACACACACATGTAATAAAATAATTTTAAAGAAAGAGTGCTTTTCTCTGTATTTTTCACTAAAATCACCCATACTCCTCATATTTTCACTGGTTGTCAGGTTTGACTTTATAAAGTACAATTATTCAATGCAGCAGGTAGAAGCTAGGCTTCTTTGCTGTTCAATGCCTGTGATCTAGAGTGAATAATAATCTATTGTTAGTTTACTAAATCCTTTAAAACCTTTAATATAAACTCATATTAATTGTATCTCCAAGCTTCATTCCTCAGCATCTCAATGCTGAAATTTCCTAATTAGAACTTGGATTGTAATATAATTTACTTAGCTGCAATTTATGAATTATGTCACCTCATAACTGTAAATGTTTAGTTGCAAATCAAGACTTTGAAAGAGAGGCGTGAGGGGACTGAACACACATGGTGAGCCTTTCACTTACAGGCGTGTCATTCCTGAAAGTCAAAGTTTTTCTAGTATTGTGATGTGGCCTGTGTGGATAGATACTTCTTTTCAGCTTTTTTTAGAAATAAAGTTTATGAATTCATTACCTAAATGTTGGAAGTATTTACAAACTTCCAGTATGTAAAATGTTCAGAAGAGCTCTTGTGATTGTGTATCTTTCTCTAGGATCATATTAGTTACATGTTTTCATGGGAATGAAAGATCAGTGGGGATGCCCCAAAATCTTTGGACTCAGTCTCTGGCTTTGTATCCCCATTCCACCTATCCAGAAGCTGAAGTCAATAGCTCAGTCTGTTCCCAGAGAATGCCATTATCACTTCAATTGGCTGGAAACACATCTGATGCCAGAATTTCAGTGTTAGATATTTGACTCCTATAGAAATATCTGGTGGCTTTCACTGAATTGTAACATGGCAAACTTAGTCTAGACAAAGCAGTAATATTTTGGGAAGAAAAATTATCAATGTAATTGAGAATGCAAGATTTTATTATTATTGTGTTTGTGCATGTGATGTGTGTATGAGTGAAGGTGCACATGTGTCAGAGGTGTGTGTTGTGGTCAGAAGACAACCTTCGGGAGGCTGTCCTCTCTTCACTGTCGGATCTGGAGAAGGAGCTCAAGTCATCAAGCTTGCATTGCAAGTGATTTTACCTGGTGAGCCATCTGGAAAACTTAGCACTCATTAAATATTTTTGTTTTTGAGAATTTCATGCCTGAGTATTATATTTGCATCAAATCCATCCCTTTCCTCATTCAGCTCCTCCCACCCCACCCCAGACATTTTTTTGTAGTAAGGCAGAAATAGTATCTTCTTCAAAGAAGGACAATAAACTTAACCGGCATTCTAAATAACTTTTATTTAATTTGTGAGTATGTTAAGGTATCAAATGCATGTGGAATATATCAAACTGGTATTCAGAACCATACACTCAAGACAGAAAGTGAATTTGAATAGAATTAAGATTTTACAATAAGTCTTCTTTTCCCCATCTCACATGAGACAGACTGAGGGACTTGAAGCAAAGGCTAGTCACAGCAGAAGAATTTATTGACAACTCAAATTTGGTATTCTTACCTGATATTGTTTTCACTGATAATGACTATAATCTACTGAGATCAGCTGTGGACCAAGTATTAGGCAAATAGCATTATATATTTATTTCTAATCTTCTCCAGCAACAGGTTTAAAGGAGCCCTATGTTTAACAAAAATTATGTAACTTCTTTAAGGCTATGCTTTGCAAATAATGGCGTCCTTGCATTTGAATACAGGCTATGGAATTCCAAAGACTTGAATAGGACATTCAGTTTCATAAACTCAATTCCTCATACACTTAATATGAAAATAAAATAAAATATTCTGTCTGAGTAATCTTGGTAAATTGGAAAGTAGGAAAATCACTGTTATTGTCCTGCTTAGGAGGGACTAAACATGCAGATTAGCAGAGTTGTGCACACAAATGCAGGCACAGAGCAAAAACCAGAGGAAGAGAGGATTTGTTACTGTGCTCCCAGACAAAATCAGGTCTACAAAGGATGAAAAAAGGTTTCCAAGATGCTATTAAGGTAAATATGGATGCTTAAAAATGAAGATAACACCTGATCTCAGAGTGGGGCTGCTCTTCATGAAGTCGTCAAAATTCTGAAATAATTGCAGAATAGTATAGATGCTGGTGGCTATTTTGTGTATGTGTCCATATGTGTGTGATGTGTGTGTATGTGCGCATTATGTGTATGTGTCCGTGTGTGTTTATAGGTATGTGTATATGTGTTTATGTGTCTGTGTGTATATGTGTATATGTGTATGTGTGTATATGTGTGTGTGGGGGGGTGTATGTGTGTGAACTCTCAGCATGATACAAACTAAATTCACCTGTGAAGAGGGAAACTCAACTGCAAATTTTCTCCATTGGATTGACCTGTGTCCATAATTGTGCGGTATTTTCTTGATTACTAATTGATGTAGGAGGGTCCAGCCCACCATAGGCAGTGCCATCCTTAGGCAGGGGGGCCTAGGCTGTATGAGAAAGGCAGCTAAGTAAGGTAGCATGTAGTATTTCTCCATGCCTCTGCTTCAGCTCCTGCCTCTAGGTTCTTGCCTTGAGTTCCAGCTCTGGCTTTCCTCCATGGATTGTATATAATCCGTAAACTAAAATAAACCCTTTCCTCCCCTCAAGTTGCTTTGAATCAGAATGTTTCATCATAGGAACAGGAACCAAATTAGAACAATGTTTATATGTGCTTATGTGCATATGTGTGTTTGCATGCACACATGTCTATGTGCAAGTGTGTGTAGGTGTGTGTTTATGTGTGCGAATGTGTATGTATGCATGTATGTATGTGCGTATGTGTATGCATGTGTATGTATCTTTGTGTACATATTTGTCTATATGTTCTGTATATATGTATGCGCCTTTATGTGTACATGTGTTTGTAAATGCATGTGTGTATGTGAATATGTGTATGTCTACGTGTGTGTGCATGCATGTGTATATGTATGTGTTTGTGCATGTGTATGTGTGTGCATGCATGTGTATATATGTATGTGTTTGTGCATGTGTATGTCTGTGCATGTAGGAACTTTACATGCACATGCCTGTGTCCTTATAAAGGCCAGAGTCATCCTCCAGTATGGTTTGTGAATATGTTTTCATATGACTGCTTGTGTTTTTATGTGCAGATGAGTGTATTCATGTGTATGTATGTGTGTTTGTGTATATGTGTATATGTACATATGCATGCATGTATATGTGTTTGTGTATGTGTATGGATGTGGATGTAGGAGCTTCACATGCACATGGATATGTGTATATAATGGCCAGAGGTCATCCTTCAAAATTGTCTTGTAGGTGCTGTCCTTGTTTTTTGAGACAAGACTCTCACTAACCTAGAGCTGTCACAGTAGGATAGGCTGGCTGGCCAGGGAAACCCAGAAAGCCCTGGAATTACAAACATGTACCACATCCTTTGTTTTTTGAAAAATATATAGCATGTGTTCTCGGGGGTCTAACATTGGATCCTCATGCTTGCCAGACAACTGCATACTTGACTGAGCCATTTCCCCACATATCTTGATCAGTACCTTTACTTAACACTTTTTAAAAAAAATTATTTATTTAATAACCACATAATTAGAAGAAGCATTTCATTTCAAAATTGGCTGTAATTTTTAGGTTCACAGTTAAATTAATACAGTTATACAATATTGAACTCAGTATAACCCTTATAAGACACAAAATTAAATGAGGTTTTAAACTTTAAAAAAGATCTCCAATTCATTATTAAAATACATTTTCCTACAGAAAAATTTATTTTTAATACAATTGACACTACAATGCACATGTGTTTCTAATCTGTATATATCTGATTATTACTAGTCACAGCTCATTACTTTCTGAGCTCCTTGGCATCTGAGCATGGATATAAACTTGTCAGGTAGAT
>NW_008343479.1:3779826-3812045 GCF_000622305.1 Nannospalax galili | reverse complement strand
CCCCACTAGAGCCCTTATACTCTGATATCTCTGCTACTGTCTGCTGTGTTGTTGGCATCCCCAGCCATTCCTCGCTGCTTGCCCTTCTGATGAATCTAGTCAGCCTATCTAGAGGTCTTTGTTTTAGGAGGGTCAGCTGTTCTTCATCTAGTGGTAATCAGTTGTCTATATTCCTTTGGAAAAGATTGGGGTCTGCCATTCATTTTTCCAGTTCTATGCTGGGTTACTATTTGGGAATCCCTTTGACAACCATAGCCATCAACTCAGAAGGTATCACTTGTCTGGCATTGTTGCTTGTTACATAGCCTTATCTATACATATGGACTCTTATGAAATTACGCTGGCCCATTTAATCTTTGGTTATACTTCCCTTTTGGGTGTTTAAGGCCATACAGTTGGTCCAGATAATTATTTATATTTACTCTTAAGGTCATTTAAGGATCTGTGTCTCAGGGCTCACATGGGCTTGAGAGGAGCCCCTGGCTCCTTTCTTTTACCAGTTCTGCCTATGTGAAGATAAGTCAAAGGTCCTGCTCGAACATGGTTGGCTTTGTTTGGAAGCATAGAGGAAATGATTCCTCTGTGTTGATCCTCCTTTTTATAGACTGGACACTGGGTCAAGTCCATCTGGTGGGGTCTCCTCGGCCTCCTTGATCAAGAGGACAGGTGATCCACCACCATTATAGGACATTTTGAGAGATGCTCATAGTCTCCTATAACTAGTCGACCTAGGGGGGCAAGGAGCAAAAAGTGTCTTGAAACAAAGAAAACAATACAAAGAATCAACAAATCCAAGAGATGCTTCTTTGAAAAGATAAATAAGATTGACAGACCACTAGCCCAGTTAACTAAATGAAAGAAAAAGCACCTCCAAATCAACAAAACCAGAGATGAAAGGGGAAACAACACAACAGACACCAGAAAGATATAGAACATTATAAGGGAATGCTTTAAAAATCTGTATGCTACTAAATTTGAAAACCTAAAAGAAATGGATATCTAAAGGCATGGGAACCACCAAAACTAAACCAAGAAGAGATTAACAGCTTAAACAGACCCATAACACAAAAAGAAATTGAAACAGTTATACAAAACCTCCTGACTAAAAAAAAATCCAAGGACCAGATGAATTTACAGCAGAATTCTATCAGACATTTAAAGATCTGCATCCAATACTACTTAATTTATTCAAAAAAATAGAAATGGGGGGGGAGAACTTCCAAATTCCTTCTATGAAGCCAGCATCACTCTAATACCAAAGCCAGGTAAAGATACAACCAAAAAAGAAAACTACAGACCCATATCCTTAATGAACATAGACACAAAAATCCCAAACAAGATACTTGTAAACTGCATACAGACCCACACCAAAAAGATCATCCACTATGATCAGGTTGGCTTTATCCCAGAGATGCAGGATGGTTCAATATACGTGTCAATAAATGTCATAAATCATATAAATGGGCTCAAAGACAAGAGCCACATGGTCATCTCAATAGATGCAGAGAAGGCCTTTGACAAATTTCAACATGGATTTATGTTCAAAGTCCTAGAGGGAATTGGACTGGAGGGAACAAACCTCAACATAATTAAAGCCATATATAACAAACCCACAGCCAACATCATTCTAAATGGAGAAAACCTGGAAGCATTCCCATTGAAATCAGGAACCAGACAAGGCTGTCCACTATCCCCACTTCTCTTTAACATAGCTGTTAACACTTTTTAAGGTGTTTCTTTGCCATCTTTATTTCTTCCTTTGAGGACTCTCTGCTTAGATCTTTAGTCCATCTTTTAATTGGGTCATTTGCTTTCTTGATTTTTGAGTTCTTTATATATTCTAGATATTAAACCTCTGTGAGGTGTGTCACTGGTGAAGTTGTATCCCATACTGTGGCTTTTCTCTTCACTTTTTTGATTGTTTCTTTTGCTGTATAGAAGCTTTTTAGTTTAATCAGGTCCCACTTCTTGATTGCTGACCTTAATTCCTGAGCAACTTCTTTCCAATTTAGAAAATCCTTTCCTACACCTATATCTTGTAGGTTACTGCGAATATTTCCTTCTAATATTTTCAGGGTTTCCAGTTTCACATTGAGGTCTTTGATCCATTTGGAGCTGACCTTTGTGCAAGGTGAAAGATAAGGATCTAGTTTCATTCAATGAAGATCAAGTTTAGCCAGTCGCATTTGTTGAAGATGCTGTCTTTCCTCCTTTGTGTGTTCTGGGCACCTTTGTCAAATATCAGGTGACTGAAGTTGCATGTTCTTGGGTTTGGATCTTCAATTATGTTCCATTGATCTATGTATCTATTTTTGTGCCAGTACCATGCTGTTTTATGACTATGGCTCTGTAGTACACTTTGAGATCTGGTATAGTAATCCCCCCAGTGTTGCTCTTTGTGCTCAGGGTTGCTTTGGCTCTCTGGGGTCTTTTGTGCTTCCATATGAATTTAAGGATTTTTTCTAATTCTGTGAAGTATGTCATGGGGATTTTGATTGGCATTACACTGAATCTATGTGGGGGGTTTGAGCCTGCAACCCCCATGCAAGGATGACTGGGGTATTCCAAGATTTTTTTTTAAGCTATTGTGAATGAGAGCATTTCGCTGTACTCTTTCCCAATTGCTTATTGGTATATAGAAAGGCTACTGATTTTTGTAGATTGATTTTATAACTTGCCACATTGCTGAAGGTGTTGACCAGTTCTAGGAGTTTTCTGGTAGAACTTCTGGGATCTCTACGTATAATATCATATTGTCTGCAAACGGGATAATTTGACCTCTTCTTTTCCAACTATTACTCCTTTAGTTTCCTTCTCTTGTCTTATTCCACTTGTGAAAGTTTTAAGCACTATGTTAAAAAGGAGTGGAGATAGTGGTCATCCTTGTCTGGTTTCTGATTTTAATGGGAATGCTTCTAGGCTTTTTTTCCATTTAGAATGATGTTGGCTGTGGGTTTGTTGTATATAGCTTTAAGTAGGTTGAGGTATGTTCCATCCAATCCAATACGCTTTAGAGCTTTTATCATGAATGCATGTTGAATTTTGTCAAAGAACTTTTATTAATCTATTGAGAAGATGATGCTGTTTTTGTCTTTGAGTCCATTTATATGATTGATGACCATTTATTGACTTCCATATATTGAACCATCTGTGTATCACTGTAATAAAGCCTACTTCATCATGGCGAATGATCTTTTTGATGTACTTCTGACAGAATACATGAAATCCAGTGGGGGGTGTCTATTGGGAGTGAAGATGGGGAGATCTAAATATGATTAATCTTTATTGCATGAAATGCACAAGAAGTCAGTAGAAATGTACATTAAAAATTAAACAAAGAAATAAGCATGGGACTACATGAAATCAAAGTTTCTGCATAGCAAAGAAAACTATTAGTAAAACACATAGACTGCCCACAGATGCAGAAGCCAGGAAAATAGAAAGGGACCACGGGAGAAGGGGAAAGAAGGAGCTCCAGAAAGGGGGTAGCAGGATATATGTGCTGTTAAGGGGGAAATGGGGAAAATGGGGGTTACTTTAATTGGAGAGGAGAAAAGGAGGGTAATACAGGGAGAAAGGGAAAAGAGGAAGGAAGGAGAGATAAATAATACTAAGTATGTCTGATAAGCAATAGGGAAATGTATTATTTCATAATCTTACATAAAATACACATGCAATATATATTTGAATGAATGTCTATAGCTAAAGTCTACATAAAATAATACCAGTGCCAGGCAAGTGAAACTTCCCTTCAAGTTGTTGGTCATGGTATTCCAAGAGACTAATATATGCTATTGCTATAGTCCTTGGTTGCCTCCAAGAACTTGCAGGTAAGGTCCTGTTGCTGAAGATTGCACAGGTTTGGAGACAGACACAGGACTTGGAGGAATCAAGCTGGAATTGGCCTGAAAATAGCCTCCTTGAAGACCTGCTCTCATAGTATCAGAAGGAACTGTGAAAGCTGCCAAGGTTGAAAACCAGTCAATGCCCCTACCCAGCTGTAAGCCTATAAACCACAGCAATGAACAACCTATAGATTACCTCTGTCAGTGCAATAGTGGTACTTTTATCTTGGGGGTAATCAACAGCTGTCTAAGTGGACATACAAATAAGAAGTGATCTATGTCTAGTCCTATAGACAAAACTGTATACCCACGGTTGAAGAGGTCATGGACTCTAGAGGAAAGAGCTACTCCTACCACTTTCCTAAGCCAAGGCGGTTTGTTATTATATTCTTAATATTTATCCTTATATTCACAGATAAATGTAGCTCTTTTCATTCATCAAAGAAACTATTTTTGCAACAGATGAAGACTGATGGGAAGTTCCACAACCCATCATGTGGGGGATAAAGGACTGTGGAATGTAATACCCCCAACTGATACATTGACAAGGCAACTCCTACAACTAAGGCTCAAGGAACATTGCTGAAGAGGAGGCAGAAAGATTGTAAGAGTCAGAGGACGAGGGCATTGTTGCTAGATAGTGTGTTCTGGACATGACAGGGAAGATGCACCCATGAGATCTCCCTACTGTGATTTCCAAACAAGACCTGCATAATGACAACATCAGTTGCCAAGTCAATGTAGGTGGGAAAAATTTCACAGGGTCCCATCTCTAGATGAAGAGATTTGAGTAATAGTGGATGCTGAGGTAGGGAGAATCAGTTTTCTTCAGGGACAAACTCCCTGACAGACTATCCAATCCCAAGTGGTCAACCCTAAACACATGCACACATGAGCACCACTATAAATGGACACAGTACTTTATATATGTGTATGTTTATAAATATAAGCACATACATGTAACAATAATAAACAAAAAAGAGGATGGGAAATTGAGAAGGAATGAGGCAGGACACTGAGGAGCTGGGGAATTGAGGAGGAGTAGAGATTATCTAAATACAGTAACCATGTATGAAATTCTCAAATATATAAGAAAAGAAAGGAAAAGAACAGATTTAGAATATGCAATATTAAGCCAGGTCACCCTGTCTCAGAAAGTAATCACATGTTCCCCTCCATATGCTGATCTTAGCCTCTAAGGTACCCATGTATATATGTAAAAAAAATACCTAAGGTTGTATTACAGCATTTAGACAGAACCAGAAAGAGGAATTCTAAAAGGGTATACTAAGCTGTTCACATATAGTTTACTTGACTTAAGTCCTTTGATTACTCTCTCAAGGTATAAGAAGCATTTTTAATGCAAAGTAAATACCTTAATGAGCAGTGTCCACATGTGAGTCCCTGAGTGATTTTTATCTTACTGGGAGGTCTCAATTTTGAAATAAGTTTTCACTGTTTCTGTATTTCTGTACTCTGTAGTTATTTGAAAGTAATATCAACCTACTGTATTTTATTCTTTAAGCAAGAATATTGGCTCTTTGAATAATAGATTGTTTGAAGTACAGTTAAAATACTCATAATTTTGAATTTCCTGAGAATTTCTTGGAATACTGGTTTATTGTCTCTCAATTACAAAGAGTTACATGCCAGGCATTTGAAAACACTAAGAAATTTGTCTTTTATTACTATATGGTATCATTTTAAAGTGCATCATTGTTGCTGAATAAACATAATTTTTAATTAAAAAGGAGGGGCTGGAAAGGTGGCTCAGCAGTTAAGAGCACTTGCTGCTCTTGCAGAGGACCTGGGTTCGATTCCCAATATCCACATGGTGGCTAGCAATTGTCCATAACTTTAGTTCCAGGGAATCCAATGTCCTCTTCTGACCTCTGAGGGCATTCTGCGACATGGGTGCACCTATTTACATATGGCAATACACTCATACACATAAGACAAAATTAATAAATAATTTTAAAAAATTTAAAAAGCAAGAAGTTGGAAGCTATTGAAAATAACAACATACATAAAATTTGGATATCTGAAAAGTGAGAAAAACGTATTTGAAAGTATATTGGCAGATAATTTTCCAAGCTGTACAGAAATTAGAAGCTCAAAGATCCAAAATGTTCATGACTCCAAGTCACAAGAGGAGTGTAGAAATACACTAAATTACTTCAAAATTGACTTATTTAAGCCAGCAACAAAGACATCCTAAATGCAGCAAGAAGGTAGAAAAGCTTACTCCATTTAGAGAAAGAGAATAGGTCAGTAAATGAAACACTGGAAACAAACTAAAAAGCAGAAAACTGAAGTTTACAAAGACCCCCAAAGAGAAATAATGTACATTTAGAGTTTTCTACAAACTAAAATACTTACAAAAATTAAGATTAAGAAGCTTTTTAAAAGAAGTATAAGAACCTGAAAGAGTTATCACCATTCGAGAAGCACAAGGACTGTGAGAGAGAACTTCAGGTAAAGTGGGAAATTGAATCAGTAGTGCAATGCTCGCAGAGGTCAGAAGAGGTGTCAGATCCCCTGGGAATGGTTGTTAGTCACCATGTGTATGCTGGGAATAGAACCCAGGTCTTCTGCAAGAGTAGCCAGTGCTCTTAACCACTGAACCATCTCTCCATCCCCTAAATACAATATTTTAATTAAAAAGTCATTTATAGAAAATTGACAGAAATAAAATAGTACAAAAACTGCACCAGGGGAGAAAGCAGCATATTGTTATAAAGTTGTTAACCATCTGTGAATTAGCAAACTATCAGCCAAGAGTATAATGTGATAAATTGAAGTTCCATAGTATTGACTCTAAGGAAACGGTAGCACAATAAAGTACAGATAATAAGTCAACTATAAAGAAAACAAACAATAGAAATACCTTTACCAAATCTAAATGGAGGAAAAAAGGTAGTATGTGCAACAGAAATATTAAAGGGAGTATTTGATTTAAACTTGACTTTGCATTAAATGTTGCCTAAAAACCACAATTACAAGATATTTTAAAATTGGATAAAAAAATAAAATTAGGACTGGGCATGGTAGTGGACTCCTTTAATCCCAGCACTTGGCAGGCAGAAGTAGGAGGATCTCTGTGAGATGGAGGTCAGCCTGGGCTGCATTTCAAGTTTCAGGCCAGGTGGGACAAAAGAGCGAGCCTGTCTCAAAAAGACTAAATAATAAAATAAATAAATAAATAAATAAATAAATAAAATAACATTAAACCTCATAATGCTGTAATACCCTACTTTTAAATGTAAAGGAGTAGGGGCTATAGAGATGTCTCAGTGGTTAAGAGCACTCGTTGCTCTTTCAGAGGATCAGAGTTCAGTTCCCAGCACCTACATGGGGTGCCTTCACAATCATTTGTAACCCCAGGTCCAGGGGATCCTAGAGCCTCTTCTGGACTCTCTGGCAACCCAGGTAATGCACACACATACACTCAGAAACACATACTTAAACAAAACATTTTAAAATGCTTAAATATAAAAAGATAATAAACTGAGTGCAAATGGGAGGAAGAAGATAATCTATGCCATCCCAAATATAGAGAGAACTCAGTGGATATGCACAAAGTAAATTTTAGGACAAAGAAAATTTCCAGAGGTAAAGAGTGTCTTGTCCAATTTAAAGCATATTTATCAACTGGATCTTTCTTAGTAGTGCAAAAAAGATGTCAGCTAATTATATCCACATAATTAATGTTAAAAGAATGATGTAAAGCACAGCAAATTATGCTTTCTTGAGAATAAAAGATACACTAAAAGCTATGGAACCATTATTTATGAGTAGAGTTTGAATATTTGTATAGAAAATACAATATGTTCTTAAAGATGAGGAATGTCACAGTTTTGTAATATCAATATAGGAAAATAACATTTGTATATCTAAATATCTGCAGACAAAATAATTTTTTGCAATATTATTAACAGTAATTAAACAATTTAGAGAAATAAACAAGATCCTTGAAAGAATTAAAGTAAAAAAGCTGATTAAGGAATAATTAACCAAGCTAAACAGGATTCTGTTGATTAAATTAATTAATTTTGTAGTTTAAAATTTTCCAGTGGGGAAAACTCAAAGCTTATGGGGTTGTACTGGGAAAACATAAGTAATATTTTTTAAAAAGCAACAATTCTACTCAGGCCCTCTAACTGTACTAAAGGAAGGAGAGAATACTCCCAACTCATTATATTCAATCAGTATCACTTTAATATGAAAACCAGAAAGAAAAATCAAACAAGGAAAACTAGTGCCTTGTGCGTGGTAGGATTTGAATCTAGGTCTTCTGCAAGAACAGCCAGTGTTCTTAACCACTGAACCATCTCTCCAGCCTCTGTTGTCATTTTGTTTTGAGACAGGGTCTCTCTGTAGCCCCAGCTGGCTTAAAACTTGCTGTGTAGACTTAGCTGGCCTCTTTCTCACAGATATCCACCTGCTTTTGAATGTTAGGATTAAAGATGTGCACCACCATGCCTGACACAAAATTATTTTTTAAAAGCTTTCCTTTATATAACCTTTATTATTTATTAATTTATTTATTATGCATTTATTTATTTATTATTTGGAGGAGACTGAAAGTGCCAGATGTGAATTTAGAAGTCAGAGGACAACTTGGGGTGAAGATTGCCTTCATCCACCCTGAGGGTCATAGAGATTGAAATCAAGTCATCAGGCTTGACTGTAAGTTTCTTTGCCTGCTGAAGAAAATTTTAGGAATGATAATATATGTACATATCACATGTATATATGATAGAATTCATTCCAATAGCAAAAGTTATAACAACATTAAAAAAAATCGATCAAAAGCCTGGAGAGACTGCTCAGCCATTAAGAGCACATAGGACTCTAGCTGGATTCCAGTTTGATTCCCAGCAGCCAGAACAGGTGGTTCACACTCACATGTAACTCCATCTCTAGGGGAATTAATACCCTCCTCTGATTCAATGACACTGTACTCACATGTACACATACCCACACATACACACATATACATACAGTTAAAAATAAAATAAATATTTTAAAATCAATCAAAGTTAACATACCATTTTCTAAAATTTATTTTATTTTATATATTTTATGTGTATTAGTGTTTTGTCTGTATGCATATAAGTGCACCTGTGTTGAGTAATGCCCACGGAGGCCAGAAGAGTATGTGGGATGCCCTGAAACTGGATTACTGGAGTTACTGAAAGTTGTTAGCTACCATGTGGATGCTGGTAACCAACACCAGATATCTGCAAAAGCAGCCAGTGCTCTTAACTACTGAGCCATTTCTCCAGTCCTGTAACATGACTTTTAATAGGAAAAAATTATTATCAAATGATCATCTCAACAGCTGTAGAAAAGTTTGTAAAAATACAATGTGTCTCATTATTAAAAATAAAGCCTTGGCATTTTATAAGTAGAAGAAAACTTCTACCCAGTTAAAGGAAATGTATGGAAAGCTTATAGCTAACATCTTACTTGATAATATAAAATATTGAATGATTTTAGCCTGTATTGAGAGACAGGAAACAGTTATTACTCATATCATAAAATATGAACTGCTTATAGATTAATCTGACAAATTATGAGAAAGACGTATTCAATGAAATTAAAACACATTTTTCGAAATCATTAAAGGAGTCTTGCATAAATGGAGAAACTGACTTCATGAACCAGAGACTCAGAATATTTAAGACACAAGCGTTGCTCACAGTGTCCATATAGTCAGAGTTCAAATCCTGGGAAGTATTTTCTGGATAGAAACTGACAATCTGACTTAAAATTCTAATGGAAATGCAAAAGACTTAGAACACCTAAACCAACTCAACTTTTAAAAGAAAGAATGACGTGGCAAACTTATACTAACAGACTTTAATATTTAAGAAAATTATACATTGACTATAAAAGCACAGTGTTAACAAAACACTAGCAAATATGTAACTAATAGGTTATAGAAAATGCCCATACATACAGACAAATGAAAATTCATAAAATAAAATAGTATATTCAGTGGTAAAATGACAATTTTTTTAGCTTGTTTTCTTTTTTTCTTCCCACATTCTTTAGTTGTTCTCCAGCAATGGTTTCAGAAATGACAGTATTTTCAGCAAATGGCTTTAGAAACAATTGAATATCTGTGGAGAAACAACGTAGTAACACATTTAAAACATTCATAAATTAACTCAGTGTTAGGTATAAAGTTACAATATTTCAAAAGATAAATAAGCGGAAAGCCTTTAGACACTGGTTTCAGTTTTTTTTTTTTTCAGTTAGAGAATCAAAGTTCTGAATCATAAAAGGAGCAAGTGATATCTTAAATTTCACCCAAAATAAGAAGTTCTGTTTTTCAGAGTACTGGTAAAGAAGTGAAAAGTCAGTTCACAGATGGAGGGAAATATTTTTCAAGTCACATTTGTGTGTCAAGAGTTTACATTCTGGGACCAAGAAGATGGCTCAATGGTTAAAAGGTCAGAACCAACTCCTGAACTTTGTCATTGGTCCTCTACATATGTGTCCTAGGACTGGTGTGTACACACACAATAACCACGACAGCAGCAGCAACATCGATAATAATAATAACTAATAATAATAAAATTCAAAAATAGCATCAGTTTATTAATAAAGAGTTCTCTAAATTCAAAACTGAAGGAACAAATAATTTAAAATAGACAATGCATTTGAACAGACACTTAATCATATGCTATATGGTTGGTAAATAAGTGACAAGTTGTTATCATTAGTCATTAAGGAAATGAAAATCAAAGCCATGAAGGGGTATACCTCACCTCTATTAGAATGTTTTAAATTGTAAATATCTATCATAATAATTGGTGGCAATGATAAAAAGTGAACTATAAAGTATCCCTCGTATGAACATAAAGTGCTATAACCACTTCCTAAAATGGTAGGGCAGTTTCTTAAAACATTGCATATGTGTTAACCTTGTGTCTCGGCCATTCCAGTTGAACTATATTTATATATAAAAGCCTATGCACAGAAGATGAATATGTAAACACATCATATCATATAGATTTTCAATGTTAGTGGAACACTACTAGCTCCAGAATAATACAAATAACACAGAAAAGCATGCAGGAAAGAAACTAATTTAACAAGGGTACATTCATTATTACATTAATAAAAAATTCTATAAAATGAAAGAGAAGTTTCCTGTGGAAAGCACATGCAGGAGGCCGAGGACGTGTGGCTATAAGGGAACATGAGTTATTTAAGGTGACACATGCATTCAGACTTTAAAAAAAAACCAATCTATTTGTATTTTTAGTGTATGAACATTTTGCTTGCATGTATGTAAGTGCTCCATGTGCATGCAGTGCCTGGAGAGGCCAGAAGAGGGCATTAAATTGTATGGAACTGAAGTTATAGATGGCTGTGAACTACCATGTGGATGCTGGGAATGGAATATGGGTCCTCTTCAAGACCAGCAAGTGCTCTGAGCATTCAAAGCCATCTTAATAGCCCATGTTTACTCTTTTGAGTGGCAAGATGGATTTATAAATTTGTACATATATTAAAACTTATAAATCAGGTACTTTGATGTTTACTTGATGTCAATTATAACAGTAAGATTGTATTATTTATTTATTTGTATTTTTGTGTGTATGTGTGTTTTGTCTGCATGGATGCAAGAGCACCACCTACATGTAATGCCTGCAGAGTCCAGAAGAGGTATCAGATCACATGGAAGTTGTTAGTTGCCATGTGGGTTCCAGAAACCAAACCCAGGTTTTCAGAAAGAGCAACCAGTGCTTTTAACCTCTGAGCCATCACTACAGCCCTAAAGTCATAGTTTTTAAAAGGCAGACAGTATGGACTTATTCAAAGATGGTCAGTTTTGCTCTATAGGCTTGTATACTCCTGAGAACTAAAAGTAACTTCCCCCCAATAAAGTAATAGCCTTGGGGCTGGAGAGATGGCTGCTCTTGCACAGAACCCAGGTTCAATTCCCAGCACCTACATGGCAGCTAACAACTGTCCATAATTCCAGTACCAGGGGATCTGATCCATCTTCTGACCTCCGTGGGCATTACATTAGACGAACTTACATACACGCAGGCAATACACTTATCGCACTAAATTTTTCTGCTTTCCGCTCTCTGTTTGACCCTCCCTCACTCTCTCAGGGTCTCGTGGTCCTGACGGGGTTGACAAACTGGCATAACATGTTTTTATCTTGGGTTTCGCATGGTTTATGTGACAGGAAGGAAGTGACTTACAAAAAGATGGCTTTTCATAAATCACTCGTCATTCAAGTCCCACTCACAGTCTCCATTACCTTTCACCCGTGACCCGTGGGCAGGCGGTCTCACCCCATGGTCTGAATGCCCCACACGGTTCCAGATCCCAGCTCCAGACTGGCGCACCTTTGGCTCTCTCGGTCTTCCATTCTCGCCACCCACTTGCTCTGCCGGCAGCTGGCTCCATGCTTCTTCCCAGGGTACCCATCGCTCATGCTTTTCAGAAGAATGAGTGGTTTCCGGGCTACAACACTCATAAACACGTAAAAGAAAAATATTAAAAAGTAATAGCCCTTGAAGAAATAAACACCAAAAGTATAGCAATAAACAAAAATTTACTCAAGAAATCAAATTCTTTCACTGTAGTCCAAAGAAATCAAAAACGTAAATGAGAAACCCTAGAGGCAAACTTTTAAAAACCAACTCCCATCGTAAAAAGAATTAGAAAAATGCATCAGAGGTATCAGGAGTCAATAAGATCAGTTAAATTGTAATATTAAACTTGTTTGAAGACCCAAAACACGCAGTGGGTAGCAAGAATTATATAGTGTTGATGAATATGTAAATAAGTTTTCCTATTTATTGAAACAAAATTCCGGAGGACAATCCTACTCCCATATCTTTTGCTGCAAAACAAGCCACTCTCTAGCCTGTTTGATTTTGCTCATGGATTCCTTGAGTGTGGCATGACTACAGGTCTCAGCACGACATCTTCAGGCTCAGCTGGGAAAATTTGACCAGCTAGGTCTCTGAATCCTCCACAAGTTTCTTCAGCAACAAGGATTTTGGCTTTGCCTTCATCATAACTTTAGAGTCTTTCCAGGAGCCCTCACCAGGACAGTGGCCCACTGTTCTTACATTGTGAGTCAGGTCTCCATTCAAGCCCTCCAACAGAGCGTATGGAAGATTCTGGCCTCTGTTATCCTCTCCGTAACACCAATTCCACCTAATCTTTAAAGCAGTCACAAGCCTAACTTGAGATTTGAGGGGAGGAAATACAGATTCCTCACCAGGAGTCAAAATACTGGAAGTCATTTTTTTAGATTGCTACAATGGGTAATTTTTAGAGAAATGAAACGAAATTCAAAGCTTATAGATGGATGAATAAATAAATGGGTAACTAATCTCCCTGAGTTTTTTTTTTTTTAGAAGAATGTATAACATATTTAACTGCTGAGATATTTTTGGAGGTATGACATGGAATGAAGATAAAATGAAGAATTAGTGATTTGATATGAGCAATAAAATGTCAGTAAAAGCTGTTTAACATTGAAGCTGGAGAGATGGCCCAGCGGTTAAGAGCACTGACTGCTCTTGCAGAGGTCCGGGGTTTGATTCTCAGCACCCACATGACTGCTATGAACCGTCCTTAACTTCAGTTCCAGGGGAATACTACACCCTCTTCTGACTTCCATGGCATCGCACAACATGGGTGCACTCACATACATGCAGACAATACACTCATACACATGAAATAAAAATAACAAAGAAAATATATTAAAAGCTGCTTAACATTGAGAAATTAAAGTGCCATTGATATAGATTTGGAGATTCTGCTGAAATTGGGAAACAAAAAATTAGAATACATCTTCAGAAGAAAAATCATAGTAAAAATGCTGGGAATAAAGTCAAAACATGAATATATTTGAAAATGTATGGCAATAGGGCTAACTGGTTTAATAGTAAAGTTTTGCCAAGTTAGTAAACGGAATGGCTGTTCAGAAGCATCTACTGTTGCGGTAAGGACCTGACGTCTGCCAAAGCCTAGCACGCACGTGAAAACCAAGAATACCTTCTTGCAGGAACTGGCTCAGATAAAACAAAAGTGGATTCTCTACTGGAAGGCTTGAGGAAAAAAAATGTAAAAAGAACAAAGCAAATAAGCAGATGTTTCCTTCTCATCCCCAGTAGAGGTAAAGAATGAGAAATCGAAAGGGCAGCGTCTCTCTTTTCCTCTCGTGGAAAAAGACGAGACTAACATGAAGATGGAGTCTGAGGCAGGTGCAGATGACTCTGCTGAGGAAGGGGACCTTCTGGGTATTGATGATAATGAAGATGGAGGGGATGACCAGCTGGAGTTGATCAAGGATGGTGAAAAAGAAGTGGAGGAAGGAGAGGATGGCAGAGATGGCGCCAATGGAGAGGACGACTCTTAAGCACATACTGGGGTTTAGAAATTTTATCCCATTATTTCTTTATCTAGGCGCCTGTCAGAAATCAAAAATACACCACATCCTCTTCCCTAGTACCTTCAGCACATGCTCACTGCTCCCCCTCTTCTTGTCGGTCCTGCGTTCATTAATTCATAATCGCCATCCGCCTAGTTCTATTTCCACGTTCACTTCCTTTGATGCTTGAGTAGTTTTGTTAAATTTAACCTGTCGTTTTTGCTTTTGCTTTTGATACCTCTTTATGACTTAACAATAAAAACCTGTATTTTTTTTAAAGAATATCTTCTTGCTTAGGGTGTTGGGATGAATTAGAAAGTAAGAAACTAAAGAAAAGGGTTTTGATTTTTTTTTTTAGATTCAAAAGTGTGTTTTTGCTATTTAAAATTGAGTCTGTGCAACACATTTAACCAAATTGGGCACCTTTTAGTGTTTACAGTGGGCAGAAAGAGCATATTTAGTTTTTCAGTGAGTACTGATTATCATGTACATTTTTATGGAAGAGTTTATGTGGAAAAGCAGAATATATTTTGGGAATAAAGAAGAAAGTGTCCTTAACTTATTTAAGATGTATTTTGACTAATTGCAGTTTGTTGTATTTCTAATAAACGTAGCATACAGAATGGTAATTGCTGCATTTAAAAACTCATAAACTCAGATTTCCTTCTGAATAGCAGAATGTAGAGGAAACCATCAGTTCCCAAATGCTGCTCTCTCTTTATCCCAACAGGTGGGCCTCAAGCTTTTCTATCCCTACAGTTATTGCTGGACCAATCTTTCCCCTTTTCCTAAGCCATCAGCCCTCCCCTGAGCCACAATTCTTTATGATGAGATGACTCATTAAGCTTTCTTCCCAGTAGGGAGCTGACACCTGATTAATGAGCTGACACTGTTCTGTGTCTCTCTCACTAGTGCAATAAGGCTCTGTTTACAAACACAGGCTGTTGTGCCTGTTAGGAAGGGCAGGTTAAAACCTTCCTGCTGTGCCAGTTTGTTCAAAATCATAGGCTTCTTTAAACAATGTCTTTGTGCCTTAAACATCAGACATACTGCTTCCAGCAGGATGCAAATCTCCCTACTGACAACATCCTGTTTTAGGGGGAAGGAACTAATAGACTCAACTTTTAGACTATAAATAACATAAATTGTAGTAGGCTATTACAGAGTTTATTCACACTGTGCCTTTAACATAAAACTTTAGCTTTGTAAAGCTTCTTCAGATTGAAAGGGATGGTTAAATCTAGACTGTGCTTTGTTCCCTCCCCTAAAAGTTCATTTGCTGTTCTCTAGTTGTCAGACTCCCATCTAATGACAGTTAACACAGTTTCTCTAGTGAAATCTTTCTGGAGGCGTTCAGGAAGGGGTAAATCTACAGTTTTCCCTTAGTTCTGCAAATGTCTCTACAGTAACCTTTGTCACATTAGTTTCTGTTCATTTTTCTCCTTCATTAAAAATAATTAAGATGTAGCCTACTCCATACTCCTTAGCCTCCAGCTCCTTTAACATGGGCTTTCTATACCTGTGTTTACCTCATGCATGCTGCTATTCCATCTTATGCTTAAGGTATCTGCTGTCTACTGAAAGGATACACCTTTCTCTGTGGCTTAGAGTGCATATATTTCCTGTTTGGGTATTAGCTATCTGGATCAGCCACTTCAGATTTCAAGAAATAGCTGAAAATGCAGTATGAGCTTTCCAACTGAGTCTGGATAAGTCAAGGAGCGTGCTTCAGTATACTCTATGCTGTGACGCATAGCTGGCCGTGAGCTCCCTCCTGCCTGTTACTTTGCTGTCTTGCCTTTTCCTCGGGATCTGAGGTCAGTGTGGCTGGCTTTGAAAGGGAGAGAACAGGAAGGAGAACATGTTAGAAAAACTGTAGGTCATGCCAATTCACAAATTTTCTTAAGGCACTTGGTCTTTGTGATAAGAAGAATTTGAAAAATATTAAATGGTTCTGAATAGGGATGGACAGTGAGATAAAATGTGCCTCCCTAAAAGACTGACTGTAGTGTAGAATTTAGATTAGAAGATGATCCTAAGGGATACTGGAGGAGCAGCCTGAAATCTATGGCAGCAGATGAGGGATAGATTGTGGTGTTTGGGAAAGGTTGACCATGAAATGTGACAGGTGTAAAGGTGAAAATATGGGATAGATTTAAAAATATATCTTGGATAAAAATACAAAGAGTCAATGATAGATGCTGTAGGAGAACAAGAAAGTATTCTGACTTCAACACCTACTGGTTGGCTGGTGTACTGATTGAGAACACGGGATTGAGTATTTTCAGAGGGTGGGGGTAAGATGTAGGAACAGAGGTGCAGTGGGTTGTATGGTTCTTGAGTTACTTTGCCTGTGTCAGATAAGAAAGGGGAGTTTCGAAGACATCTAATGAAGATGCAAGAAGGCAGCACTTTTTGTCAGGAACTCAGAAGCATGTCTGAGCACAGTATGTTCATCTACCTACAGCTGGTAGATCAATCCATGGTCATTAATAAGAAAACTTAGGAGAGGATTACAAAATAAAAAAGGATAAAAAGCTTAGTAGAAAGGGATAAAGCAAAGGGATATAAAGTCTAAAAATGAATTTGGGTGAAACAACATAAATGTATGTGAAGGAAAATGTTAGCGGGAGAAGGAGGCATACCTAAGTTGGAGAACAGCAATTTTAGGAATGAGGACTCAAACTAATCAGTGAGGGAGTTTCAACATTTTTTTCAGTGTTTTTTAAATTGAATTTTTGTGTATTTCATACATAACATCTTAAACAATCTTCCTTTTTTATTTTTTATTTTTAATTTTTTTGGTCTTTTTGAGACAGGGTCTCCCTATAGCCCCAGCTGGCCTGGAACTCACTATGTAGACCAGGCTATCTTTGAACTCACAGAGATCTGTCTGTCTCTTAATCATTTTTATACCCCTGTCCCCACTGGCACCCTTCCATAGCTCCCCCCCCCCAACTAAAGCCCATATAGTCTGTCATCCCTGTTAAGGCCCATCAGTGTTCCCAGCTATTCCCCAGTGCAAGTCCATCCACTGAGGTCTAGTCAGCCTATCTAGAATATCAGCTCTTCTTCACCTAGCAACAATCTGTTGCCAATATTTCTTCAGATAAGATTGGAGTCTGCTATTCACTTTCCCAGTTATATGCTGCGTTATTGTCTGCCTGAGTTTGCATGGGACTTGTGTATGCTGACACCATTGCCATAGAATCACATGAGCAGGTTCCCAGGAGCTTGTTGGACTCTGTTTCCATATGGTCATGCATCTCCTCCCTGGCTCTTACAATCTATCTGCTCCCTCTTCCACAATGGTCCCTGAGCCTTGGATGGGTGAAGTTTAATAAAGGATCTTGTCCAAGAACCATCAGAGACTATTAACCAAGTACCACAACTGATCACACACTGACATTGTCTATGAATTGCCCAGCCCTAAGTGACATATCTACAATTCAACCTCTACACCTAAGGCTCATGGAACATAGAACATGCGTAAAGAAGAGGACATTAAAGAAACTTTCAGTACTCAATAATGAAGCACCTTCATGCAGCAGAGGGCCAGGAACACAAAAGGTCAACCAGGTTTTAAGTGGTGAGGACAATGAACATTTTCAAACTAGTACTCTTGAAAAATCAATTTAGATAAAGTTTAAGAACTCTGCGGACTTTGCATGACATGCGTGCACATTCAGGGAAAACACATAAACATAAAAATTTTAAAAACTGAAGAAAATTAAAAAGATGATTTTTAAAATTCCTCACCAAATTTAGCAACATGGAATTCATGAATGTATCAGTAGGAGCTTTTCTACTTGTGTGGTAGCAATAGAAAGCAGTCAGACAGGAGTGCAGAGAAAGAAATGAAGAAATGAAGTTTTTGAACTTAGGCAAGTGTTTTCCTCCCTTTTATTGTGAAAAAATATAAAGAACACAAAGTTTAGTATTTTCATCCTTTTAAGGGTGCAGTTCAGGGTTTCAACTAATTGTTATGCAGTTATCACCAGCATCTATTTCTAAAACTTTACATCTTCCCCAACTAAATGTCAGCACTTCCCGTTCTCTGGCTCTCCATTGCTCCTTTCTTGGCCATTTCTTTTAATTAATGAGACACAATGAGCAGGTGTTTGAGGAGGGTGAACAGTTGAGAGCTCTGAATGAAGAAGACAAGCAATCTGTGTGAAGTAACTAATGGTGAAAACCCTCAATAGAAACCTGAAAGGAGATCAGGAGCTCAGTAGGTGAGGCTCTGATAGAAAAGGGGACATGTTTTATTTTGTTTTCTTTTTTATTTTAACATAGGGCCTTGCTTAACTGACCATCTTGGTGTTGAACTTGTGTTTCTCCTGACGCAGCATACCACATCATGGGAATTACAGTCCCATGCCACCAGGCCCAGCTATGAGACAGTTTCTTAATTAAAGCAAGGAGAAAGGAGGATATCTAGAAAGCTGTGAATTTCCTCAACTTATGTTTTTGAATTTTGAGCTGAAGATTTTAAACAAACAGTGGAAGGAATGGGATTCTTTAGAATTTTGTGGAAAGTGGAGATGACATGATAAAATTGCTATTCCCAGTTGGAGAAGGCTATCAGCAGAATAAAGAAGATGTTAACCATAGTAATTGCCACCATGAGGCCCTTTAGATGTTGGATACACATATAAGCACTGCTTTAGGGCATTTCGGTAAAGCAACACGAATTAAATGTGTCACAGATGCCAGACAGGGTACTAGTCATATGCAATCACAACGTGAACAGGATGGAGCTTATTTCTCAAGGATGCCATACTCTCAGACAAGAATTGCTGCTGTTTGTCTACTCTGCAGAGCGCCTGAACATCAGGGCCTAGACTTGTTAGATATTTCTCTGGAAATACAGACATCAGTTAAATAATGAAGGAGTGAAGTAAATATGCATGGTGCCTCCATTGGCTTAAACTTGAAAACCTAAGAAGGTACAAGATTAAAATGACCTTGCAATAATAAAAGTGAAAGTTATAGCAATCTATTTCAGCTTAAAAAAATCTAATATTGGGACTGGAGAGATAGTTCAGTGGATAAGAGCACTGGTTGCTCTTTCAGAGGACCCAGGTTCAATTCCCAGCGCACACATGGTGACTAACAACTGTCCCTAACTCCAGTTCTAGAGGATCCGACACAGTCTTATGACCTCTGTGGGCATTGCAAAACACAAGTGCACTTAAATATGGGCAGGCAATATACTCACACATATAAAATTTTAAAAAATAATAAAATATTTAAAAAATCACACACTGAGTCTGAAGAGACGGTTCCGTGCATTCAGCAGTCTTCCAGTAATGCTAACTTAGGTATGCAAATTCCTATGTAGACTGCTTATCTGAAATCAACAGTCTGAAAATAATGAAGAAATAAGAAAATGGAAAGACACAAAAGTAAAATTAGAGCCTACTGATGTGAAAGGTTCATATATATATACATGCATATATATACACATATATAAAAGTTCTGTGGGCAGGAGAAATGGCTCAGAGGTTAAAACTACCAGCTGTTCTTGCAGAGGATTACAGTTCAGTTCCCAGCACCCACATGGTAGCTAACAACTGCCTGTAACTCCAGTATCAGGGGATCTAAGACCCCTTTCTGGCCTCCATGGCATTGCATGTAGGTTATGCATTTATATGAATGAAGGCAAAACAACTCATGTACATAAAACAAAAATTAATTCAAAAAAATTAAAAGAGTTTAAATGGAGATACCCTTAGTCAGGGAGACGATATCCCAACTAGAAACCTCACCCTGGCAAATAAAGAACCCAGTACCAGAAATAGAGTTCCTCTCTTTAAGTTGTTAGTCCTTGGATTCCATGGACCCCCCACCCCAAAACATCACAGGCTATTGTCATTTTTCATGGTTACCCTCTAGAAATTGACAGTAAGACTCTATTGCTGAAGACAACACATACTTGAGTCACAGAACATGAAGAAACCAAGCAGACCATGAGATGGAACACATGCTTGGCACTGTTATCAATCAAAACCAAGAGCCACTGACTAGATTGGCCATGACCCCTAAGGGAGAACCTGTTACCCACAGTCTACTGAATGGACCATAGTATTAAAATGACTCTTAATGACTTATTGCTACACCCATAGATTAGTGCATCTCTAAACCCTCATCATAGAAGATTCTTGTAGTAGAGTACAACTATCACAGAGACCCCCAAGTGGTCAATGTTCAGAGAATAAGAGACTGCAGAGTGTTCAGCACTAAATGGGACATCTATATCATATCCCTCCCACCAAAGATCAGGGAAATTTGAGAAACAGGCTAGAAAGATTTGTAAGCACCAGAGGTAGTGGATGAATATAAGGGAATATGTTTTCCAGATAGCGGGACAGTTGCATATATGAGCTTACCACAACCATCACAGCATATATAAAACCTGCAGAAGCTCAGGCTAGACAAAATCCCATTATGGAAGCAGAGATGTAGGCAAGACTCCTGCCCCTAGCTGAGGAGAAATTGGCATTTGACAGCTGCTGTGAGTGAGTCAGTTTTCTTTAAAGGTCAGCCACAAATCTGGGGAGGTTCCACACCTAGGAGAACTTGGGAAATGCATATTGGACTTGATGGGGGGAAAATGAATATGAAGTTGAATGGGTAGGGATACAGAGGTAGAACTGGGAGAAACTTGGAGAAGAAAACACTATCAAAATGCACTGTATGACGTTCTCAAAGAATTAATAAACATATTGAAAAAATAGAACCATATACATGCTTGTTATTTATTCACTGGGTAAAAGAAAATGGATACCATTTCAAAGAAGGAAACACATGGGCTGTGTGTGGTCACTACTATTTATATATGTAAATAAGTGCATATACGCATGTGCACACACATCACATCACATACATATATGTATGCACTTTTTCAAAGTCATTTCACTTCAGTGTATTCTCTAGAAACTCATAACAAAATGGATTTTCAAAATTGGAATAAAAATTCCCTTTTCAATGAAATAGCTATGAATTCAAACTAAAATCATCACATTCGTTAAGTGCATGGTATGCACTAGGAATTAAACTAGGTGTCTCCTCTGAACTAATTCCTCTGTGTGTGTGTGTGTGTGTGTGTGTGTGTGTGTGTGTGTGTTACTAGGGACCACACTAGTAGCAGAGCCTGATATATGTGAGGCAAGCATTTGACCTGGGGGCTTGACTCTGAGTATGGGGGACTTTACCACATCTCTTGGCCACTACTTCACACTAGACACATAACGAGAGATTTGAGAGACAACACATGCTCTTTCAGAGCAAGGATCCACAGGAGTTCCCCAGTACTGGTGGGTGAATCAGAGGATTGTTTAATTAAGGTAACAAGATAATTCTCTAGTCTTTGTTCTATACAAATTTCTATGGGTTAAATTAAGAAGGAAGAGCAAAATACAGATTTTTATTAATTCAAACCAGCTCTCTATAGTGGAAAATCATTAGTAGAAAATGTGGAGAACATGAAAGAGAAGGCAACAGTTTCAGGGATTTTTTTAAAATTTTGGTGCATGAATGTGGTGTACATGTGAGGTGAATGTGTGTGGTATGTGTGTGCTGAATGAGTATAATGTATGTGTGTGATGTATGAGTGTGTAGTGTATGTGATGTATGAGTGTGATGTATATGTATGATGTATATGTGTAGTATATTTGTGGTGTATGTGGTGTGTGTGTGCGTGTGTGTGTGTATGAGAGTGGTCTGTGAGCATAGTTGATGACTGTTTATATATGTACACATGTGTGTACATATATAAACTTACCACCCCAAAGCCAGGGGAAGATCTCAGGTTTCTTGCTCTATCACTCGCAGAGCCCTTTTTCTTTTGAGAATGTGTCAATCACTGATTGATACCCAGCAAGTTACAGTTATCCTTCAGTCTCTACACCCCTACAGTACTGGGGCTGCAGGCCATGTGCTCAGCCACACTCAGCTTTTTACATGGTTTTTGGAGCTTTGAATTCAGGTCCCTGTGGCTGTCAGCAAGTACTCTTATTTGCCGAGCCATCGCCCCAGTCTCCCAAGCTTTAGTTCCTAATGAGCAGTTATGTAGCCATATGCTGCAGATGGTAGTCTTCTCAGGTTTACTTTGTGTGGAGCAGTCCTGAGATTGCTGCTCTTCTCCGTTTTTGGTCTTATTGTGTTTTTCACTAACCAGAGGCACTCTGAGAACGCAATAATCAGGAAGTTTAGGTTCTGACAGTAATTTGATATGAGAACTTCCATCACTTAAATTTCTAACATTACTTCCACCACTGACTTATTTTATTAATTGTATCCCACAGTCTCCAGAATGGCCGACCACTTCCTGATGGAATTATTACTTTTAATTTGATTCTGAAAGAATGTATTATGACAATAATGTATATTTTATTAGTAGGTTATAGAAACACAGATATATGAGCATTTAAATTTTCAAATGTTCTTCTTTCAAGAATTTGTTCGTCATATATGAGACTTCAGATACAAGGTTAATGGTTGAAATACACAAATCTGCAGGGCATCATTTCCCCTCGTAATGTAAAACTCAGGATGCTTATATGTGATTGGAACTCTATTTCATTATATCATCATTGGAGGACCTGATAAGATTAACCATGTTATTATTTTATGTAGACATGGATTAACAGTTTGAAAAGTTAAAAATCTTGGTCAAGGTCCTGTAGCTATCAGTGTCAGAGTTAGGCTTGATTCCAGATTTCTTTAATCCTGGGCTCATGAGCTTAGAGTATTCTCTACCCCTCACTGAGTGATGGAATTTGTTTGAAGTCGTGTATGTGGGCACTTGCAGTTAGAGTCAAGAAATATTTATATAGTCTAATAGAGATCAGAATGGAAAGAATGATGGCCATTTAGCCAAGAGGAGATAAAGACATGAGTTTTGAGGAATAAGTAGATTTCATGCAGGGAGTCAAAACATTGTGTCCACAAAGGCAGCCAAGTGGCCAGCATCTAGGGATGTGAGGAGACAAGGATTTGCTAAGGCCTGTGAATGATAGAAATGAAAGTGGGAGCATAGAAAGTAAATCAGAAAAAGGTCTTAAAGATTATGAACAACTTACAAATGTACCAGTTTCACACTTTCCTGAGCATAGTTATCCACATTTTAAATGGAAGCTTTAGTAAAAGTCAAAGTAGTTTTTGTTTCTTTGGTTTTTTTTTCTCTTTTGCTCATAATAGACCCATCACTGTCACCCCATACCAACCATTTATTTAATATTTGCTCCATTTTTATCTCCACCGTGCACACAATTCCTACTTCTTAATTCGCTTATGGCCTACCTAGGTAGCAACTCATATATGACATTTTGCAAGAATTTGTACACATGTACCACATGCCAAAATCCTCAAGTTGGTACAAAAACATGTGATCGCTACATTATCCCTAATGTGTGTGAAAACTCTTTAAAAGAAGTAGGTCAAGGAATATGCAGAGTATGAAGAATCACACCTAAATCCAAGCTCTAATAACTTCACAATTCCTGTGATCCTGAGGAAATGACTCACCTTTTTTATTCTTCATCAGGAAAACCGTCATTATAATGTAGTGCTTCTCCATACTACTGGTTAGGAAATGATTCTTCAATGATACAGAATTGTTCATAGTCACCCAGGGAAGAAGAAGAAAAGGCAATAAGACAGACACAAGTCAGGTATGAATGACTGCAGTGAGTAGAGAAGACGATAAATCCAGACAGATTAATAGATATTCTAGAACTTTATTGGCAATGTGTAGCATAAAGAGGAACCCACTCGACAACCCACTGGGCAACTCTAATTCTTCTCTAATTCATGTTTCACTGCACTTCTGAACAGATACGCAGCATGTAAATTGTGTCTTCATTCTAATTCGATTCATCTCTTCAGGAAACCCTTGCAATAGAGTGTGTGTCGATCCTCATCCTATCTATTAATCAGGACACAGAGGATTTGAAAAGATGGTGTGCCCAGCATTGCACTGCTGCTGAGGTTGGAGCCTGGCTTAGTCCACAGAGTTCATGCGGTTGGAGCCTGGCTTAGCCCACAGATCTTGTGTTCTCTAGTGCTGTTTCTGGTCTTTTCCCAAGATTGTTCTAGGTTTATTTTCCATAAGACAGGGATTTATTTAAAAAATTAGTTGTAACTGTTTTGGAAATAAAAGTCTGAACAATCCTTTATGTTACAAGCACTTAGGGTATGTCCGGGCTCCTTCACACATACTATATGCAAACATGGAGATTATGTAATAATAGCTATTTGGTACAGCATGCTGTTAAATACCAAGAGTGAGTGTGAATTTCCTATTTATCTGACATACTTGTAAAAGCCATAGGATTCTATTGTTAAATTTTGAAGAAATCTTCCTTTCTATAAAACATAAACATCTACTTTTAAATCAGAAAATCCATAACCAGCCTACTATATCTTCTCCCAATCCTGTATACACCTATGTTTTCTCAAGGTAATTTACACGCAAAGGGTACCCTCAGGAAGCCTTCCTAAAGACTTTGCTGCAGCTCTTCTTTCTCCAAGCCTTCTCTTTTTTCCTCTGATGGGGATCACACAAATAAAGGATGACATCTGTGCAGCTGCTCATGGTGAGCCTTTTCAGGTAGGCCATGTGTTGTACCTTGACCTAACATCTCATTTCTCTTCTCACCACTGTGGCCAATTAAAGGGGAGGGGGCCTTTAAGGAGCCAGTTGACTGGTCTGGTCGTGTGCCGGCTATCACCACAAGAGCTTAAGGGGCCACAAATCTCTGTTATTACCAAGCTGTTGCGGCCAGAAGCACGCTGATTTCTGACAAAAAGAATAGATTAGGATCAATCAAATCTCCCCCAGGCTTATCAGTGGGACTTTTAACCACACCTTCTACCTCAAACTTTCCCCTTTCCCTCCTTCCAAACACCTACTCAGCAGCAAGCTAACAAGGTGTCTGCCAAACCATATGTTCATAATTAGTTAACTTCTTGCCTGTCGCTAGAGGCACCACTGACTCAGCAACAGGGCGTTGGGCATCCAATAAGACACCTGCAATCAGCACAGCCCCTCCCCTCAGCAGTGGGAGAAGAGGCATACTTAATTCCAGCTGTGGCATTGTTAAGTGAATTAACTTTATCCTCAATTTAAAAAGCCAGCATGAAATCAAAGGAGACCCCAGAAAAGAAAAATAGAGAAAATGAAAAAAAAAAAAAAAAAAAGATGCTTGTAGGATAACTCAAGAGTCAGCTGAATGGAACTCAACTGGTTGGCCCCATTTAGCCAATCATTGAGAAGCAGGTTTCTGGCACCGTTGTTACTTCTGGCATAATTCTTCCTTTTATTTCCCAGTTCTGTGGTTAAGGTCTCTTGTTACACACAGAAGGGATTGATTTGATGATATAATTGTTTATGAGCCAGTGGAATACATTTTTAGGTAGTAGTGAGGTTACCAGGCATTAATGAGAAATTAATGTTAGAAAGAGCAGTGTACGATGCTGGCTAAGAAGTCTCATCTCAAGGTAAGAGTGCTGCATCTAAAATTGAAAGTACATGTTTGAGTGTGTGGATTTTCTATGTGGGAAATAGCTGGCAAACAGTGTTTGGAAAAAAAGTTCTGAGGTAATGAGAACTATCTGAAATCTTTCTTGCTGCCATTGACTAAAGAAGAATTTCCTAATACTTTGAAAGATTACATATTACCTTTTAAATGTGCTCATTTGATTTAAATGAAAGGCACCGATGAGGACTTTGGGAAAAACTATTTCCACACATACTGTAACAAGTTCATCAACATAACTATGCTTGAACGAATTGCCTAACACTAAAAGCACACGATGATTTTGAATTTCAGTAGCCAGATTTTGGCAATGTTATTTCTTGTTTTACAGTTAGTATGGTTATGGGGAATAAATTTCTTAACTTTCTATAGTTTAAATGTTAAAACTCTATTTTGAGTTAATATACATGAATATGTTATTAAAGTTAGAATGGAAAAATATTGAGTAAGAAAATACAGAAATCCATATTTTTATCACTAAAATTAATTTGCTTAAAATTACGAGTCACAAATTGAATTTTAGTAGAAAATTCATGTTTACATTACCTTTTATGGGACCAAAAAGTAGATACAAACATACAAGGAAACAAATTTAAGTTGAAAATTAAAATTAAAGTCTGTAAAAATAAACATGAATAGGAAATTGACTATTTAAACAATGCTATTCTTAAGATTTGTAATTTCGTTGCTGTTTTTATGTTTCCATTCAGAGTAAATACTCTTGTGATACAATCTGAGAATTTTAGACAATGCAAAGTTTAGGACAGAACAACTCAGAATTTAAATATTCACCAAGCATGGGCCACTGTTCCGTGTAAGTTAAATATGAGCTTGAGATCTGGTTTCATTGTCAATTACATGATCCCTGCTATTATATTAAATAGCCACTGAGGTTGGCAAGGGACTTGAGTATCAGACATTCTCATAATGATATGTGGTTTAAAGTGAATTAAGAAACAACTGATGTGGCTTGAGACCAGGGAATTAGAAAACATAAGTCAAAGAGAGAATGCAGAAACCATAGATTGGTACAAGTTATAGCCAGGTTTCTTAATGATCTCCTTCATGATAATGTTAGACAAGCTATGTCTACTGTCTGCTCCATTCCCTATGGAACAAACCGGCTAACGATCAGAGCCAACTGTTTGCTTTTAAACACAAGTTGCTATCCTAAAAATATCATTTTTGTAACTTTTTATTAAGCAGGTAACAATTATTTTTAAGCCAATAATACAAAACATAAATTAATAAACTTACTTTTGCAAATTAACCTCTTTAAAATTTCAAATTTGATGTACTTCAAAATAAAGCTTGATTTATCTGAAATAGACTCTTGTTTCCAAAGGAGGGTGTATTACAAGTTCACTGAAGGAGTCTTTTACTTTAGCCTTTAGTGTATTATAATTTAAACATAGTAACATTTAACTTATCAGGAGCATTATAATTAGGAACATAAAGATATGCAAATTATAAATAGGAAATAATGTTGGTTCGATACTAGGGATTGATTTTGAGGGCTCTTAAAATCTTGTAGTGTCAGCTCTTGCAGTAAGAAAAGTAAATCACTGAAGGACTGCTCAGCAACTGACAGGATGAGAAGGAGGCTCGACAAAAACTGAGCAGTGGTATGTAGTACAGACGGGTGAAAACAAGAAGCTTATCAAAGATGCTGTGCGTCAGGTTAGTGATGGGCTCTTGGACAAGGTAGTAACAACGAGACTGGATAGGAAGACACAAACATGGGAAATGCTAAGGACTAACTCAGATGGATGAAACTGACTGAAGAGATTCAAGTTAATAATGTCAAACCTGCAGTGTGTTAGTAAAATATGCATGTCAACAAAACTGAATTAGGACAAATAGATTAGAAGTCTGTTATCTTGACACAGAAAACACTGAGCTTAGTGTCTGTCTAATTGGAATCAAGGAGTGAGAATGTACAACAGATCCACAGATCAGATCTGACAGGACCAGAGGGCTCATAATCAGATGGAGGCAGATCTAGTTTGGGAGTTACCGGTACAGTGGAAGTGGTGTACTCAGTACAGTGGGTCTGGGTCTAGAAGATTCCTAAATGTTTAACTCCCAGAGTGAAGAAGTTGAAGGGAAAGAAATCAAGACTAAGAACATACGGGTACTCTGAATGAAAAGAGAACACAGATCTACAAGATAATGGAATTCTGTACAGCAGGTAAGGTAAAAACTATCTCGTGAAGCCTAGAGATCAAGTATGGAGAAAACAGCGAAAAGTCCAACAAACCCCAAAGCGTAAAGCACAGGTGTCCTTCAGATTCCTTTGATAACCATGAGTGATAATGATAGCAAACAAATAAAAGCAACATTTTCTTGTGCTACACAGAACTTCCCACCCACCATTACAGGTGAGACTGAGCAATGTGTTCTCCTTATTCTTGTTCAGACTTTCATGTGAAAGTAATGTGTTAGGTGTTCTCTCTTTACCATTAACGTCAATGAAGTAAGGTAATCATTTTTAATTGTAATTAAACACTCATTAATAAAACACGAGCCAAGGGTATATATTAGATGAATTTTAATTATTTAATTTTTAATCTTATACTTTGCTCTTATTTTTAGTTAACTTTTAAGATGTAAAAAATATTTTATTTATTCATTTTAATTTTATGTGTACGAGTATGTTACCTGCACATAGGTTCGTGCACTTGGGTAATGCAGTGACCAAGAAGGTCAGAAGAGGGTGTCAGGTCACCTGGAACTGAAGTTTTGCAGGGTTATTATCTTCCATGTGGGTGCTGGGAATCGAACCTGGGCCCTCTGCAAGAACAGCCAATGCTTTTAACTGCTGAGCCAAATCTTCAGTCCCACTATTAAGATATTTGTGTATGTGTGTGTGTGTGTGTATGTGTGTGTGTGTGTGTGTGTATTTGTGTCTATTTGAGTATTATGCACACATGCAAGTGGGTACCTGCAGAAGCCAAAGGAACACATCCCCTAAAGCTGGAGTTCCAGGTGGTTGTGAGCCACCTGACATGGGTGCTAGAAACTGAACTCTAGCCCACTGGAAAAACAGCAAGCCCTCTTAATAGCTGAGCCATCTTTCCAACCCCTTCAATTAATTTTTTACTTAAAGCAAAGTAGAAAGTGTTTTCTGTTTTATTTTGAGACATGGTCTCTCTATAGCCCCAACTGGGTCTGGGACTCTCTGTGTGGACCAGGGCAGCTTTAATCTCACAGAGATCTGCCTGCCTCTGTCTCCCGAGTTCTGGGATTAAAGGCATGTGCCCCCATACCCGGATTTCATTTAACTTTGTAAATGTTAATATTTCTAAAAGGTTGATAAGGAATTGTTCAAAATTATTCCCATTAATAAATACATTGTATTTTGTGATTTTTACAAAACAATTCTAATTTTATAGCTCTTTCCCTATCTGACATTTTAGCATTATTTCTTCTCACAGTCAGAGACTTACATGTATGCCTGTTTGAGATGCTTCTTTTTAAAATTAATTTTTGTATTTTATGTGTATGCCTGTTTTGCCTGCATGTATGTGCATATACCACATGTGTAGTACCTGCAGAGGCCAGAAGCAGGCGTAGGATTCCCTGGAACTGGAGTTATGGATGGTTGTTAGCCACCATGTGAGTGCTGGGAACTGAACTCAGGTCCTCTGTAAAAGCAGTGCTCAACTGCTGATCTGTCTCTCCATTCCTTGATTCTTTTCTTAAAGTATAATTAAAGAAGTTTGCTGATGAATGCAGTCTTCTCTCAGTTATTATGAAATGACCCCTACCTTTTTACTATTGTTTCCTTTTTTAAAATTTCTTTTTATGGTACTGGGAGCTGATTTGGTCTAGACAAGTACCATTGAGGAACTAGAGCCCCAGACCATTTATCAGTATTTTTAAGTTTATAAATCACTTTTTATATACTTATTACTAACAAATTTTGATAAGATTAGTTTATTTTCTATAGTTGTAGACGTTTTATAATATACATTGTAATATTTCTCTAATGTACAATATTTTATCTATTTGGATACAAGTATGATATCTTGGGTTCATGTTATTGATTTCTAGTTTTATGAAAGATCCAATGACTTACTAATATTAAATACTGATCTTTGAATTCAGTAATGTTTTATAATGATGTTTATTATAGAAGTCCCCCCCCCAAAATGTTATGGAACTTTGCACTGATTAGGTGGTCATGGAAACTGGAGAATAGGGAGTAGGTTCTAGCATTCAGACTTCATGCTTAATGGGCTGTAGAAGGAACAGGTGGGAAGAAAGTAAGTGTGACTTCCAAGCAGAGTGAGGGATGCTGCCCTCTATTTGCTGGTGGGGAAATTGAGAATGATGGTGGATGCTGCATCCATTTAGGACAAAGTATGCCTGACTTGCCTGGGAGAATCTGAAGGATACAAGGTTGCATTGTGACAATGACCCTCTCCAGATCAAGAGAAAAGGGCAGACTCAGGTTAAGCATGTTTAACTCATTAAAACACAAAAAGGCACTGAAATTATGGCAAGGGATTGTTCGCTAAGAACACAAAGAATAAGAGGAGGAGCAGGAGTCAGTCTTAAACAATTCCCATAGTCTGCTTAAGGAACAGAGGTTGACACAGGAGACTGAAGTCTGTCTGAAAGAGTGAGAGCAAAGAGGTGTGCGATGTCAGGGCAGGATGAGATAAGGTATTGGAAGACAAAGGCAATGATGATAAAAATGACATTAACAACAAAAATAAGTGGAATGATGATAACCATATTGGTACTTAATATATTATGGAAAATTAAATTCTAAACCCACTGATGTCCCATTAGGATTTCAATATTTTAGTATGTTGTATAAATACCTTTCTATGACAGTATTGGCAAACTCAAAAGTGTTTCGTTTGTTTGTTTTTAGCTTTGGTTCCCAGCTGCTGTCATGCTTATGGGAGCAGCACCTTAGTTGCACCACCATCAGTATCTACTCTGTTCACTTGTGGTGCAGTGGGAGGGTTATCTAACTAGCATATTGAATAAATGGACTTGGAGCTTGTTTTATGGTCCACTTACTTAGAGAGCCAGATGTCTGAGGGTCCAGGACTCCACCGCATTTTGCCAAAAGAGAACTACATTGGAGCTCATGAGGGAAACACCCACATTCACACACACACACACACACACACACACACACACACACACACACACATTGATTATTTGAATGTACATATTGCTCTGTGAAGGGTAAAGTCATAGGAAAATAAATGAATTATTATTTACATATTATAAATTTAAAAATTAAGTCCAGTGATATGGGTAAAAGATGAAGTGACTCTTGTATGTAAGTAGATTACTTCAGGAATATACCTGGGAATGCTATTTCTGGGTCATATGGTTGTTCTGTTTTCAGTTTTCTAAGGAATCTTCATACTAATTTCCATAATGGTTAGATTAATTTACATTCCCACCAACAATTATATAAAGTTTCCCTTCTCAACCCATCTTCACATCCTGTCTAGTATTTGGTATTTATGTCTCCTTCCCTCATAATAGAGATATCTGCATACCCATAGGCATCACAATATTCACGATAGTCAAATCATGGACCAGCCCAATTGCCCATCTGTTGGATGAGTAGATGAAGAAAATATGGTATTATATACAATGGGGTATTATTTAGCCACAAAGATTAATAAAATCTTGTTCTTTCCCAGGCGTGCTGGCACATGCCTTTAATCCCCGCACTCGGGAGGCAGAGGCAAGCAGATCTCTGTGAGTTCAAGGCCAGCCTGTTCTACATAGTAGTTCCAGGACAGCTGGGGCTACAGGGATACCCTGTCTCAAAAAGACAAAAAAAAAAAAAAAAA
Organism: Nannospalax galili; assembly: GCF_000622305.1. NCBI lineage: Eukaryota > Metazoa > Chordata > Mammalia > Rodentia > Spalacidae > Nannospalax > Nannospalax galili. The sequence continues at coordinate 3,780,406 of NW_008343479.1, read as the reverse complement.
AATCTTGTTCTTTGATTTGCAATAAAGTGGATGGAACTGGAGACTGACGTGTTAAGTAAAATAAGCCACACTGGGGCTGGAGCGATGAGACAGTGATTAAGAGCATTGGCTTCTCTTCCAGAGGACATAGGTTCCATTGCCAGAACCCACATTGGGGCTAACAACCATCCTAAATCCAGTTCCAGGGGTTCTAATGCCATCTTCTGGCACCTGTGGTCATTGCAGGATGTGGGTGCACTTAACAAACATGCAGGCAAACACTCATACACATAAAATAAAAATAAATAAATAAATGCCATACTAAATAAATGAATATCTCATGTATTTGCTTATAAAGGGGGACTATTTGGAAAGGAAAGAGGACAGAGGAAGTTGACACAAGAATAGTGACAGTAACAAGAATGGGTGAGCAGTTGGATACTAGTAGAATATGTTATATGCATGTGTTAAAATGTTCTAATAAAACTCATTATTATACGTTATTAATGTATACTGATAAAAATCATTAAAATTATTAAAAAGCAAATAGAAAATTTAAACTTACTTCTCAATTTGATTCTAATATATTTTGAACAAATCT
>NW_008343479.1:3760933-3779802 GCF_000622305.1 Nannospalax galili | reverse complement strand
ATGTATAATATCACGTAGACATTATATAATTCAATTTTAGTAATCAGAATATACGTAGCATGTTTCCTCAACAAAATTTGGTTGTGTTTTTATTAATTAGTCACTCCATGAAAGATATCTTATTCTCCTAATATATAGTAATATCTGGGACATAGAGATTTCAGAAAATAGAAAAGTGTTCCAAGCTAGAGGAGCAGCATTTTGAGCATAAGAAAAACAAAACAAAACAAAAAACAAAAGAGAAAATATTAAATGTTACCATAATTTCTAAACCTGAATAATAAATGGATGTTCTCAGAAAATAAAGCTGCTGAAAAATGAGAAGCAAAGACAAGTCATCAAAAATATTGTCAAAATATTTATGACAGAACAAAAATATTTATGTGTATGAATGTGTTGTCTGCATGTGTGTAAGTACAACTGTGTCATACAAAGTGTGCAGAGGCCAGAAGAGAGCTTTGGATCCCCTGGAACTGGAGTTAACTGCCATGTGAGTGCAGAGGAAGTTAAAGGCTAAAAAGAGACTTGTAATATTCCACAGAAGAAAAAAAGTATAAAGGAAGGAATACAAAATAAACAAATTTTAAAATTACAGTTTCTTCCAATATACATTTTATTGAATTTTTGTGTATTTCATGCAATACATCTTAATCATACGTAGAGCCCATCCCCTCTCTGTCCCCTCAGCACTCCCACCAGACCTCATGCATTCTATTATATATGTTAAACTCTGTCTAGTCAAGTCTGTGTTCCCAGATGTCCCTCAGTGTGAGTTCATATATTGGGGCCTAGTCAGCCAATCTAGCATCACTCGCTTAGAGCAAATCAGCTCTCCGTCAGCCAGCAGTGATCAGCTGCCAATACCTCAGCTAAAATTAAGGCTTCTTACCCATTCCCCAGTTCTATGCTGGGCTTTTGTCTGGTTTGAGTTTGTCTGGGTCTTGTTCATGACGTCACCATTACTGTAAGTTCATATGAGCAAGTTCCCTGCTGCCTGGAAAAATGTTTCCTTGTGGTCATCCACCACCTTTGGCTCTTAAAGTCTTTTCACTGCCTCTTCAGCAATGATCTCTGAGCCTTGGGTGGCAGAAGTTTAATGTAGGAATCCTGCAATCTTTAATTCTTTACATTTTGGCCAGTTGTGGTTTTCTGTTAATTACCCTCTTGTTGCATGAGGAAAATTCACAGTTGAGAACTGAGAGATGCATTAATGTACCCTCTAACCCCTGTTCTGTTATCTTCTGTGAGCCTTAGGTTCCATTGTAGATGTGTCACTTAGGGCTGAGCATCTCACAGACACTTTTTTTCTGTGTCTGACCAGTTGAGGAACTTTGTAAAAGTCTCCACCTGTTGCAAAAAAAAAAAATTTCATTGATGAGTGGTGAGAGGGATGAGTGGTGTCTGTAAATATAAGGATTCATATTTGGGACACAGTAAGAAATCACATTTGTCTGAGGATGTGACAGACATAGGATTTTCTCTAGGATCTATGACCTCTTCAGCCATGTGTGTAATTGAAACCACAGACTCTTAGATTGGAAAGCTTCATAAAATTTCAAGTCATAAGCGAAATAAAATCCCAAGACCCAATAATATATTAAGATATAAGACTATCAAAGGAAATAGCTTACAGAAATGTGATTTAATTTTTCATATCAATCCACATTATTTTAGGATGATATTCATTATCAATTCTGTGAAAACTTCCCAAAGTTGGAATTCAAAATAAGTTCATAACAATTTTATTGCTGAGTCTTTATCAAATTGTATTTGTTTCCTTCCTAAAGCACATTCTTCCTAAAGCACACAGGGATGTTGTAACTTCTTTACCACATCTCCAAACCATGAATTACTTCAATAGAGAACTATGTTTTTCAGAATTCCCACTCACAGTTTCTCATTCTCTGCCTTTGGTTTCTAAAAATGCTTTATCATGTATTCACAACTTAGGCGATAGAATGTTCTAGATTTGATTGGTATTTGAAGTATCTTAATCTGTCTTCTCTCTCTCTCTCTCTCTCTCTCTCTCTCTCTCTCTCTCCCTCTCATGTGGGTGTATCTCTATCTGTGTTTGTGTGTGTGTGTCTGTCTGTCTGTCTGCCTGTCTATCATTTTTTGTTTTGAGACAAGCTCTCATATAGCCAAGGCTGGCTTCAAGCTTGTCATAGAGCTGAGGTTGTCATTGACTCTTAATGCCTTGTCTCCATCTCCCAAGTTCTGTGCTCAAGGTGTGTGTCACTATGCTTAGCTTTAAAGCAAAATAATTTAGCGTCATACTACATAAACAATACAAAATTCTATAGTTGCTAGGAAATCACTTTATTTACATTTACTTTCAAGTGGAAAATTAAACTGTATTTCTTTTTAATTTATTATTTTTATTTTATGTGAATGAGTGTACTACCTGAATGTAGGTAAGTGCACACGTGTTGTGCAATGCACACGGAGGATAGAAGAGGCCATTGGATCCCCTGGAACTGGACTTATGGACAGTTGTTAGCTGCCATGTGGGTGCTGGGATTTGAACCCGGGTCTTCTGCAAGAACAACCAGTGTTCTTAACTGCTGAGCCATCTCTCCAGCCCTAAACTATATTTTTTAATCAGAATATTTTTTCATCATCAAGAAAGAGAGCCCTCATTTTCTTCAATTTGGGAAATATTAGGAAGTCTTCAGGAAGCCCCCCTCTAGTGTTTGAAGGACGCAACCACTCATTTGCAAAGGATTTGTGAGAAAAAAGGAATTTCAGAGTTCTTAGCTCAAATGGGGCAGAGAGGATTTCAACTCCAGTACTTGTTCTACCTGCAAGAGGGAAACTCAGCAATCCTGAGAGAATAGCTATATAAGCTTGCAGAGTAAGGCAATGGTAAATCAAGCAGTATAACTCAGGTCTCCCTACTCCAAGTACACAGAACATCACCCGGTGCTATGTGGTCTTGGATTTGGCATAAGCAGGCCTTCTGCGAAAGATACGTGCTTGTTTTAGATATTAATTCTCCACTTATTAAAATAATCTCTTTTACTACCTTCTCATCCATGTTACCTGTGTTGATAGATTAGTCACAAATGAACTGTTCGAATTTTATAGCCACATAGAAAATCTTGGTTTCTCATTCAGGTTTGTTACCATAGACTAGAAATGGAGATGTCCATAAAAATAATCACAGCCATGTGTCCTTAAGTGGACAACACAGCTTTTGATGTCCCAGTCCTCCTTCTGAATACACAAAAGGCGATTCTTCTCTGGAGAAAAATTTCAAGAACCATCTTCCACAAAGATACAAGTCCAAGATAGCCTAGTTAATATATTCTTTGGTGTATGACTTTTGTCTATGTACTATTTCTAAGAATTAGCATTTTAAATAGATTCAGCTTTTCCATGAATATTGATTACAAGAGTATATATAAAAGAGGTCCTAGTCTGATGGTGTATTAGTCAGGGTTCTACAAAGAATATTTAAATAGATTCAGCTTTTCCATGAATATTGATTACAAGAGTATATATAAGAGGTCCTAGTCTGATGGTGCATTAGTCAGGGTTCTCCAAAGAATCAGAACCAGTAGAATGAATATGTATAGAGATTTATCAACTTAGCTCACAGGATAGAGTCTGAGTAGTCCAACAATGGCTGCACCACACTGGAGAGGCTGAGAATCTGTAGTCGCTCAGTCCACAAGGCTGGATGTCTCAGTAGTCCCAATCTGGCGCTGAAGGTCTGACAAATTCCAAAAGAGGGCTGCCATCAGAAGGTAACACCCACATTTAGGGTGTGTCTTCCAGCTTCAGATGACCCAATCAAGAAGATCTCTTTCATTTCAGTTAATCCCAGATCCAGTCAAGTTGACACCCAGGATTAACCATCACAGATGGGAAACACAAAAGAATAGAAAAGAAAGAGAAACATGATTCTAGCATCTTTGAATTTTTTTTCTACATCTTAGGAATTATGGAATATTACACTCTGGATGTATAGTAGCAAAATTTGTATTTCTGGGTATGAAGGATACCTTGTATCTGAGCTACTCATGATCCAGAAGACCAGCATAGGGGGTAAATAAATAAGGAGGATGTATCTGCAGTGGGATCTTGACAGGTAGAATGTTTTACATGAGAAGGTGCAATATGGAATTTAGAATTGAAATAAGAAAATTCTGAGAATTCTGGGGAATTACAAACAAGTGAATAAGGATTCCCAAGTTTCTTAGACAGGATTCATGAAGTTCATGAGTTGGAAAAGCAACACTCCTCTGGATAGACTTGTTCAGTCACTAATTGAGTGGCTCTATAGGAGATGAGCATCACGGGGACTCGGGGTCAAATCTCTATAAAGTCACTTTTCAAAATAAGAAGACTTTAGAATACACGAGGTCCTGTGGGAGGACGGGGGAGCTTGGGTAGGGGAGGACATTTAAATTTGATTAAGAACTGTTGTATGGGGGCTGGAAAGATGACTCAGCAGTTAAGAACACTGGCCGTTCTTGCAGAAGACCCGAATTTGAATATCAGCACCCATATGGCAGCTAACAACTGTCCATAACTCCAATTCCAGGGGATTCGACAGCCTCTTCTGTCCTCCGTGGGCATTGCACGACATGGGTGCACTTACCTACATGCAGGCATAACACTCATACACATAAAATAAAAATAATAAGTAAAGTATATAAAAAGGAACTGCTGTATGAAATTACAAAAGCTCAATAAAAAATTAAAATGAGAAGACTTTTAGAAATCTATTTTTCTTTCTTAAGTGTTACATATCTTCACAAATCAAAGTAAATACCTAATAAGCTAAAATATAATCAGAATCAAATTTGTGCAGTTCACTGTTCTTAGCATGTTTACAAACATCATCTTCATTTTCATAAGATACTTGCCTCCTTTGCAGTGCTCCTGGCCTATCATCACCAAAGCGTTAGTGAATGCTTGAAGAATCATCTTCATCTTACCCTTCAAGAAGATTTTATATTTTAAATGGTATATTTGAGAGTTTGCCATTTATTATTTTCAGTGCTGAGAATCAAACATACAGCCTCCTAACTACTAGACAAATGCTCTTCCCCTAAGTTAAAACTTCATTCCTGATACTTTTTATTGAAATGCATGAGGATAACACTTATGAAAATATTATAATCTAATGGAAATAATGTTTATAAATGTAAAATGTTGGGGGAAAATGTAATTGTAAAAGAATTCAACTCATGGTTAAGAGCACTGGCTGTTCTTGCAGAGGACCCGGGTTCGATCCCCAGCACCCACATGGCAGCTAACAACCATCTGTAACTCCAGTTCCAGGGAATCCGATGTCCTCTTGTGACCTCCACAAGCATTGCAGGGCACAGATATACCCACAGATATACCCACATAAAGCAAAAATAATAAATAAAATATTTCTTAAAAAAGAATTCCACTTATGAGACTGAAATAAGTTTGCTCAAGGACTGGTAGTTAAGTAGATTACACAGAGAAGACCAAACACAAAAGGCATGCTCCACCATGCCCAGCTTCCTTTGTGACAAATTTTAGCCTTCATAGCTCTCCAGAGGCGTCTACCTTTGTATATCAATACATTCATTTCCTTCTACTTTTCAGAGAAAATAGAATTTACTAAGTAAACACTTGAATTTTCTAATAAATTCAATGTGACTTTGAACATTTTTCCATACTCTTTTTGCCACATAGTCCTTCTAAGAAGTCTCGGTGTTGAATCTTAAACTCATTTGGTTCTTATGGATTGAATATGAAATCTCTACTAGGGTTCCTGTGTCAATACCAAGCCAAGCTGGTGGCAATATTTTGGAGGTTTCCGGAAACCCTAGGATATGGAGTCTACCTGGCTAACATAGGTCATGGGGCCTCTTGGCCCTGGTCCTTTCCTGTCTCACTCTGTGCTTCCTATCCATCACTGCGGTGAACAGCTTTTCTTTACACTTTCTTTATCATGATGTTCTGCTTAAGCTGCCCAAGATGAATCTTAACCTCTACTTCACACAATATATATAAACCATGCACAGATTCTAGATAGGTGGTAGTCTGTCTTCATTGTTGTTGTTTATCTTAGTGGTGGTAGCGGTCTGTGTGTGGTAGAGGGGTGGTAGGTAAAGAAAGTGAGACAGTGGCTCAGTGATTAAGAGCACTGGCTGTTACTGCAGAAGACCTGGGCTCTATTCCCAGCACTTACATGGAGGTCTGTAACTCCAGTTCCAGAGGAACCCGATGCCCTCTTCTGACCTCTAACAGCATTGCATGGTGTGGGTGCACTTAACACACACACTTGCAGGGAATGCATTAATACACATAAAATAAACAGAAAATAAAATATGTTTTTTAAAACAAGAAAAGATCCACTTCCAAGAGAGGAAGTGGGCCTGACTCTGGAGAGAGATCAGCAGCTCAGCTCAGCAGCTGCACCAAGGGCTCTGACATCACAAAGCATGGTGGCTCTGCCTCATTTTCATAGCACAGAGTTTCAGTGCATGCTCTGCTCATTACAGGTAACTCTGCATAGGACTTCATGCATCACATGTCTCATTAGCATCTTACATAGCTACCCAGGCATGTGGGTTTTTGTGTTAGAATGAGCCATGGGCTACTTTAAAAAAAATTAGGCTGCTTCTGAAACTTCCTCTTTGACAAATTTTCTCATGTTTTAATTAGAGTTTATTAATTATATCTCAATATTTAGTACTAGATTTCATCCTGACTTTTCCAGATAGCCGTACACACATATATACATATCCAAACACTATATTTTGATCATGTTCACCACATTACTCACCCTTGTCCCTCTCCGACTCCCAGTGATTCTTGTCCTTTTCCCAACTAAGACTTCTACTTTTATGTCTTTTTGTTGGGGTGGGCAGGGTGGATAACCCAGTGAGTTTCATTGAGGCTGCTTATAGAAATTGGGGTTGCTATGTACAGGAGTATAAGCATCTTACCAGTACCTATACAGCAGTGGGGGAATGTCTTTCCTCTTCTAGCACATTAACTGCCTGTATATCCTCAGGGTGGGCTGGTTCTGGACAAGTCTCTGTTTTCTCCAGGACAAGATGCTGATGATTCTAATCCTGTGCAGGTAATCAGAGATGCTGTGAGTTACATAATGCCCATGTTATACCTACATGACAACATGCCACCTTTTTTACCCAACTCTGCATTCTTCTATTCCAAGATGTTCTAGAAGATTTTGAAAAGTACCATGAATGTCCCTTTTTGGGCTGAACATTCAACAGCCATTTATTCTCAGCACTTTTACCAATTATGAGTCTCTGCAATAACAGCTACCCACTGCAAAAAGAAGGTTCTCTGACCAAAGCTGACAGTAGCAGTTATCTATGGGCATAACATAATTATTTGGAAAGTAATTTGACTGGTATAGCATGTCTATTTAGCAATGGGAATAGCTTCCTAAGAATCCCCAGCAACAGACTTTTGACCAAATTTATTGTACCAGACATGAATTTCCTCCTGTGGAGTAGACCTCCAATCCAGTCAGAAAATTATTGAGCATAAAGCGGCCATATTCTTTACCAAAGTATCACAGGAATGCCCTCTAGCTCAGTTCCTGTTTAGGCCCTTGCGTCCTCTCCTTCTGAAACAACTTCAACCAGGTCTGTACTAGAACATGTTGAGGCTCATCATAGCAACAGCCCACTCTATGATACAAACTTCTGTATTAGTTCCTTTTCTGCTGCCGTGATAAAACATGATGACCAAGACAATTTATAGAAGGAAGAGTTTATTTGAACTTGTGGTTCCAGAGGATAAAAGTCCATCATGGCCAAGGAGTCATGGTGGGGGGCAGCCAGAACAGAAAACTTAGAGCTCCTATCTTCAAGCACTCCCAGGAAGCAGAGGGAGTAGCTGGAAGTGGGACAAGGCTAAGAACTCTCAGCACCTGCCACCAATTGTGTACTTTCTCCAGCAAGGCCACACACCTCCTAAACCTGTACAAGCTGTGCTCTACCTGGGCCAAGTATTCAAATACATGAGCCTATGAGGGACATTTCTCATTCAAGGCACCATAGTTACCCCAGTAGCTAACTCACCGTTCTTGTACCAGTGGACCCATCTTTCCTAGACTGTTGGAAGTGTAGTACACAGAGTCCACAGCTGAGAAAAACTTGATTTTCTTCCAGCAGGCTGGATAGCACTTTCTAACACTTACGTCTAACCAACAGAGAAGAAACTTCCAGGTCAGTTCCAGGTTGATTTTTCTAAGCTTTATGACCAAAGCATGAGGTGTCTTCAGCAATAGAGTTCCAATGGACAGCAGCAACAATTTCCTATGCTGTTTTCGGGAACTCTGGGGACTCCCTAAACATGAACTCATAGGGAGGTAACTAACGTACAAGGCCAAACAATAAAACTTTCAGAAGGAAAAATAGAAAAGTGTATTTGTGATCTTGGAGTAGCTAAACAATTTTATTTTAGTACAAAAAAGTTAATTATGAAGCAAATATTAATTGAATTACTTTAAATTTTAGATTTCCAGCATATCAAAACATGATGATGAGTGTACAAAGCTACACAAAGGAAATTAAAATGTTTCTGTTTATTAAAAATAAGAAACTGTTAATAGTATAAGTTGAATTTTGGCTTTTCATTAAATATTTAACTATTTTTCAAACTATGTATTAAGTACCTAATAAGTGACAGCAACTGTGCACAGGATCTGTACACATGGTATTTCATCTATTCTTCACTACAATGATGTAAACTATATGAGAATACAAATTCCTGAAGATAAAGAAATCAAGGCTCAGAAGGGTTTAGTAACTTACATTCTTTCTTTATAAAGGGAGTAGCTCCAGTTTAAGACAAAGTCTTTTTCAAATTCTTAGTTCCCGCTGCATTCCTCCTTCACTGACTTAACATATACATGAAAGCATACTTTATATGATGCATTCTGCAGACATAGAAAAGCTTTTAAAATAATTTTTTATTAATGATTTGAGAATTTTCTGTAATGTGTTTTGATCATATTCAAACTCCTCCCCCATCTCCTCTCAGATCCACCTTCCGAATTTTTTTAAGCCTATTCAGTCCAATTTCTGTTAAATTATGAATAGAAAGAGAAAGAAATATCAGGTTTATACAGCAGAACCCTTGAGTCACTTAATAGAAAACGCTGAAGGAAGAGATTATACAAAAAAAAAGAATCCCAGGAAGGAGATCTGAAGAGGCACAGGAAGACCAGATATAACTAACGCTGAAACCAAACAGTCCATTCTGTTCAGTGAGAGACATCACTTGCCTAGAAATCCTGAGAACTTGTTCAGAAAGAGCTCTGCTCAGATACCCTATGTGAGTCTGAAAACTGCCAGGAACCCAGTGGTTTCAAATAGTTTCTTCATCTCTGTCTATCATTACATTAATAACTTTGTGAATTTATCAGAGGGTCACATAGAGACACAAGAATATGCAGTCTTTGAAAACTAAGCACCAAAATCACCTAAACTTGGTGTTTCTCAAAATATTTTCTGAAATTATTGATCAGTTATATTTCAATATATGAGTTTAAAAGTTGAATGTATTTAAATCACTCTGTCTTTGTGTGTGTACATGAGAATTTCAGATTTTCCTTGGACCAGACATGTATATTCTACATTAAATGCTGCTGAGTATATTATTATTCAGTGAATAATTCAGTGTGTCATATGATTATCTTTCCCTTTTGCATATGCCCCTTACATATCGCTTTCTATTATGTAAGTTCATTGGTCTTGTGTAGACTCTTAAAACAGAGATGGAGGGGAGGGGAGGGGAGGAGAGGAGAGGAGTGTGGGATAGATTCCATGGGAACTTTGGAAAGTCACCTGATTTGTACACTAGACAAATACATAGAAATATAGAACAGTGCTTTCAGGGAGATGATAATAGATAAATACAGATTTAAAATATTAAAAGAGCAGAGCAGCTGTTGATTATAAATATTCATTTTAAAATCTTCAGTGATCTATAAATGTAAAAATACATTTTAAATTATTCTTTGTCACCCAAGGTCAAACAACCATTTTGATATTGAAGTCAGCTCACTGTCTCTGCCAGATTACACAGCTTCATCTTCATATAATTCTAGTGTCATGAAATATTTTCTAGCTTGATTTATTTGCATATTATTTTTAATGGATAAACAAAATTCTTTTGTGGTGTTGTGTTAATTACAGCATTCAGCTCTTTATTTATTTGAGATAAATTACATGTTTTTTTAAGTCAGTTCTATCAAAACACATTTGAATTGGAATTATATTTTAATATTTGAGTGTTTCCTTATGATGTCTTCCAATATGGGACAGGTAGATAACTATATGCTAACATGCAGACATTTCTGTCATGGAACTGTTTTATAGAAGTGCTATACTAACATATTGTATACTCTATATCCTTTGATGATATTCATTTATACTCTTAATTTAATTTGTACTATGAAAACAAATCATATTTAAGTTTATGACATGAAAAATTGATCAGAATAATAGTCCAGATGTAAATTTTCTAACTTACCTCCTAAAAATGTAGGCATAATTAGTACAGAGATTAGAGTCTAGAAACATTTAAAATATCTGAGAGGCACAGAGCAGAGTAGGGGAGAGCGAAGTGAAAGGGTTTTAAACGCATTATCACATTGGAGCGAAAGGAAAGAACGACTGAAATAGACCCTTGAAATAAGTACTGAGCCTGTAAGAGCTGGTATATAAAAATGTTTTCAAAGTTTTTGCCATACTCAGTCTACTTGATTTAAATCTTCTGGCTCAATTTCTTACTATCTGCATAGTTTCAGTGGGTACTTTGATTCATCTGTTGTTATTGTGATGATACTGCCTGCCTTGCAGGGTTGATGTGAGGATGGAATTAGGTACTATGGAATATTATAGATCATTAATTGTAACAACAAAAAATGTACATTGTTAATAATTGGTAAGCCCATATCATACATTCAACAATATTACTAATATGATTTTCTTTAGTCAAATAGCAGTAGAAATGTTCCATAAGTTTGGGCACTGAAAAATGAAGGAAACAATTGTACATTGCAATTAACAAGATGGTACTATCAGTGAATGCAAACTTTATCAAACTTCAAGAATAGAATTCAAAGGAAAAACATGATATATGGAAGTTAAAAATATCAAGCCAGATGAAAATAGAAAATGAAAGATAACAGTGTGGAGCAAGGTGACTTTTAGGACAGAGGAGTTATGCTGTATGATAAAGAACTGGGCTTTACACATCATTACACACCTGTCAAAGCACAAGAAAGTACAATGTAAAGATTGCATCTTAATGTAAGCCATAGAACTCAGCAATGATGTTGTCTCAATTTGGGCTTAAAATTGTAGCAAATTTATCACCCACTGGAGCATGTTAATAATAGAAAAAAATTAAGAAACCTGGAAATTGGCTCATAACACTCTACATTTCCTACTCAACCATTCTTTATTGCTGAAAGTAGTAAAATGACACTAATTTAAAAAGAAATATAAGCCAGGCAATGTGGTACAAGCTTTCAATACCAGAACTAGGGAGACAGAGGAAGGTGGATCTCTGTGAAACCAAGGCCAGCTCATCTAGAAAGGGAGTTCCAGGCCAGCTGGGGCTCCAGGGAGACACTGTTTCAAAAACACGACCACCAACAAAAGGTTATAAAAGTCTCTGCTGTCCTATATACACTGCTCATTAATGTAGCTTTGTCGGCTGTACAATATAATAAAATTTATTAGCTTTTAATATATTAATTGCTTCTTTGTTAATGTTTGCTTATATTACTATAAATGTGGCATTTGAAAGTGCATATATACATAAACTTATCCCATTGTAGTGATCAAAAGAAAACAAAGGCAAGGATTAGCTATATTTTTGAATTATAAAAAAATCTAACTATAAATCAAATCTAAATTCTTTATAGACAAATTATTTCAATTTGAGGATGTTGGAAAGATTCACTTCATCAATATGAAAAATGATTACTCTTTTGACAAACTTAGAGGTAAAACATGAATAAATTTATAAAATGATAGACAAAATATTTTATCCATCATTATAAAATTATGGACTTTAATCTTTCAGAAAGACTTCTGTTCTTAAATCAGATTTGTACAATTGAAGCTTCATGTGATTTACAAGATTCAGAAGAAGAATGGAATGAAAGTCTAAATGTAAATGGATGAGAGAAAAGGAGAGGGGAGGTAGTACAGACAGACAACCTTGGGGTTGTGAGCATGCCTTAGAGAATATTTTTTAACATGTATGAGTGTTTTGCCTTCATATATGTAAGTGCACCCATGTGTACAATGCACATAGAGGCCAGAAGAGGGTATCGGATCCTCTAGAACTGGAGTCACTGACAGTTGTTAGCTGCCCTGTGGATGCTGGGAACTGAGCGCAGGTCCTCTGTAAGAGCTACCAGTGCTCTTAACCACTGAGCCATCTCTCCAGTCCTGACTGCTGTCTTTTGACTGAGGTGCATTTATGAAGAAGACATGTGGTCACAGACCTTCATATAAAAAGTTTTAGTAGCTAAATATAAAAATAGAAAGCTACTAATTAACACAAGGGCAACTTAATGAAAATATAACTGCAGTAAGAATTACTTTTATGTGTCCTATGAACCTTAAATAAATATAAGCATCTCATGAAAAGAAACTTGGCACTATTCAACATAATAACCTTGTAAAATGGATACTGTTGTGAGTTCTATTTACTATTGAAGAAAAATACAGAAGATACCCAACCTACCAGGTATCACTCCAGTAAGGAAACTGATTCTCCCTCTCCTGACACCTATTGATTGCCAGTACATCCTCAGCTATGTCCAGAGCTTCCTGTCCACATACCCCATCTGTGGTGGGCCTCTATACGGCTTGGGTTTGCAAGGTTACTGTGCATGCTGTCATAAGTACTCTGAATTCATATGTGCACGTACTTAGTGGTGTCCACACAACAGTTTCCTCGTATTCATCTGCCACATCTGGCTTTTCAGGTTTTTCTAGCATATCGCCAGCAGTGATCCCTGAGCCTTTAGTGGTGAGCACTCTCTAGTTTCTCATTCTCTACAAGATGACCAGTTGTGGGTCTCTGTGTTAATTGCCATCTGCTACAAGAAGAAAGTTTTCTAGTGAGAGCTGAGAGATGCACTAATCTGTAGGTATAACAATAAATCATTATGAATCACTTTATTACTACATCTATTTAGCAGAATGATAGTATTAGGTATTTCCCTATGGCCTCTGACAGTGTCAGTGTCGTAAAGCAAGGCTTAAATCCCATTAGAAGGTGGTTACCTACATCTATAATATTTGTTCCACTGTTACACCTTTGGGCATATTTTGCCAAACCAATTGTTATTATCGTTTACAGAGTTCACAGCTGGGCAAGGCTGATGAGTGTCTTTCTTTGCTTGTGATGTGCACAGCAACTTCAAATACTGTGAAAGCTAGCTAGCAGGCCTGTGGCTTCAAGGTTAGTATTAGCTTGATTTCTCCTTGCTTTTTTTTGCAACTCAGGTATGTAGTGTCTTCAGCAACAGGGTCTTACTTTCAAGTTCTCATAGGTAACAAAGTGCAATAGCAAGTGTTATTTGAGGTTCTATGGGATCTCTCTGCTCAGCATCTCCAAAAGAGGAAGTCCATACCTGCCACTGGGCTTTTTATTTGCTAGCCTGTGGTACCTATTGGGACCATTGAATGCCTTTTGTAGGGTAACTACATTTAAACTTTTCTCATGGTCTTTTGTAAGACAAGGTCTCCCTGTAGCCACAGCTGGCCTGGAAGTTGATGCTATGTAAACCAGGCTGGCCTCAATCTCACAGAGATTCATCTGTATCTGCTTCCCAAGTGCTGTGCTGGGACTAAAGGTGTGTGCCACAATTCCCAGCTCCATTTAAACTTCTAAAATATTGTTTATGTGTATATTGAAAGAAGTTCCTATGGTGGATTTCCATAGGACTCTTTCAAAAGGCCTTTAGTATTAGTCATCCCTCCTCCTACTCCCTTTCTGCCCTTCCCTCCCATTCCCTACCCCATTAAACTTGTCCTATCCTTTATTCCCCTTCGCCATTTATATCACTGTATTCTATCTTCCCTCCCCCCATGAACCACCTCTTGACTCATAGTTACTCTCCTGATTTCTAAGGACTTTCCAACTGAAACACACCTGTCTGAATGTTGAAAGTTAGCATCCACTTAGAGAGACATGTGACGTTTGTCTTTTGGAATCTGTGTTACCTCACTTAGGATGATCGTTTCCAGTCCCATCCATTTACCTGTGAATTTCATAACTTTACTTTCCTTAACAGATGAATAACACCCCAGTGTGTAAATGTACCATTCTTTACTTATTCACACATAATTAGGTTGTTTCCATTCCTTGGCTGTTACGAATAGGGAAGCAATGAGCATGGGTGAACAGGTATCTCTTGGTGCTGGTCACACTGGACAGCTACAAGTAGAAAAATGAAAACAGATTTCTCTCTCTAACCCTGCACAATCCTCAACTCCAAATGGATCAAGGACCTCCATATAAGACCTGATACCTTGAATATGATATCTGAGAATGTAGGGAATACATTAGAACTTATAGGCACAGGAAAAGACCTTCTGAACAGGGACCCTAACAGCTCAGGCATTATGGGACCTCATCAAACTAAAGAGCTTCTATTCTTCAAAGGATACCATCCTTCAAGTTAAGTGACAACCTACAGAAAGGGAAATAATCTATATCAGCTGTGCATATGAAAGCAGGTTAGTGTCTAGAATTACAAATAACTAAACAAATAACTAAAATCAAACAAACAAACAAACAACAACAACAAAAAAAAAAACACAAACCAAACATACATCTGGAGAGACAGCTCAGCATTTAAGAGCACTGGCTGTTATTCCAGAGGACCTAGGTTCAGTCCTTAGTATCCACAGGGCAGCTAACAAGCATCTGTAACTCAAGTTCTGGGGGGATTTAATGCCGTCTTCTGGCCTCCACAGGCATTGCATGTATGAATGTACTTAAATGCAAGCAATGCACTCATACATATTAGATAAAAAACAAATAAATAAATAAAAATTTGAAACCAAAAATCTAAACATAAAAAAGCACAATTTAAAATTGGGGCAAGGAGCCAAACAGAGAGTTATCAAATGATGAAACACAAATGACTGATAAATACCTTTTCTAAATGTTCAACTTCTTTAGCCATCAGGGATGTGTAAATTAAAACAACTTTGAGATTTCATATTACCCAAGTTAGACTGGCTGTGATCCAAAAAGACAAATGACGACAATACTGGGGAGGTTGTGGGGAGCTGACAGCACTTATCCACTGCTGGTAGGAGTGCAGACAGATACAGCCACTATGGAAACCAATGTGGAGAGTCCTCAGAAACCTAAAAACGGACCTCCAACATGATCCATCCATACCAGTCTTAGGAGTATACCCAAAGGACAAGACACACTTTAAAAAAACCACACACACAGTGATTTTCACTTTCCTTCCTTTCTTTCTTTCCTGCCTTCCTCCCCTCTCCTCTCTCCCACTTCCCTTCCCTCCTCTCTCTCTCTCTCTCTCTCTCTCTCTCTCTCTCTCTTCCTTTCTCTCTTTTGCTCATTTCTGAAGAAGGGTCTCATGTAGCTGAGGCCAGCCTCAAATACAATATGTAACTGAAGATCACTTTGAATTTCTGATTTTTTTTGCCCCAATCTACTGATTGTTGAGATTATAAGCATGTTCCTCAACTTCTGATTTATATAGTATTGGGTAAGCATTCTCTCAGTTGAACTACCCCCAGATATAAAGCACTTATAAGTGAAAATAATTTAAAAGATATTAATAATAGTACACAAAAATACTTATAAAGATGGAAAAGGACATACATATATGTGCATATAAAAAATATACAGACATTTGTAATTATATTTATAATATATGCACTTATTGAAAATATGTGGTTCATAAAATGTTCTGCACAAATGAAAAATATTGTGTGCTGCTAGTGAAAATTCTGTCAATTTAGAAGGAAGCAATCTGGTAGCATTTGTGAATATTTTAAAAGCTTGAGCTGGAGAGATGCTCAGCACTTAAGAGCACTGGCTGCTCTTGCAGAGGACCTGGATTTGGTTCCCAGCAAATGAGCATTTATTACATACCCACTTGTGGACATAGCACGGACATGGCAGCTCACAATCATTCTTAACTCCAGCTCCAAGGAATCCAATCCTCTCCTCTGGCCTCTGTAGGTATTGAATGATGCGGGTGCACTTACATATGAACAGGCAAATCACTCATACACTTAAAATAAAAATTAACCAGTTAATTTAAAAATTTATAAACCCACACTGGGCGTGGTGGTGCATGCCTTTAATCCCAGCCCTCGGGAGGCAGAGGCAGGCAGATCTTTGTGGGACTGAGGCCAGCTGATCTACATAGTGTGTTCCAGCTGGGCCAAGACTAATATATACACAAAATACATATCATATATAATATATATCTCCATTACTTCCTTAAATATTCTCCTGAAAATCTAACCATAGTAAGTAAACAAATATGTCACTACCATATGAGGATATATAGACAGAAATACTATAATATAAAATTTTAGAATCAAAATTATGGAAATTATTAAACATCCATCAAGAGAGGAAGTATTGAATGTGCTATGTAATATTCTCTCTCCAATGTAATAGTTGAATAGTTTATTATGTTATAAAAAATTTAGAAGATTATTTTAAAATTGTTCCACTTTACTTGATCTCTACAGTGTATTATTGAGAAAAAATATATAAATAAATCTGTATAATCCTCCTTTTTGTAATCCGTCTTTTGTAAAATACTGTTCAGAGAATCTTATGCATTGTATGAGCATTTACTACATACCCACTTGTGGACATCACACGGACATGGATAGATTACCTTGGGGACGTTGTTGGGGGTGGGGTACAGGTCAGGGAGAGAAACACTGTCACTCTACTGTATAACAAATGACGGCAATGAGCTTAGTGACTTAGAGCAGTGATTCTCACCTAAGAGTAGGTAGTTTTACCTACCAAGACACACTTTTGATTATCAAGATCTGGGTCGGGGACACTCCTGCCAAGAGGTAAGAAGTGCTGTCAGACCTCTTATCATGTGAGGATATCTCTTCACGGCCTGTCAATAGCACAATGCTCAAAACCCCTTTAAGAAAGACAATCATTGTATTTACATATAACCACAGTTTGGGCAGGACATGGTTCAGTGAGGATAGCTCATTTTTACTCTGTTCAGAGTCAGGCTACATCAAAATAAGGCTGTTCTATGTATTCTGGGTTGAATATATAGACCTTAGGATGAGACTTGGGTCTGTCAGTTAGAACAGGTGGCCACTGCATACACCCTGGACTTTTGTCTCAAGCATGCAGCTATATTATGAGGTTTAGATTGCAGAGCTAGAATGAAAAAGAAATAGAGAAAGTAAGAATGAACAAAAGAAGGCTCTATCTCCTTTAAAGAATGAGTCCAGAAGTTTGCATAGGTCCACAACTGTCCTTGGGTTGAGGCGGTCACAAAGTCACATGTAATTTGAAGAAGAAGGGAAGCAGACCTTACCTCTGCAGGAGAGTGTCAATCATGAAATGCATAGGAATAGAAACACTGCTGCACCTAGCTTTGAAAAGTGTAATCTGTCATAGAAGCAACAATGTAGGATATGCCTTTTTTTTTTTTTTTTTCCTGAATGAGTTGCTTAAATTTGTACCTGGAATACAGGGTAAATTTTGAAACTGGATAGTCAATGAATAGGAAACCATATTTACAGTACAATTTACAATGAATTTATTACAGCACTATTAATGGTGTATAATATCATATTTAAGCTCTATAATGCTTTTCACAGTCCTGTAAATGGTTTGGATATGAAGATTTCTGACAATGCTCATGTGTTGAAGAATTGACTCTTGGTGCAGCCATACTCATAGGTGGGATTTGGGAAACTGACTGGTTCATGAGGGCACTGACCTAATAAGCAGATTAATGTGTTGATGAACTAATAACTAATAACTGAATACATTACTGTGAGGCTGTAGAAACTGTGGAAGGTGGAGCTTAGTCCAAGAAGTGGTTTGCTGGGGGCATGCCTTTAATCTAGTTTCCTCTTTTCTCCCATGGTGCTTCCAGGCCAAGCTTGTGGTGAAGATACACATTTTTAAGGTTATTTCTTTTAAAATTGTTTTTTTTTTTTTCTTTTTGGTCTTTTTGAGACAGGGTCTCCCTGTAGCCCCAGCTGACCTGGAACTCACTATGTAGACCAGGCTGGCCTCGAACTCACAGAAATCTGCCTGCCTCTGCCTCCCAAGTGCTGGGATTAAAGGGGTGTGCCACCATGCCCAGCTTCTTTAAAATTGGTACTGGAGAAATGGCTCAGGGGGTATAAGAACTTGCTGCACAAACATGAAGCCTGAGTTCAAATCCTTAGAACTCATGTACAGGCCAGAGTGGTAGCACATGTTTGTAACTGTAACACTCCATGGCAGGATGGGAGGTTGAGGCAGGAGGATCCCTAGATGCTTGTGGTCAGCTAGCCTAGTGTATGCAGTGACAAAACAAGAGCGTCTGCCTGAAATGCGGCCGAAGGCATACACCTATACCAGTTGTCCTCTGACTGCCACCAGCACACTGTGGCACGTGTGCACCACCCCCTTCACCCAATAAAAGACTAAAAGAAATAAACTTTAAAAAATATCTGAAAGTAGGCAGAGATATTTTAGAACTCCTGGTATGGGTTCACAATTTTTCACACTGGCAACCATTTATTTTCTATTTTAAATATTCATGCCTATGGCAAATCTTACTGTAATTGTAAAATTTATTTATAAATGTTAATTTATCATTTATTTTCCTC
>NW_008343479.1:3697295-3760877 GCF_000622305.1 Nannospalax galili | reverse complement strand
GAAAGATACTAGAATCACATTTTAACAGTCATGAATTATTTTTAAAATATGAAACACATCCCTAGACAAATGTAATTTCTTACTATGTACAAAATATGGATCCTTAAATCTATAGGGTAGTATCCCAGTTACCAACCATCAGAGAAGCTTCTTTTTCAAGAGACAGAGTTAATTACAGAGTTCCACAACTGGTCACACCAGAGATTGTCTGTGAATTGCTCAAGCCTAAGTGGCACATCTAGGATGCATCTAAGGCTCACAGAACATAGAATAAGGGATGAAGAGAACACTAATGCATGTTTCGAATCTCATCATCAAAGCTCCCTCATGCAACAGAGGTCCAGGAACACAAAAGGTGACAAGTTACCAGAATGCAGAGAGTAAGAGTCTTCAGAGTGTGGTTACATGGACAGGACTCCTATATTAAAATCCGCCCACCCAGGGCTCAGGGATCATTGCAGAAGAGGGGGCTGAAAGATTGTAAGAGCCAGGGAGGAGGTGCTTGACCATAAGGAAATAGCCCTACAGACTCCTGGGACTCTTTTCATATGAACCAGAAGCAATTGTGTCAGCATGCAGAAGACCCATGCAAACTTAAGAAGACAAAAACCCAGCACAGAACTGTGGAAATAAACAGCAAGCCCAACCTTAGATGAAGAATTACTGGCACCTGATTACTGCTGGGTGAGGAACTGCTCATCTTAAAGGGAGGGACTCTAGATAGGCTGACTAGATCCTGGTGGATGAACTTGAACTGGGGGACATCTGGGGACACTAACTTTAAGTGATAGGCCTTAACACAAATGACAGAATGTATGACCTTCAGTGGGGCCAATGGAAGGATGCCAAATGAGAAGGGCTATAAAGATGACTTTCTTTTGTGAAGTACACAAAAATTCAGTTTAAAAATATCTAAAACAAAATGTCCCAAGACCTTGGATTTAAAAATGGGACATCTACTAAACACTGCAGAAATTTAACAATTTATATGCATACATAACAGGACAGTATCGCTGAGAAGCAAGACAGGGTATGGAATTGGCAGTCCAGTTTCTTCTTCTAGTCCTTTAGTTAACAACGGTGGCAATTAGATAACTCTCCTGGGTGGATCTCTTAAGATATGAGACAGATGAATCTACAGATCTAAAAACTTGGGAATGATATAGGAGGATCAATAAAAAGGGTGTTTTTTTGTTTGTTATTTTACTGGGAGTTAGGTCTGTAAAAATGTACACAGGGTCCTTACTGTTGCTGGTGTAACTGATTGGAGAAAGCATCTCTATTTTGTAGATCTGGGTATCTGGAAAGGCACTACCTTGTCCAGCATTTGTTGCCATATGAGCTATTGGGATACACTTCTCTGAAAACCTTTCCATGGCTTCCTTTAAGCATAGAGTGTGGCAGCCATGTGACCCATCTCAGCCCATCTCTACAGCTTCACTGTTTCCCACAGGCTAGGAGGAAACCTTTGCACGTGTTTCTTTTCTTCTCCTTTGCACTTTTTCCTTGCATTCCACCCATGAAATTTCTACCCTTACTTTAAGTTTTGGCTAAATATCAATTCCTCAAGAAAATGTATTTCTGCACCTCAGTTATTCCCAGCATCCTTCTTTTAAGCCAAATGGTTGGGGAACCAGATCAGCAATACTACTGTACCCCGTGGTTCCATTTTGCATATACTTTTCAGTTTCAGTTTACCTGAACACATGTGCAGTGCTTCCTTTCCTGTCAGTAAATACCTAAAGACAGAAACCTTGTATAATGTGTTCAGAGCCTTCTTCACAAGCCTATATTAACACAGCGTAGAATAAAATGAAAGAGATCAGTATCTGCTTGAATGAATGTGTGCTTGTATTCACTCTTAGTTTTCAGGCCTTTAATAGGACACCTATAGGCATGGAAACTCCACTAGTCCTCAAGGAAGAGCTTTTTTAAAACAATCCCATTAAAAGCAGTTTCAATGACAGTGATCATAAATCTCTGTCTTTGTAATTTCTATCTTATGCCTTTCTTTTGGATTCTTATTTTACATAGAATAAGTGATTCTTAAGGTACAATTTTATATAGAAATTTCCTTGTTCAAAACATTCATCTGGCTGAAGCAGAAAGGGACTTCCAACAGTGACACAGGGAGCCATGCATGTTAATGATGGCAGAGAGCTGACTGGATGGAAGAGGGCAGGTGATGAGAAGCCAAAACACTTCACGAGGAGCAAAAGTTAGTTGGTTTTCGTGTGGTTAGGAGCCATGCTGCAGGAAGTAAGTATGTGAACTTCCTTTCAAATTTGTTCTTTAGATGACTGACCTTTTCCCCATTTTTCTCCCCATACACTTTGTTTCCATTTATTCATTAAATTTAATAAGAAATAAGCTACTTTGATTGTGTATCTTTTTCATTTTTATCTGGAAATGTGGACTTGCTTGTACCCTGCAGTACCCGCAGGTATCATTGTGCAAGGAAGGCTCAATTCACTGTTCTTTGAGGTCTGGTAATTCAGAACTTAGTGATCCATAAGGATGCTGCACTCCCAAATCCCCCCTTCTCTGGCTCCAGGAATCTTAAGCCCTTATGAGCTAGGCTAGACTCAATACCTCCTTTCACAAAATGTTGTGTCCCCAGTTTACAACTACTATGATGGTTACAGTGACTCAGAATGGCTGAAAAGATCTGTAGGCATGGAGAGCAACAGAGACTTTGCTCCATCATTACCCTACCACCTCTTCTTCCTATCTTCCTGACCACTGTTAATCACAGAAAAGTTCACTAAATCTCAGAAAAACTATCCCCTGTATTAAAAAAAATGTTTCCTGACCCTTGAAATATGAGTGTGAGTTAACCATAACAATATATTTCTAATATTAAAATCATATTTTATGAATTATTCCCATTGGAAAGAATTTTAAGAAGTATGCCCCAGTATGAGTAGAAATGCGTGAATAAATATGAAGTATCTGAGAGTCCCAACAATCCTGCCTCTTCTAGTGACCAACAGCTACTTTCAGGACATCAATATGTATCTTTTCCTAGTTCAGAGAATATAGAGGGTTCTTTATTTTTTTAACTGAAATATGGCAGCTTAAAAGCAATCAATCCAAGAGGTTATACTAAAGATCTTCAACAATTTTATATTAATTTGAAGATTATAATCATACTCTAATTTTATTCTCTATCAAAGTAAAATATCTCTTGTATTTTATCTTTGACTACTGATGTTAGTGTCTCAAAAGTTTTTGTATTTATTGGCACATTTGGGTAATGCTATGTTAAATGTAATTACTATTTTATGATAAAGTATATTTGTCTTCTCAACAAGTTTCCACAATTTGAAGCAATTTGACTTGGTGGGGAATAATGCAATAAAGCATTTACTTTTCTGCACAAAATGCCTTACCATGTAAATCATTAACATAGAAACACATTGGATATTTGTTTCAGTTATTGTATGCACAGATAGAACCTGAATTGCTCTTTTTTATTAGATTTATTTATTTATATGTGTATGTGTGTATGTGTTTGTGCCCACACGTGCTGTAGCACATGTGTGGAAATCAATGGACAACCTGTGGGAGCTGGTTCTCTACTTTCCACACCTGGAATTGAACTAAGGTCTCCTGGCTTGGATGCAAGCACCCCTACCCATTTACTTATCTTGCGAAGCCATCCCCCCACCATTACTCTTCAAATTGCTGCTTCCACTGTTTCTCCATAAAACTTATTAATTCTGGTCTCTTATATGTTTTTATAGTATGTATTCACGCTGTTATTGTAAAAACAAAATATGTTCCTTGTGAAGTTTCAGGAACAAACAAGAATGTAAGGAGCAGAGTCTTTATTGCAATTCTTCTTTTATGAAACATAAATACAATTAAAACATGTATTTATTTATTTATTTCATTAAATACTTGCATGCATTTTAACATAATGAAAACAGTATTGCTTTCCTATGAATGCACAATTCTTATTCTGGATATACTCTGTTGAAATAAACATTATTGCACATTTTTAAATGTTGATAAAGGCTAGGAAGATCTCTCAGTGGACAATGCTTTTGCTATGAAAGCATGAAGATCAGAGTTTGGATCCCCTGTATTCAGGTTAGAAACTGATTGAGTAGCAGCCTGCCTGTAATCCCAGTGCAAGGGAGGCAGAGAAATGCCTGGAGGATGCTGGCCAGACAGACTATTCTAAGAGATAGCAAGCTCGGGTTCAGTGAGAGATTCTGCCCAAGTGTACAGGATGAGTGTATTGGTGGAAGATGCCCAAAGTCAACCTTTGGCCTCCAAGTGTATATGCAAACGCGTGCACTCACACACACATCCTTCATTGAAAATTCAGGAATGCAGTATAAGCGCTTGTTCTCTAACATCTGAATGTTTCCATCTTCGGTATCTCAAGGCCATGGGCTTCACTGATTATTTCAGATACATACATGTACATGAGTGAATGCAAATGTGCAAGTATGTACACATCTAGGTATAGATTCATGAATGATAGCGAATTCATAGAATAGAAAATTCACAAGATGTAACTTTTGCACTGTGCAACTGAGGATTTTTCCAGGTTGTATTCTATGGGGGGAAAAAGCAATTTTGAAGGGCTAAGTGAATTTACCTACTTGTCTCTTAGTCAAAAATGAAACTATTAAAATGTGATGGTTGAAAGACTCCACCCGAATTAAGTTAGATAGAGGGAAAAGGACACATACACACACAGAGAGAGGAAGAGAGGAGAGAGAGAGAGAGAGAGAGAGAGAGAGAGAGAGAGAGAGAGAGACACAGACAGAGAGAGAGAGACAGAGAGAGAGAGAGAGAGAGAGAGAACCCCTCGAATAAAGAGAGAGAGAGAGAGAAAGACACATACACACACAGAGAGAGAGAGAGAGAAGAGAGAGAGAGAGAGAGAGAGAGAGAGAGAGAGAGAGAGACAGAGACAGAGACAGAGAGAGAGACAGAGAGAGAGACAGAGAGAGAGATAGAGAGAGAGACAGAGAGAAATTGAGTTTAGCTGTATTATCCTCATTTACCATGTTGATCTTTATTCAAACTCACAGAGGATTTGGAAGTTTACTTTGCTGTTGTTAGGGCTTCTATTCATCTTAAAACATTTTATATGTAGTAGTGATATTAGTTCAAAGAAATAACAATTTTGGATATTTTCATATTTTTAAATTACATAAATGCCTCCATTGGTACAAGTTGGTGTTATGCTTCATTTCCTAAAGAAAAGAAATGTAAAAAACAGAGTTTGATTAGAAACAGAAATTTTATTGATTTCAATTTATTTGAATTGATTCTAAGAGGAATTGGCCAGAAATTAATACATTATTAACTCTTGATATGTTTCAGGTTTTATAAACATTTTGTGAAATATTTTACATTATTTCAGTTTCTCTGTGAATTCCAGGTTTGAATAGAACAAGTCAAGTTGTTTTTTAAGAGTAAGCTTCAACTTCCTTATTTTTATACTTTCAAAATAAAATTAGATGCTGTACCACCGCCAGTTCGCCTTCCAGGCTGTTAAAGCTGTCCTTGCAATCCATCCTCTAATTGGTCAGAAGTCCCTGACAGGGAGTCTTGAACAGTTTAGGCAATGAAGGCTAGCTGGTGAAAATATTGATTCTCATGAAGCAGCAATTTATTTTATATCTAAGCTACATGAATAGATCTCTGATGAATGTTACTCATAAATATTTTAGTCATTTCTTAGTACAGTGAGATGACATGTGGGCAATAAAGATGTGTCATTTACTTATTTTTTTATTTTGTTGTTGTTGCTGCTGCTGGTGCCTCACATAGTCTAGGCAAGTACCGTATCACTGAACTAAATCTTCAGCTGCAAATCTGCTTTTCTTTAGTTGAAATTCTTCCTCTTTAACCTTTGCAGAAATGTGAGGCAAATTTCACATTTTTGTGGATATTTTTATAGTACTGACATTATATTATTTCATTGAGGCTCAGGACTTTACCATGGAGCAGAGCTTCCCACCAGTGCTCACATGAACAGTAGGTAGAGGCAGGTAAGGCACTGATGGCTCCTATTCTCAGGTGTACCTGCAGGAAATTGGAACTTCCATATCTATCAACAAAAAGGAGAAGCCTAGACTATTCATTCTGGCTTGCCATGATCATACGATCATTTTTTTAATGTATTATAATAAAAGCTAGAAAGCAGTGCTCCCAAGTACAGAAGTTTTGTTTCATTTTGGGCAATGAATACAGATCTTTGCCAGAAACCTCTAAAATATAAACTACATAGCCATTAGAATACAAATATTCTTATTTTTGCTATTACTACAGTATGTGATTTGCCTTAATAAAACACAACTGACTATAACTTAATCATCAAGAATCATTTAATGAGTCAGTAAATACAAGTAGATATAAAGTTATTAAAATAAGTTCTGGCTGACTTATTCAATAAAACAGCACCATAGATTACAAACACACACACACATGCATACACACACACATGCAGATGCACACACACTCAGATGCACACACATGCATGCATATGCACACACACACACACGCACACACACACACACACACACACCTCCATACAGAACCATTTTGACAGTGTCAAATAGAACATTTCCTTTGAAAATTTATCCCAAGTGTCTCTCTTTTCTGGCAATTAACCTATAAGCTTTCCTGTTTTTAAAATCTCTGTTACCAGAATTAAATGTTGACTGTTTTTCATACATTCAGCTTAAGTGAAAACAGTTTTATCTGTAAGCGTTATTACATATATCATGGTTACTAGAAGTCTCTGTGACACACAGGTGGTGGGTAGTAGGCAAGTCTCTGTCCATGTTAAAATGAATAATTTCTATATGTATTTTTGGATGAATGGAATTGAAAACTTTATTTCAATAAATTAAAGATGTTATGGTTCTCCAGATATGCTAAAGAATTGCAAATGCTGAATCCTCCAGTATAAAACAACTGCTGTATTGAAATGTTTCTACATGCAATATTCTACCTAAGGAGAAATGTGATCATTTTTTGTCTGTAGACTCCACTGTCTATATTATGGGAAGGATGTGTGTTCACACAGAAAAATTAGAAATTCTTCTTTATCATATATGATACTGAATCTCCTAATGGGCTAATCTAAAAAAGCATTCTCAAGGGGTGAAATGAAAGACCGTTCCATATGTCCATCTGTTTATGTCCTCAACCCACTTCTGATCACACTCTACCTTTCTCTGTCTGCAGACTTGGTTTTTGTGCAGGTCAAATTACCTCCTATTTCGTTGTATCTTTGCCCTGGCAGGATGCAGCACCCTGATTCCACAATTACACTGATTTTAGCCTCCACCTCTTTAACAACATCCTTTCTAACACAACACAAAGGCAGTTTTTAACTGATCTCATTACTCACAGAAGGATCTACATGGCTTGCAGGTGCATCATGAAAAACATGCATTTTCTTTCATGTATATGGATGCAACCTGCCAAAAGATTTCATATTATTGCTTACTTGGTGCAGTGTTTAAAAAGCAACAATAGGAATCAAGCTCATGCTTAAGTAGTAAATTTTAAGAAAATTATGAGCACAGTCACAGCTCAAGGATTTGGAAATGCTTCCATTTGAATTTTAATTTCAGTAAAGATTTATGCTTTGATTTATGTTCAATTGTCAGCAGCTCTTCAGTCTTTAGCATTGTATCACCATGTACTCTCCCACATCTACTGAACTAAAGTAGTTAATGATTTGCAAGGTATTTGTGTGCTTCAAATCAACTGAAGAGTTTTTAAAAATATACCTAATCCTCTCAAAACCTGTTATGTAAATCCAACATTCATTTTCGGTTACCTTAACAGACAAGGTAGGCTAATAGACATTTATGCATGGTCAAAGGCATAACTACTAATATTAAAGTAACTGTTATTATTTGATTTGTAAATTAAAAAAAATATTAACAAAAGTGGTTCAGTTTTAAAATTTTTATTGAAGTCTCATGTATTTAATACAGTACATTTTGATCATATTGAGATTCCCCCCTCTTTATCTAAACCTCTCCATAGCCCACCCTGCCAGATTTCATGCATTCTTTCATGTATGTTGAGGCCTATCAAGTTTAGTTTGTAACCCTAAATGTCCCTTGTTGTGAATCCATCCACAGGAGGCTGGTCAATCTATGTAGTGCCACATCCTTAGAGAAAATAAACTTCCCTTTTCCAGTAGTTATAAGTTGTCGATAGTTCCTCAGCTAAGATTAGAGCTTCTTACCCATGTTGCCACTTCTAAGCTGGGTTTTTGTTTGGTTTGAGTTTGCCTGAATCTTGTGCATGCTGTGACTATTGCTCTAAGCTCATGTAAACAAATTTCCAGCCACCTAGAAAACTATTTCTTTGTAGCCATCTGCAACCCTTGGCTCTTAAGTAAATCTCTGTTGTAGAGATTTTTCTCCTAATTTATCAGATGAGTTCCCAGGATTTAGAGACTGTGTTAATGTAACCCATGTGGTTCACTCTCAGAGAAAACACCAGAAACTGGAATTTAGGTTCATTTTACTGCAAAGCTGATGTCCCTTTCTATTCTTTTTAACATACTATGGTTGCTCACCTGCCTACTTTGTATCATTTTTGGAGTCCATGTGTCTTACAGAGTCTTACTTATCTGTGACAACTTCTCCAAAGCAAATCAAGGTATCCCTTCTTCGCCTGCCTCAGCTGCCCATCACAAAACTAACTAGGCTATGTTAAAAAAGATTTCTTGTTGGAAGAACCAAGAACATGAATAACTCTTTGTCTTGAACAAGATCACTGATTCATAAGGTCTAATGGCTTGATCTGTTTCTCCTCACATCTTTGGACATGTGGCCCATGTGCGCTTATCATTTGTACTAGAGAGCAGAGTTCAGACCACTGTCTCATCACACAGTAAAATGAGCTGGCATTGAGTAAGGAACTTCATCTATTTTCCAAGCAGTGATCCGCAAACATGGTAGTGTCCTTTTTTTTTTTTTACAATAAATATTATCAGAGAAACAGAAAAGAACTCAACAAAGTTTGGAACCTTCTTCCAGTTCTTCCTCTATACCACACTGAGCACTTAGCAAGCGTGCTACGTCCTAGTCACCTTTGACTGAATTCTATGCATAATAGTCGACGAGGAAAGTCAAAATTGGTCTAAAAACTAGACCAGTCTGTAAGTCAGGTTCAAACTTTAGTTCTCTGCTTTGGTCAAGCCCATATTAGTTTGCCAGGGCTAATAAAAATATTACTGGATGGGGGCTTTAAACAAAAGACATTTATTTTCACTGGGTTTCAGAGACTGGAAGTCCTAATTCAAGATTCCTTGGGGTTGCTTCTGTTCCTGAGGCTTCCTTTCTTGACTAACAGATAAACACCGCTAAACTGTGACCTCACATGCCCTTTCTTTTTTGTGTGTCTCTTATCCCTGGTCCCTCGTGTCTCTGTCTTCTGACAGTACTGCCAGGCTTGCTGCTTAGGGTCCACTCTTGTGACTACATTTAACCTGCATCTCTTTAAAGATCCTGTCTGTAAATACATTAACATTGGCCTTAGAACATCAATGTGTGAATCTGAGGGGAACACAAATCAGTCTGTAGCAATGCTCATTACACAAACAGCCATCAAATGAGGCAGGAAGAAGTCAGTGTTAAACATCACCTGCTTGGTAGTAAGTAGAACGAAGATGATGGCTTTAGCCTGAGATTCAACTCTGAAGCCCTGTTTTTCACCCTCAGAATTTCATTTTAAACTGGAACAATCTGGTACCTGCCTCCTAAGCTTTTTGTCAGTTATATTGATTTTGTATTATTAACATTGTTATTAACATTGTACAAAATGAAGGGTTTCATTATATTTTCACATATATTACATCATGTTCTTTGGTCATATTTGCAACCATTATCCTCTCTTGTTCCTTCTCCTTCCACCTGTAAGTCCTTTCCTCCTACCAAGTGTCACACACACACACACACACACACACACACACATACACACACAGAGTTGGGATTCTTCATGTAAGAGAGTATCTGTGATACTTGTCTCTCTGTATCTGGTTGATTCACTTGCTATGGTCATCTCCATTTCTATCAATTTTCCTGTAAATCCATTTCATTTTTATGATTGAATTAGAGTCCATGGTTTATTCATACCACATTTTCTTTATCTGTTTACCTGCTGGTGGGCACTTAGGCTGATTCCAAAACTTGGCTATTGTGAATGGCTCTGCAGCAGACAGGGCTGTGCAGTTGTCTCTGACAAGGTGACTTGGACTCCTTTGTGCATATACCCAGGAATGGTACAGCTGAATCTTGACTCTCCACTGCCTTAAATCCAGGTAGCTGTTAAGTTCAAAGAGGTGAGTGTGCACAGTAGTCTGAAGAGGTCATCAGACTACTGTGTATAATATTGTAGGTATGATGAAATATAAAAGATGGGGGAAATCGCACACTAAAAGAAATATTAACAGACAGCATTTTCCTTAATCATAAATTTTTATTTTCTGTAATAGTGAGGCTATGTCCACCGCATAGAAAGGCACTTTTGACTCTTAAATATTATGTAACTTAATTCATTGTTTGAACAAATTTTTATAGAGCATTTGTGTGCCCGCTATTGTCCAAGACGCTGTAGAGACAGAAATGGGCAGAAATTGATGTCTCAAGAAACTTACATTCTAGATTTGATATATGTCACGGTCACATTTAACACTCATTTTAGGAACTGGGTGCAATGAGACACATTAAATAGGAAAAACAATCCATTTCAAACATCATGCATTTAGCTGTTGATGATTAAATATTGTAACTTGTGGTCTTCTGACCAGCAAATGCACGGAGCAGCACAAGCTCTGGGGCCTGCTGGATGGGCATCCTTAATGCCGTGATAAGTGAGACCCAAGTTTGGGCTTGGATGGCCAGGCATTAGGGCTGGCTTGCAGCTCAGCCCGGCCCCGCCCTGCCAGTCGCTTGGCGCGTGGTGCTGAGGGAGTGGATCTGGCTGCTTGGCCACTGCCTGCACCGCGCCAGGTTGCTGGAGCACAGGGACTGGGCTTTGAAGCTGCGCTGCACCTGTGGCCGCTGGCTTTGCTTCCTGCCTCTGCCCGCGCCCCCAAGACTCTCAAGTTTTCGCAAGTTTCGGAACCTCAGGCTACTGTGTGAGTGACAGTGGCTTAGGCTGGGTGGCTCCAGGGCCACGTCACCTGTGTGGCAGCCTCACACCAAATCAGAGGGCTGCACTCACCGGGAGCCCCAGTGTTACCCGCAGCTCCTGTGGATTAGAACTCTCTTCTCGCTCCTCCCTGCAGTCCCATTTAAAGCTCACTCTGGCTTTGAAGGAAAGAGTGGGCTCAATGTCTGCAGCGTTTTCTCCCATCTGCAAGATGGTAAGTAAGTAGGGCGCTGGGCTTAGCTAGTCTTCTGGCAGAATCTGGGGGCTCAAAACGCTAGAAAACTGCACGTAGAATTTATTCCACCTGAGGAGATGCCTTTGCTACTTTCCCATTAAAACAGGCTATTTCAGCTGCCCTGCGCCCCATTACCCTTTACTCTCTCTCCTGCTCTCTCTGCCTCCCCCTACTTTCCTCCCCGCTCTGCACTAGCTTTTCCTCCCACCTCTTCCTCCAGATTATGCACATATTTGCAAACACTTGGACTTGAACTACTCTAAGCGTATTTGGAGTTTGTTTTCCTCTCAGGTGTCAATTGCATAATACTTAGCTCTGATTCCATTAATAACCTCAGAGGAGTTCACAAACATACCTTTAGAATAAAAGAAAATAGTACTTGATCAACTTTTGGCTGAATTTCTTTGGTCACACTGCCCAAGCTTCACTCGCTTCAGAAATGAACTTTTACAAAAGTTAACTCACCGGGAGCATCAACAGAGTGTGGCTTGACTGGATTCCTCCTCCCCCTCTTCTCTCTCCCTCCTCCCTCTCCCCTCCTTCTCCTCCTCCTCCCCCTCCCCCTCCTCCCTGTCCCCTCCTTCTTCTTCTCCCCCCAACTCCCACCTTCTCCTCCTCCTCTCCTCCCTCTTCCTCCTCCTCTCCCTCCCCTCCTCCATTTTCTCTATTTATGTTATGCCCAATAAAGTCTGCAGGTCAACAACAGACTTTTAGTGGTCAAATGATTTGTCCAAACCTAGACTGTGCTGAAATGAATGGCTTTTACCTGATTAAACATTGACACATAATTAAGAAATGGTTGTTGAACAACTTAACTCAGGAAGACAGCCTACCTGCCCCTGCTTGGACATTTGGAAGGCTATGTTTGAGGCTTGAGGAGTAAGTGGGGCAGAGCAGGAGGGTA
Organism: Nannospalax galili; assembly: GCF_000622305.1. Taxonomy (NCBI): domain Eukaryota; kingdom Metazoa; phylum Chordata; class Mammalia; order Rodentia; family Spalacidae; genus Nannospalax; species Nannospalax galili. Next base: position 3,748,587 of record NW_008343479.1, on the reverse strand, counting down.
TTCACTGAATCAGAGCACAGTGGAGAATGAATGTCAGGCAGTTTGTGGTGGCAATTACCTTTGAAAGGGTATTGAGCTTGAGTGATGGAGTCTGCTGCCTTTGCTCTCAGCTTTGACAGAGTGTTTACTCAGAATGATGCTGTGTTCCTGTGATTGGAGTTGGGAATAAAATGTATGTAATCACTTTGTATACATATAGACATATATGTGCATGTCCATTCAGATCATGATAAGATCTGCTACCATCTTAGACTGGAGGGAAGGGAGGAACAAGGTACATATATGATTCAGAAACTCAAATTAGGAAGTTATTTACTCAATATGATGTCTTATAGATTGTTCATTTCACCATTTGCTGTCTTGTCTGCCAAGGTTATTAGAAATACAACCAAGATATTTACTACAGAGAAACAAACAGTTCTTGTATCTTTGAATCATGAAGTCTAATTCTTTTTACTTAATTCTTTAGTAGTTTATTAGATGAGTCAGGTAAGGAACTAGGGAATACTACTCTGATATTTACAAATTTGGTCCATTCAATATTAGTTCTTTTGTGAAAAGACCAAAGGAAAGGAGGGGGTAAGCCAAAGAGCTTAGCAATCATAATCATGCTGTTCAAATATTCTCCTGTACCTATCACTAGCCTGTTAATCTGGTTCACCACATGTAATTCCTGTATGTTTCTCCCACCTTTCTCTCCTTCCAATTCCCATAATTTCATCTCCCACCCCATCATACTGAATTTCACAGAATACCATTCTGCCTTGCCAAGACCAGTATTTTGTAAGAAGCCAGAGTTATAATTGCCCGTATTCCACTACAACGTCAGAATCTAGTGTTGACGTTTCCAAGGAGACTTGGGTCTCTTTCTGGGCTGCTGGTCTCCTGGACAACAGTGAGACCCAACAAGCACCACAGGCACAGGGTAAGTTCTGCTCTTCTGCCTTCCCTGTAGAACGGGGCCTTTCCCCAGCCCCTTGACTGCAAAGCATCATGGACAGGGACTCTCTAAGAAAGGGGATACTACAGAAAATTTAAGTAAGCCCAAAGACTCCTGAATTTCATAGCCATAAAAACTACCATTCTGGACTTGTCAAGCAGAAGGGATGAAATGCTTCCTCTTGAGTCCTAGAAAAATTTGTGTGTTTCTCCCTACATTTTGTAGTTCTTGGGGATTCCCAACTCATTGAGTAACTGCCCCCATGACAAAGTTTCATAAACAACACTTTAGTAGGATGCTTTTGGAATCTGAATAACAGAGAAAATTTATTTTGTCATTCAGTGAAATTCCTGTGACTATGAAAGAAAATCAAGAATGAAAACCTTAATGCAGCACAAATTCAGTGAACCTCATCAATGGGAACACTCATTCCCTTTTGCACACACACACACACACACACACACACACACACACTTCAACTTTGGAGAGCAGTTCAACACTCGTGGAAATTACACACTGTTATTCATTATTCTTACACATATTAGAGGACTCTGCATTAATGCTCAGGTTTCTGTAAAAATCTTAAACACCTCAGAATTAAGTGTCTGTGCATTCTTTCTGCACTATGCTTTTTCTGGGACTGAGGGAAGGTTCTTATGAAAAGATGCAAAGCAACAAAATCTAAAATGAATGAAATACCTATGTCATGGAGGAAATTGTTCAGTTTTATCTTTTATTAGAAGAAAAAGCAAAATGGAATGGTTAAGAATTTGGACCCAGATTGTATAAATTTTTATTTTTATCTCCATACTTATAATTCTACAGTAATACAAAATGCTTCAGTAACAGCAGTTTAAATATAACAGATCAATAGTCACCTGGTTAAGAGTCAGAATGATACTGGTGGAAGGGAAGAAAAGCTAAAGTAATTTAGCATGCACAGTTTTTGATTGAGGAACAAAGCTTGCTGTCAAACACAAAAATAAAAATGTCTTGGAAAAAGCATTTAAAACACACACACACACACACACACACACACACACACATATACAGATCAGTTATGGGCACAGTAGTGAGATGTTCGTGAAAGTCTTCAGAGAGACAAAGAGAATATTGATTTATTTTTGTCTCTTTTTTTTTTTTTGGAGCTGAGGACCGAACCCAGGGCCTTGCGCTTACTAGGCAAGTGCTCTACAACTGAGCTAAATCCCCAGCCCTGGGAATATTACTTTAAAATGGAAAAAGGGGTGGGATATTTGCTCACATAGAGCCCGTCACGAGCTTTTGCAAGATCCTGTTTTTGATAACCAGAATCAGTCAATCAATCAATCAATCAATCAGTCAATACTGGAAAGAGTTATCACACTACCACATAGCATTTTAAATGAGTTCTGCATGTAAGATTTCACAGGGAGACAAACTGAAGGGGAACTGATAGCTTTACAACAAAGGGTTTGATTATGGAGCCAAACATACTGTTATCTAGGGCTGAAGTTTGGAAATAAGACCCACTAGAAAGGGGTGATGACACCGCAGTGCTGTGCCTAATGGAGAGGCAGAGTCAATACACATGCCAATGATGCACTGATGCCAAAGACACTGCCTTCATTTTAACCAGCAAAGGATGTTCAGTATATTAGGGTCTGAGAATGCATCTCTTCAGCCGCTTGTATATACAGTACAAAAATATGTGCCACATTGTACTTCCTTCTTCTGAAAGCTTTCAATATTTTGTTCTCCTAGGTGGAAGCAATAGCTATGTTTAGAAAAGTAATCAAACGTTTTGAATTCTAGAAATTATTTTGTAAGTATACGTAACCCAAATCACAAGTGTGCTTTCTCATTTGTTTTGTATTCCCTCTTAGAATCCTCCTGCGACTTGAATTTCCCTGTTCTGGAATCATGTTCATGGGAAGAGGCACAACTTTCCTCTCAGCTCTACAGAAATAAACAGGTGTGTGAGGATAGTCAGGACACAGACTGACCACATTGCAGAGAGTCCATTGTCCTTTATGTCATCCCTTTATTTCACATTGCTTCTTTCTCTTTTCAAATTCATGTTGACTCAGAGTAGGAAAAAAAGTGGGTATATGTCCAAGGAGAGGTAAAACTATAGCAAAAAATATTTGTCTAAAGAGACATAAAAGCACAACCAAAGCTTTAAGAAAATCTATACTCAAGCCTTTACTTCACCAAATTTTGGCTATACAAACCTTTAATTCCTCATTTTTTTTAAATCTGTGAAATTGGAGTATTTCTACAGCATATTTCAGAGGGTTTGTTAGAAAGACCAAATGACGAGTACAATTTTATTTTAAATGCTAACCATACTTATCTGTGGGAGGAAAAGTGGTGATTATGAAGGTTTTCTCAAAGGTCACTTCATGATTTATTTGTGATTGTTCACAAAGAGCAATTTCATCTAGTGGGCAAACAGGAAGGTCAACCTGAGACTGGAAAAGGCCAGGTCAGATCTTTTGTTTTTCTTTTCATAAATGTGCAAGAAGCCCAGCCAAGCCTTCTAACATCCTTTCCTATATTTAAATAGCTGCATGCAGCTCATTTTCCTTCATATCTACCTGACTCTCTGTGGTTACAGTTTTAAAAGTCATATGAGCTCTTCAAATACTTTGTAATGAATGAAATATTCAATGCAAAAAACTGAACAATCAAGTGGTAGTGGCTGTAGGTTTAATTTAGGAATCTGAGGACCCAGGACTCTTTGAAATTATGTTCATAAAACAAACAAGTTTAAGAAGACTGGAAAGTTGTACGTTATTATAAGGTTACAAAGTCAATATAGGGGAGCACCCTTCACCATTGTCTGCTTCTTGCAGCTCCAAGACACTCTGGTACAGAAGGAGGAAGAACTTGCTAGGCTACATGAAGAGAATAATCACCTCAGACAATACCTGAATTCTACTTTGGTTAAATGTCTGGAAGAAAAAGCCAAGGTGTGTAATGATCTGTTTTACAAGTTCAGGACAAGTGATTTGACAGAAGTGATTACTATGTAAAACTCCTTGGTTAAATACAGGACGTATACTAAACAAGGTGTCTTCATAGGAGTTCATGGGACGGATAATTTTCCTTACATAATTTTATATATCACTTATCAGAAGTTTTTTGTCTTCACACTTCAACTGGACGTTACAAACAAATTGATTAAGAACAAAAGTTAGTAAAAGGATTGATAAAACAGGTTATTCAAAGGATGAAATACTGGAGTAAAAATCATACATAAAAATATCACTTGTTTTAATTATCTGTTTGACTTTAACTAAAATCCTTTTTTCTAGGGCCTTGATTATCTTCATCTGTAAATGATGGGCTAAGATATATCCATGATCCCAATCCAGGGAAACGTGCTGCCTGCAGGACAGTGTTCCTACCTCAATTAACCTAATCAAGACATTCTCTCTCAGGCATCCCTAGAGGGATTCAGTCTCCAAATTAATCTAGGTCTGACAGAGTTAAAAACTGTTTCTGACAGTTGCCTAGGATTCTACAAATCAAATTGTTCTATCTTCTGCATTTGTTAGCATATTAATAATGCTCCTCAATAATTATATCTCACCTTTCTTATTTAAGAGATGAAGTCACAGAACGGCAGTGCTATAGATGAATTTGGGTTTTGGTTACTAGCTGATTATCTGATAAAGCAGCAGTGTGAAGGAAAGGGGAAAAAATCTCTCTAGGGATGGGTAGATGGCTTATTTGGTGAAGTGCTTGCAGTGCATACATTAGTACCTGACTCCCCAGTCCTCACATAAAAGGTCAGGCACTGAAGCTTTTATCTATATTCCCAGCATTGGGAAGGTAGAGGCAAGCAGATCCCTGGAGTTAGATGGCCAGCCATCCTAGGCAGATCAGTGAGGAGTCTCTTTCTGAACAAAGTAAGTTGGAGAGTGATAGAAAAAAATACCTAACTCAACCTTTGGCCTACCCACCTATACATGCACACACGCACATGTGTATGTGCATGTATAAGCACACACACACACACACACACACACACACACACACATACCACAAAGACTCTCTCTGGTTTTGAAGTGCTATTAATATACCTGGTTTCCCAGTGTCTCCACTGGTGATGAGGGCCATAAAATTACACTATTGCTTATTCACATTTTCCCTGCACTCTTAATTGATCCATTTTGAACTCAAGAGCAAACAACTCTCCTCTCCTGCAATCATTTTTTGGTCTTCTTCCATTTTTTCAGATTTCAGTATCTATTATTGTCATCACTGCTTCTGTTCTCTGCACATTGGCCAATTGTAAGTTTCTGTGTTAATCAGCATCTGCTGCATAAGGAAATGTCTCTGGTGAGAGATGAGAGATACATTCATCCTAGGTGTAGAGGTTCAATTGTAGATGTGTCACTTAAGGTTAAACATCTCACAGACACTCATTCTCTGCATTTGACCAGTTGTGAGCTCTATAATAGTGTCTATGTCTTACAAAAAGAAGCTTCTTTGGTAAGGGGCAAAGGCACACTTGTCTGTAAACATGAGCATACATATTTAGAATAAAGTATGAAATTACATTGATCTAGGGATGTAGCAAAAATAGGTTTTTCTTTAGGATCTACTATCTCTCCAGCCATGTGTATCTGGCCATTTACAGTATCACACATGAGTTTCTTCCCATTGAGCAGGCCTTAATTTCAATTAGATAACTGTTGATCACCACCAAGATAAAAGTGCCACTACTGTACCAATATAGATATTCTTTTCAGGCAGTCATTATTGTTTATTAGGCTTTACAGATGGGTAGGATGATTGATTGGTTTTCTCCCTTGGTAGCTTGTGCAGTATTCTCTGGTAACATAAGAGCTAGTTTTAGGTCAGTTCCAGCTCAATTGCTGGAAGTCCTGTGTCCAAAGTGGGGCCTGTCTTCAGCAATATGGTCTTAACTTCAAGTCCTGGGAGGAAAACAAAGGCTGTGGCAATAGCCTGTGTTATTTTGGGAATCTCTTGGACTACCATGACCAACACTGATTTGAAATCTTAATAAAATTTTATATTAATTCTTTGAGATTTTCATTCAATGCATTTTAATAGTTCCCCCTCCCCCAAAACATACTGATTGACCTTCGCCTCCCTACCCTCCCAACTACATGTTCTTTTTTTTTTCTCATTAGTCCAATTTGCCTTTCCCAAATACTCTTGAATGTGGAACCTGCCCTAGGGTACAGTCGACCTACCAGGGGTCACATCCATGATGAAAATTGACTCTTCCTCTTCTAGTAACTATCAGTTGCCAATAGCACCTTAGCTAGGGTTGCCCACCTTCCCCCTCCATGCTGGGATTTTGTCTGGCTTGAGCTTGTCTTGTGCTGTTTCAATTGCTGTGAGCGCATATGCACAACTTCCATGTTGTCTATGGAAAACAATGTTTCCTTATGTTCAACCACCACTTCTGACTCTTACAATCTTTCTTCCCCCTCTTCTGCAAAGATCCATGAGCCTTGGGGATAGGCACCTGATACAGATGTCCCATTTAGGGCTGAGCACTCTAAAATCTCTTATTCTGTGCATGTTGAGTACCTGTAGATCTCTGTGATAATTGTCTTCTACTGTGAGAAGCAGCTTCTCTGATGAGGGGTATAGTAGTAATCTATGGGTATAGCAGTAAATCATTAGGAATTATTTTAATGCTGTCTCTGTTATTAGACTATTACTAGCAGGTTCTCCCGTAGCGCCCATGACAAGTCCAGCCACAAGCTCTTGACCCCGATGACAGTGCCAGGTATGGGCTCCACCTCCTTAAGAAGGTCTTAAATCCAGAGTGGTGGCTGATTACGCCCATTACATTCATGCTACTGTGGCTGTACTTGGCATATATTAGGATTGAAATCTTAAAGACATTCATCTGCTCCATTCAACTTTTAAAACTTTAGGAAACAGGGGCTGGAGAGAATGTTCAGCATTTATGAGCACTGGCTGCTCTTGCAGAGTACCTGGTTCAGTTTCCAATACCCACATGAGGATACACAACCATCTGTAACTCCAGCTCCAGGGGATCTGACACCTTCTTTTGACACGTGTGGCAATTGCATGGCATAGGTGCACTTACATACATGGCAGGCAATATACTCATACACATAAAATAAAAATAATAAATAAAATGTATTTTTAAATTCAGGAAAGAATATGAATCAAGATAACAACTTATCGAGAATTTTTACTGAACAAACAGAAGCTAACTGATCAGTTTTACTTGTGTAGTGAAAAACAAAAATTTAGTAATTTTTTCTAAGCAATCAGGATAGACAATAAATATTTGAAGGAAGTGTAATTTTCAAATATCGCTTTTCCAGAAATTGCTGTCATCAGATGAGTTCTCCAAAGTGTATGGAAAATTCAGAAAAGGGAAGAGGAAACCCAAAGAGCAGAGACATTTTCCTGCTGAGATTCCCCAGTCCAAAACTGCCAAGAGAAACCTCTCTAGGGAGTTCTCTGATGGTGAAGAACAAACTGGGCCCTGTGTGGACCCCTGGGTTCTTCAAACTCTTGGGTTGAAAGACCTCAACACCATTGATGACACACTACCAGCTAACTACAGTGCCCTCCCCTGTCATCCCAGAACATTCCCCAGTACATCCTCCCAGTTTCTGCATGATGCGGTTGGTTATGCAACTGCCACCAGAGACGTGCAGCTTGACTATGGAGGTGACAGTATACTCACTTCACAGAGCACTGCCAGCCACCAGGAAGAGCGTCACTATTTTCCTCAGCTTTCCAATTCTCCAGCAGAGGTGCAAACTTTTCCTTACCACACTGCTGATGTGTCACCCAACAAGACAGAGGTGGCCTTTTCCACATCTCTGAGCCCTCACTGCAATGTGAAAACTCATTCCTTCCACCAGGGACAAGCTTTTGTGCGTCGAGATGTGGAGGGAGGCTGGAAGTTTACCTGGGTCCCAAAGCAGGTTTAGTGACCTGGCTTCTATTACAGAGCACTGCCAGGAACTCTACTTATGAAGACCTCTTGAACTGTGACTTGACTACCTGGAACAAAGCAGCCTTTGCCAGACTGCTTCGTGCCTCTGTCAGTGTTCTTTGGGGTGACATACTTAGATCTCTAGGTTGTGGTTATCAAGAGTCCATCCTGACAGGTATCAACTCTTCCTTCACTCAGATTTGATTTGTTTACATGCCTTCCCACGCCCACAGTTTGTTTCCTCTGTTGGTCCTATGCTTGGGAAGGTATTTTCCAATGATATGTACATTTCTTCAAGGCCTACATGTACTTTTCCAACTGTTTTAACACATTGCTTCTTTTGGTCAAGTAGTTTAAATGTTGCTTCTCTTCTCCCTCTGCTTGTCTTTTGTGTCTAAAAACAGCCTTTAGCAGGATCTCTGTTATTGCTCCACACTTGTTACTGAATGTTCATGGATCTGTGTGTTTTCTCTTCAGCACTGCTGAAGATGTAATCTGGATCTGAGTCCAGGGCAGTTCAAAGAGTTGAGTACCCCCCAGTGATGTCAGCCAAAGTCTCTTAAAACAACACTAACTTCACTAATGAGCCATACCACTGACAAATTACAACTGTCAAAATTGGAAAGTTTCTTTAAAATGCTCCATGGTGTGTCACTTTCTATTGGCTGTCATCATTTCTCTGAACGATGTGGTTCAACAAGAATAGTTTTGAGGGATGGTAGTTTATAAAAGTAAGCAAGTTTTCCTAAACTATGTAGATGCTGGCAGTCCTGCTACCAGAAATGCAGTAATCCATTGTATCCTTGTCATTGTATAATTCATTCAGCTGTTCATCCTTCCTTCCTCAGTTTACTCACAATGTTTGTCGAATGTTTCATATCCATCTTGGATGAGTCCCTAGACTGAGAACTGAGTATCTGCTGTTAACTTTGAGGAAGCTACATCCCTTGTGTGAGAGTTCAGTTTTTCCAGCTCTAGAATATGGAAGTTAGATTAGGTCATTTCTCAGCTGAGTGTGAGTCCCATCAGCTTTAGTACAAGAAGTCATCCCAGGCTACTCTTAGTTTTGATGGGTGCTGCAGATATTATATACACAACTAAAACAAAGAAAAATAAATATGAGCAATATGTACTTAGCATTAGATATTCTTATTTTGATTCACTGTTCTTTAGTATGAACCCATTTTGTAGGTTACTTTCATCTGGCTTGGAGTAACTTGCATCTAAAAATAGATACATACTAATTTTCAAACAACTATACATGGATTGAGTCCAAATATTGATATTAAGGATTCATCCATTCTAAATTAGGGAAAAAAAAAAAACCCTAGTGTTCATGCTAGCTTGCTTATTTCCTCGCTGTCCTATTGTTTCCAGAATAAAGTGTGCATCCTGGGTATACCTATGGTTTTTTGCACACAGCCCATTTCCATTTTTCTCATTCCCATTCCTTATCAATATCACCTTATACAATCAGTTTTGGACATATGAGCTGTTTGGAATTCTTTGTAAGAAAAAAGTCATTCCCTTTGCTTTTATCTTTGTTTTCTGCTACTTTTATTCATGAGAACAAAGGATCTACTTTGTGATTTTGTATCATCACTGAATTGGTTATTATCCATGAAAGGGACTCTAATATGGGAGCTAATAGTCTCTGGAGTATTTTCATGAGTTAGGAAAGGTTATTCCTTTAAGAAATCTTTAAGTGCCTTTTACATTCTAGTTATCCATACCTCTGGTGGGTGACATTTATCTTTTTTAGGATAGAAAACTCGAACATTAGAGTTGATCATATGCTACTCTACTAGGAATTAGATAAACAATAATTATTTTGAACATCTAATAATCAAATAGAAAATGAAATTAGTTAGCAAATATTCAGCATTGTTGAAATGCTGAATTATGCAGTGTTTTATTTAACAGGAGGAAATACCCATGCTTAGCATAGTACATTTGGTACATAAAAAATAAACACATAAATATTGAGAGCTTTTAAATGAAACTTGGACTCAGCCTAGTTTAAAAAAATTGCATCACATTGATAAATTGTTTGGGCTCATATTATGAATGATAATATGGGAGAAAATTACTACATATTCTTGAAATCATATCTACAAATAATCAATATTTATTTGAGTTAAATATAGAAAATTATTTTGTTGATGTTAAAAAATTTGAAACTTCCTTCATCTGAGTATGTGTTCTGATTTTGTGACTTTATCATGTTACTCCAGTGATAGTAAACTGGTTGATATTTTGTGATGGTAAATTAAGAAATAAAATCTAAATTTTCCCGTGACTGAGATGAATGCTTTCATGTTGTGCATAATATTTTCCAACAATGTATTTTCTACTATTGTATTGTAACATGGCCCTCTTCATTGAATGAATTTTCTATTATATTTATAGTTGGATTATTACCTATAGAATTTAAGAATTAATAATTCTTTCCTTCTCCAGGTACACAAATTAGGCTTTCAGATAGATATTCAGTACCTACAAGATCAAATGTCTAATGGAACTTATGGCATTCTTGTACCTAACCTCACATGAAATTTGAATCCAATATTGAATTTCAGTGATATTTCCTGTATGTTTCTCTCTGTGTTTGTCTCTGTATCTATCTCCATCTTTCTCTGTCCCTCCCCCGACCCCTCACCCCCTACAGAGATTGGAGCCAAGGCCTTATTCTTGCTAGGCAAGGACTCTGCCACTAAGCCAAATTACCGACTCTTCTCATGTCCTTTATCATCTCAAAACAATTTCTTCTTGTATCTAACTAGTAGCTGAATCTAAGCACAATTTGAAATCCTCAGCTATCCAATGACATTTAATGAACAGGATTGTTTAAAGCTGCAATGGTGCTAAACCATAATTCTAAAAACATTTAAGAAAAGAATCTGAATCAGTAGAAATAATTGTTCAACTTGGTCTAATTCAAAGAAGCAGAATATTTACAAAGCATGAGAAGTAGATTCAGCATTCCACACAATTACACAGACACACACAGGTGCACAGCCATACCTAAGAACACAGATGCACAAAAGAACACAGACAGACAAAGTTACACAAATGTTCAGAAGTATATAGAAGCACATAGGTACACAAGCATACACAAGTACACACACACACACAAATACACAGAAGCATGTAGGTACACAGACATATACAGGTACACAGACACACACAAGTACAACAGAAAGTATAGAATTAGTACATCCAGTGGCAATTTTTATGTGTATTATTTCTTGCTTGTGAAGTAAATATATACAGTTATATATTTGTCTTAGTTCTTTAAGAATCACATAAGATTAAATAATAAATTCATTATTTTTCTTTATTTATGAATAAACCAAAGTAGATTTTAAGCTACAAATACATGTAACGATAATGCTTTACACTATTTTCATATTTTATTTACATTTTTGTACATGAGCATAAATATTGTTTCAGTTTTTCCAAAGGATATAGACAATGACAAATGTAATTTAACACATTTTAAGTGCCATGATTTCTTTGTGATGGAACTATTTTTAATTGTATAAGTCAATTTTGTAAGGAATCTATGACTGATAAATAAATTATATAATTTATTTCATTCTCCTTTAGCCCTTTATTTTTATTGAATTTTTGTGATCTTCATACAATATAATTTGATGGTATTTAGATCCGCTACCTTATCTGCTCCACCCATTACTCCCCCCCAATTTAATGTACTATATTTATACATGTAAGGCCTATAGAGTCTTGTGTCCCCACATGCCCTTAGTTGTAGGGTCCATTCACTGGAGGCTTGTTAATCTACCAAGAGTCACATCCTTGAAAGAGACCATCTCTTCCCCTCCCAGCCTCCCAGCAGCCTTTGGTTGCCACAAGTTCCTTAAGATAGGTTGGGATTTCTTACCTACTTCCCCATGTCTATGCTGGGATTTTTTCTGGTTTGAGAGATTGCATAAGACTTGTGCATTGGATGGGGTCACCATTACTGTGAGTTCTTATGAATAACTGACCAGCTATCTGGAAAACTCCTTGTGGACAGCAACCACCTCTGGCTCTCACAATCTTTCTGCTGTCCCTTCCACAATGATCACTGGATCTTGGGATGCAGAAGTTGGTTATAGGTGTAGTATTTAGGAATAAGCATTCTTCAGTCTCTTGTTATCTTCACATTAGCTTGTTGGTGGGTTTCTGCATTAATCACAATCTTCTGGGTAAGCAAACATTGCTAGTGAGAGTTGAGAGATGCATTAATCTATGGGTATAACAGTAAGTCATTTAGAGTCAGTTTATAACTATAACTATTTAGTAGAAAACTGATATTAGGTTCTCCTCTATGCCCAGTGACCTGCTTAACCTCAGGTTTCTAAGCTGATATTAATGTCAGGTAAGAACTCCATTCTATGAAGTAGATCTTAAATCCAATTAGAAAGTTATTGGTTATTACATAATATTCATGCCACTACTACACCAATGGGCATAACATGCTAGATTAGTTGCTGTTGTAGTTCACAGAATTTACAGGTGGGTAAGTTAGATGAGTATTATTTCTTTCCTTTTGATACCACGCATAACAACATCCAACACTATGAAAGCTAGCCAGTAGAGATGAAGCCCTGAAGTCAGCACAAGTTTGATTTCTCATTTTTTCTACACCTCATATATGAAGTGTCTTCAACAATAGGATCTTATCACCAAGTTCTGGTGGGTAAACAAGAGCAGGGGCAATGGCCAGTATTGTTTGAGGGTCTATGAGACCCTTGGTCAACAGCTTCTAGAGTAGGGGGGTCCATTCCTTCATTGATGTTTTATTTTGTTAGCTTATGATGTCTAGAAGGGACAATGCCCCCCTCCTCATTGTAAAGCAACTTCTTTAAATCTTGTTTATAATGTGTATGCATGTTTTAAGACGTTTCCATAGTGGTAGGTTTCCATATGACTTTTCCTAAAGTTTTACTTACCCTACCCACATTTCCTCCTCTACCTTGCCCTCTCATTTCCCACCACATTTCACTCTTCCTACTTTAATGTTCCCCTTCTCTCCCTTATATCCCTACACTTTACCACCCCTCCCAGGAAGACCCCTTGCACTTCGTGGTCATTTATTAGTTTCCTGACTTCTATGGATTTTCAAATTGAAATATGTGTATCTAAGATTTCAAAACTAGCATCATTATGAGAGAGAACATGTGACTTTTTTCTGGGTCTGAGTTCCCTCACTCAGGATGATTTTTCCAGTTCCATTCATTTACTTGCAAATTTCATAATTTCATTATTTTTAAGAGATGCATAATATTCCATTGTGTGTATGTGCCACACCATCATTTTGCATTCATTTGATGGACCGAGGTGTTTTCCGATTTCTAGCTGTAATGGAAGGACAGCAATGAACATAGATGAGCAGGTATTTCCATTGTTGTACTGAGGCTTTTGAGTGTATGCCCAATAGTGTATGGCTGGATTGCATGCTACATCAATTTTGGGATATTTTCAGAATTGCCACAAAGATTTCCATAGTGGCTGTACCAGTTTGTAATCCCATGAGAAATGGAAAAGAGTTCTTTTTCTCCACATCCTCATCAGCATTTGTCATTGTTTGTTTTGGGGATCTTAGTCAGTCTGAGTGGGCTAAGATGAAATATCAAAGTGGTTTTAATCTGAATTTTCCTGATGACTAAAGATGTTGAAAAAATTTTAAAGTATTTCCTAGCCATTTGCATTTTGTCTTTAGAAAACTCCCTGTTCAGCTCCTTGAACACATTTTAATTAGGGATTTTTATTACTTTTTGAGTTATTTGTATATTCTAGATATTAATCTTCTGTCAGGGGTATAGCTGACAAAGATTTTTTCCATTGTGTAGGTTGTCTCTTTACTTGAATGATGGTGTCCTCTGATGTAAAGAAGCTTTTAAGTTTCATGTGATTCCATTTGTCAGTTGTTGGACCTAATGTCTATGCTATGAGTCCTGCTCAGAAATTCCTTTCCTGTGCTTATAAGTTCCAATGTATTCCTCAGTTTCTCCTCTATCTGATTTAGGGTACTGGGCTTTATATTGAGGTCCTTGATCCATTTGGAGTTGAGTTTTGCACATGGTGAGATATAGAGATTTGTTCCATTATTCTCCAACCAACAATCCAGTTTGACCAAGCAGCATTTGTTGATCATGGTATTTTTCCTTCAGTGTGGTTTTTTTTTTAGTTCTTTGTAAAAAACATGTACTGTAAGTGTGTGGATTTAAATTTGGGCTCTCAATTCTTTTAAAAAATAATTCATTTGTATCTGGAGAGATAGCACAGCAGTTAAGAGCACTGAATGCTCTTGGAGAGGACCCGAGTGTGATTCCCAGCACCCACATGGTGGTAAACAACCATTCATTACTCCAGTTACAGGGGATCTGATGCCCTCTTCTAACCTCTGCAGACATTGCATGACACAGATGCAGCACTTGTACGTATGCAGGCAATATACTCAAACTCACAAAAAAATAAAATAAAATATTTTTATGAGCATGTGGTTTCTGTCCTTGAGTCTGTTCATACAGTAGATTAAATTTATGTATTTATGTACACTGAAACATCCCTGAATCTCAGGGATGAAATAAACTTGATTACGAGGCATAATCTTTTCTATGTTTTCTTCCATTCTGTTTGTGAGTATTTAATTAAGAATTTTTGCATCTTTGTTCATCAAGTAGATTGGTCTATAATTTTATTTTTGTTGAGTCTTTGTCTTTGGTATTAGAGAAATACTGGCTTAATAGAAAGAATTTGGGAATGTTCCTTCATTTTTTATTTTATAGAATAATTTGAAGTGTGCTGGTATTGGTTCTTCTTTGAAGGTTTGGTAGAATTCTGGTTGTAATCTCTTTTTAGTTGGGAGAGTGTAATAACTGTGTCTATGTCATTGGTAGTTCTGTGTCTGTTTAAGTTATTTAAATTTGTGTCATTTTGATTTAATTTTGGTAGGACGTATATATCTAGAAATGTGTCAATTTCTTTTACATATTCTAGGTTGATGGAATATAGATTTTAGTGTATGTCCTTATGATTTTATGAATTTTCTTCAGGTCTACTGTAGTTTTTCATTTTTCATCCCTGAGTTTGTTAAGTGTTCTTTCTCTTTCTTCTGGTTAAATTGGCTAAAGGTTTATCAATATTGTTACTTTTCAAATGACCAACTCTTCATTTAATCAATTCTTTGTCGCATTTGTTGCTGTTTTTGTTTCCATTTTATTAATTTCAGTCTTGATTTTATTTATCTTTTCCAATCTTTTCTTTTTAGGTCCTATTTTCTGTTGGTTTTCCAAGGTTTTCAGGTGCATCACTGATTTATTTATATGAGTTGTTTCTAATTTTCTGGTGCAGGTACTTAATGGTAAGAATTTTCCTCTTCGGAGTGCACTCATTGTGTCCCATAGGATTGACATGTTCTGCTTTCATTTTCATTCAATTCTAAGAAATTTTTAATTTCCTTTTTGATTTCTCCCTTGATTCAGTTTTCAACCAGTGAGGCACTCTTTAGCTGCAATGAATTTGGGTGCATTTTCATATTTTTATTCTTGCTGATATCTAGATTTATTCTTTTGTGATTGGATAGGATACAAGATGATATTACAATTTTCACTAATTTGTGGAGACTTGCTTCATGTTGTAATATGTTTTTGATTTTGAAAACAGTTTCATGGGTTACTGACAAAAAAGGTGTATTATTTGGTGTGTGGGTGGAATGCTCTCTAGATATGTGTAGTTCATTTGATTTATGGTGTCATTTAACCCCATGATTTCTCTGTTTCATTTTTGTGTGGTTGACCTGTCTATTGGTGACAGTGGGGTACTGAAGTCACACACTATCACTCCACTCTACTCAATGTGAGATTTTAGATCTATAATGTTTCATTTATGAAATCGGGTTCCTCTGTGTGTGGTGCATATATGTTTAAGATTGTAGTATTTTCATAGTGTATTTTTTTCCTTTAATGCCTATGAAGTGACCTTCCCTATTTCTTATGACCAGTTTTAGTTTGAAGTCTGTTTTATCAGATATTACAAGAGCTATACATGATTGCTTCTTAGAATGCCTTTTTCCTTCCTTTTATACTAAGGTGGTGTCAATCCTTGTTGGTAAGTTGTATGTGTTTCTTATAAGCAGAAAATTGATAGAGCCTGTTTTCTAATCTAGCCAATCTGTGTGTTTTTACTGGGGAGTTTAGACCATTAATAATGAGGGTTATTATTAAGAAATATTTATTAATTCCTATTATCTTGGTGTGGTAGTGCTGTTTACTTAGACCTCTTTGGTTGACTGTTTTGGGATAATATATTTAATTTTTATGTCCTCTTGAAAGTATTTAATCCCCTCTTCTGACCAGAGTATTTCTTCAATTATTCTCTGTAAAGCTGATTGTATGGCCATAAATTCCTTAAATTTGTTTTAGCCATGCGAAGTTCTTTCTTCTTCAATTACGATGGATAGTTTACAGTCTGGGCTGGAATCTGTGTTCCTTCATTGATCCAAGCCCTTCTAGCTTTCAAAGTCTCTGCTGAAAAGTCAGCTGTTATTCTGATGGGCCTGCCTTCCTATGTGGCTTGATCTTTCTCTTTTGCAGATTTCAATGTCTTTCTTTTGCTCTGTATGCTTATTGTTTTGGCTTTTATATGTCCTGAAGTGTTCATGTTCTAGTCCTGTGTACTTGCTGTTCTGTATGCTTCTTGATAAATATCTCTCTAGTTTTGGGAAATTTGCTTCTATGATTTCATTAAAAATATTTTCTGTGCCTTTGACCTTGGTTCCTTCTCCTTCTTCTATGTCTGTGATTCATAAGGTTGGTCTTTTACTAATGTCCCAGAGTTCTTACATATTCCATTCCTGGGTTGTTTGAAATTTGGCATCTTCTTTGACTGAATGGCCCATTTCCACTGCTTGTCTTCAACATTTGAAATTCTTGTCCCATTACCTCTGCTTCCTTTTTGCTTCTTTTAACTAAGCATTTTGTTTGATTTCTTTAAAAATTCTATCTCCTTAGGGATTTCTATCTCTAATTTCATGTTTTCAATTGTTTTAAGTAATTTCATTCAGCTGTGCTTTCACAATGTCCATTCTGCTTTTTATTCATGTGCTCTTTGAGTTTGTTGGACTCTTGAAATCATTGTCTTATGCATCCACTAAATTTGTCATTCTCTGTAAAAATTATGGTAGGGTTGTTAATTTCTGTAGGAGACATATAAACTTGGTTATTCCTGGGAACTCTTTGTGCTTTTTCAATGAGACCCTGGAATTTGGACTTGTGTGGTGGTGTTTCTTGGCATTGATAAGTGATTTTGTCATTGTTGAATATTTTTTTATCTTGTTTCTTGTTTCCCCAACTTTTCAGGTTATGACTCAGCTGCACAGTGCTTGCTGTTCAGTTTTGGGACCAATTTATGTTGATTTGAACATGGGGTGAAAGAGTCAGTGCCAGTTCAGTTTGAGATAGATGTAGCATTTGCGTTGAGATTCCAAGATTGACTGCACAGGGTCCTGGGCCAGCATAGTGGGATGGGAGTCACTAGGTTGGCTGATAGGTTAGTATGGGAGCTCTGCAGGGATGAGGCATACAGATTTCAGATGGCAAGCACAGAGATGTCTCAGGGATGGAGCCCGGGATCACAAATCTGGGGCAGGGGAAGATTCCTGAGACTCAGGCTGGGCTGAAGAGCTGAGATGATAGATCATGATTCACCTTGCCTGGAAGGTGCACACAGATCTGGGATAGGATAGGATCCCCTTGACTGGAGGAAGTTTGAGAGCTAAGATGGCAGGGTGCTAAGGAGTTTCAGGGAAAGAACTCTGGAAAATTCTGGGGCTGGGAAGAATCCTGGAGACACTAAATGAACTCAGAGATGGGATGGCAGAGAATAACTCAGCCTACCAAGACTGGAAGGGTGCACAGATCCAAGATGGTATATAATCCCTGTGACCCAAGGAAGTCATTGGCCCTTATTTTAAAAGGATTTTTCAGTGAAAGGATCAATGTACTAAGAAAGAAAAAGTTTTCTGTGTATATTTCTGTTATAAATTTTACATCGTAAAAATATGTATTTCACTTTCCAAATGTGTAAAATCATAGTATGATTAACAATTGCGGCACCAATTCAATATGCATAATCCATGTCATGTCAGACTCCAATGATGATATGAAATATCTGTTAAAAATAAACTAGCTATAAATGAGAGAGACATAAATTTCAGCATGTTTGAACAAAGCAAGCAATACACTAGCTCTCCAGAAGGAAAAGTCTCTGCTCCAACATGGTTTAGTGTGTGCTCAAGGCATGGTGACATGAATCTGGTTTGGGATTTCAAGAGCAGCTACATTTGGGAATACATTCTTGTATTTTGTTTCATTATGGTTTCCAAAAACCAAAGCAAGAGGGTTTCCTTGTAGTCCCAGCTGTCCTAGAGCTCTCCATGTAGAGCAGGTTGGCCTTGATCTCACCGACATCTGCCTGCCTCTGCTTCCGGAGTGCTTCGCTAAATGATTTTTGTCGCCATTCCCAGCAAGAATAGATTCTTGAGTAGTGATAAAATAGTACTTAACACAAAAAGCTCAACAGAAATCAGTTGGGACAAATTATGTGAACTTGAAAGGCAAGCTACATCTCAAAATACTTCCTAAGCTTCCAACCTTCTCATTTACCCTCACCCCCAAAGCATGAAGCTTGCCTCCATGATGCCCAAGGGATTAATGACTAGACTGGAGCATCTGCACACAGGGACTGTGTCTGGGGTTTCCCCAAGTCTAAGATACATTCTAATTCATGAATAATAAGGAGGTGATTAATTCCAAAAGAAAATGGCTTAGGATTTATTTATTGAGCCATTACCTCTACATAAAGAATCTTTAGTTATCAGTGTCAGAATTTTATTTGTTCATGTGCAGGACTATTTGATTTATTTTTTTCTTGGAGAAGCTGTGCCTAAATCACACTTTTAAATGATCCCTGAATATGAATGTAATCATCACAATTACTGCAGGGATTTTAACATGAGATGGATATCCTGAACTTCATTTCATCAGGGCTTCAGAGATGGCTTAGTGATTAAGAGCACTGATTGCTCTTGCGGAGGACCCAGGTTTGAGTCTCATGATGGCTAACAACCATCTGTAACTCCAGTTCCAGGGGGAATTCAATGCTCTCTTATGACCTCTGTAGGCATTTCACAATATGGGTGCACTTACATACATGCAGACAATACATTCATATACATAAAATACAAATAATACTAATTAAAAATAATTTTTAAAAATTAAGATGATAAAACAATAGGCCCTATTCTACGATCACGGCATGAACTGAGTAATTGAGGTCCAAGAAAAAGTTCTTCTTGTTATAACATTTATCTTAGGGATCCCTAAATGTATGTAGGACAGTATCACTGCTACAAATTACATGAGCCTTTAATATAGAGGCCCTGAAATTAGACAAGGCTCTTAATCCTTGATCTTATTGTTTTCAGTAGTCTATTTAAAAGTTAAAAGTCTAAACTGGGTGTGGTGGCACACACCTTTAATCCCAGCACTCGGAGGCAGAGGCAGGTAGATCTCTGTGAGTTCAAGGCCAGCCTGGTCTACTTAGTGAGATAATGAGAGTAGTACTATGTGTTAATATGAATTTCTTGCCAAGGACAAATGCTGGTGAGAAAACAAAGCTCACGCAGTCTGGTGCACAGACCTTATGACCGCATTTGCTGCTGCATCCGCATCTGAGGCATTCACCAACAACACGTCTGTTCCTGTCAGGGCATCTTCAGAGATTGTGGTGAAGTGCGTGTTACTGGCAAATGTGGGGACATTGTCATTGACATCATCTACAATGACATTGATTGTTCCTGTTCCAGTCAAGGCAGGGAACCCAAATAAATAAATAAATAAATAAATAAATAAATAAATAAAGTCTAGTTGTTGCCAACAGAGACTGCCAAGAGAAACATATCTTCAAACATTCTGAAGAAGAATTGCATATAAACTAACCCATTTTACAAACATGGGATGAGGAGACAAGTATGACAAAATATTGAAACAGTGAATAATCATTGAAAGTATTAATCTCCCTCAAATAAAAAAGCCAAATAAATTACATGGAAAATTAATGTATTTCTCAATTATTTCTGCTAACATTGAAACCTAATTGTAGAGCATGTCACAAGAGAGTCTTTTGGGTTGAGGATATTGTTCAGTGAGTAGAGCATGGGAATGGGATTCAGATCTCCAGAACCCGTCTGACAGCAAAGGCTGGCTAGCTTGACAAGATGGACTCTCGGAGCTCTGGGTTCAGAGAGAATCAGCCTCGGTAAATAAAGTGGAGAATAACTGAGGAAGACGTGGGCCTCCACACTCACACACACATACTAATAAGCCCACGTATATGAAAATATACATACACATACAAACACACACACACATACCATGGAAGATTGCTACTTAGTGACTTGTTCACCCTGGCTTGCTCAGTGTCCTTTGTCCTAAAGCTCAGGCCTATTTGCCTAGAAATGGTAGTGCCCATAGGGGCCTGGACCATCCTACAGATGGCAGATGGGCCCTCACGCATCATTTACAATTAAGAAAATGCTACATATAGATGTCCAAAGGCCAATGTGATGAAAGCAGTCAGTTAGCTGAGGTTCCTTCTACCCAAGTATGCCTAGGTTTGTGTCAACTTGACAAATACTAACCAGGAAACAGAAACTCTCCCAGGAAACAGTCTTTATACTTGACCATGTGTATTAGTTACTTTCTATTGCTATGATAAAATATAATCAAGGTACGTTGTAGAAGGGAGTGTTTTTTTAGCTTATGGTTCCAGAGAGATGAGAGTCCATCATGGTGGGGAAGCATGGCACGAGGCTGCTGGAGCAGAGAGTTCAGAGCTCTCATCCTCAAGCAGATGTGGAAAGCAGAGAGACAAACTGGAAATGGGAAAGGCTAAAGCTCACCCCCAGTGACCTGCTCCCCCAGCAAGGCTACCTCAGACAAAGTGTTCAAATACTTCAGCCTGCTGAGGAAGCATTCACATTCAAACAACCACACTGGTTACTGTCATTATTATGTTTTCTGCCAACTGTTTTAGGTAATTCTCAAGGGCAGGTGAGATAACAAATGGGGACACTTACAATGCAGACTTTCTGTATACTAAAATCCAGGGAGCTTGCTGTCCTCTCTCTGAAAATCAAGGGTTAAATGATTCTTTTCAGGGACAACCAATGTTTTTGTCCTTGTTTTCTCTTCATCTCTGTGGCAGACTGATAACTTGAAATAAAAAGAAAGGGTGCTTCAAGGCAATTTCTCATTTCAAGAGTATGCTTAAATGACTGCCCCCCTACCCCCATGGGACGAGGCCTCAGTGTGTCAGGAGCCTCTAGAGGGAACATGCCCTCAGGATCCTCCATTGCAAGGAGGCTGAGAGAGGGATCAGCTTCTTAATGGGGATGCTGTGAGAAGTCAGAACCTTCCTTACAATCAGGCAAAAGGCCAAAACACACCCTCCTTTCATGCTGGTCCCCTAGGATTTCCACCTTACAGAAGCTACAGCCTCACCCTCCTCACTGGCTCTCAGGGGTATAGTTCCAGGTGGAATCTGGAAGTGGCACCTGTACAGGGGCACCTGTGGGCTGACCTGCCTAGAGCATTGTGTGAACCCCAGCACCACAGCCTCCATTGGGAGCTAGAGCACCATATTGCCAGAGACTGCCTTTTATTCATTTGTATTGAAGCCCCACCTGGCCCATCTTATTGTGCTTACTAAACAATAATCCAATCTTTTTAGTTAGCAGACTGCTTTATTTTGAAATGATTGAGGCTGAATCAGGTTTGTTGTGAACTATTTCATTAGCAACAGTGAAAAAAATGATCTGGGGAACTAGACTAGACCTCTGATGAATACAAGCAGCTTTCTAATGACTTTGGACACAGATGTTCAAATGATATTTAGTTAGTTTAAAATTTCAAGTAATTATTAGGATATGCTTATGTCAGAAAATCAGATTACAACATATTCATACTTCTTTTCCTATCCAATCATGATAATCATAATATTGTAGGCAAAGAAAGGATCATGTAATCTAAAAAATAAGGATGCCTCTTCAACTGACAATATGGCCTTAGGAATGAACCACCTTTCTTCAGTGTCAGTGTACTAGCCTGAAAAAGGGAACTTTCTTAAGAGACCACGTAAAAATCTTTGTATCTCATAAAAGACATCATTTAAAATAAGTTGTACACATGTCTACTGATGCAGTTCTATTTCTGGTCATTGTTTCCATACTCCGTTCAAAGCGTGACTGTGTTTTCTAGGGATTATGGTCCATATGTCAAGAGTTGGTGGGTCGAGAGATACTAGGACAGGATTTGCTAAAATTTTGATGCCATGAAAATTGACTGGATATTAAACTATGGTTGCAGTGAGTGTACATGGAGGTGGGAGGGGGACAGGAGAACAGAAGACAAACAGGGCAAGGTTTGGGATCACTCCAGAGAATGGTAGCTAGTCCAGGTGACAGGATTATGCTTGATTAAAAATATATCTATTATATATGCATATATACACCTAGAATACAGCAGAGGTTTCTTGGTAATGAGACACACCACCACTTCTAGGAAAGGCTATCTCTATAATAGAAAGATGATAATACACAGTGAATCTAATCCAAACGAGCAGAGGCAGTGATTTGGCCTCATTTCCTTCTTTTTTGCTGGGATTAAACACTGACCAAAAACAAATTAGAGACGAAAGGGTTTAATGCATCCTACAGGTTACAATCTGTCATCCATGAAAGCCATGGCAGGAACCTGGAGGCAGGAAATTGAAAGAAAAGCCATGGAAGATTGCTGCTTACTGACTTGCTCACCCTGGCTTGCTCAGTTTCCTTTCTCATAAAGCCCAGGCCTACTTGTTCAGAGATGGCAGTGTCCATAGCAGGCTGGGTCATCCTACAGATGGGCCCTCCTACATCATTTGCAATTAAAAAAATTCTACAAAGACATGTCCAAAGGCCAATCTGATGGAAGCAATTAGTCAACTGAAGTGCCTTCTACCCAAGTATGCCTAGGTTTGTGTCAACTTGACAAAAACTAACCAGAATAATCCTCATCCTGACACATTACATTATTAGCTTCCCTGTTACTTTATCTACAAAGAAATAACATTAATGTAAGACATGAAATAATGAAAGCACGTATTATGAGAGCTACAAAAGACTTTTAGAACCATCTCAGGCAACTGTGTACAGCTCCCACTACAAATACAATGTAAACAGTTTAGTAAGGCACAGAGACCTAGAATTGGAAGGGAGTTAACCAAGGGCAGGGCCTCTCCCCATGGTATCATTTTTTTCTTAGGTTGGACTTTTTCTTTGCATTATTATTGCTGCCAACATGTATGGACCCATAAGGTATGTTCCTTACTTAGATATGAGATCTTGATAAGACTCTTATTTCCTTTACCATTATTAGAGGATACTAGCAATTTATTTTCATAAAACGCTTGTATAATTTTAAGTCACACATGTCTGTTTTAACAATTAAAAATCAAAAAAACTATTTCCAAAATCAGTATGCATTATTCTATATACCTTACATTTCATTAAACAGGTACATGTATATTTTTACAAAAGGTCATTATTTCTCCTTTCTTTATGTTATGCAATATTTTAAATAACAAATTAAACCTTTATAGAACTTCATGGAATTCAACAGTTATCAACATGTTACCTCATCTGATCACTAATAATTTGAGTAGTTTAAAAACTAATATATTATTCAATTTCACTTAATATAATAATATGCTTTTTAACAAATAAGCATTCTCTAAATAAGTCCCAAGGGTTTATTACACCAAAGAAAATTTATCAACATTAAAATATATTTCTTAAAGATCTGCTGTTTTAAAACAGCTATGCTTTTTGTATATAACACTGATTTGTTGGAGAAATTGATTATTCATTGTACAAAGATTACCAGGTTTTGAGTGTATAAATTCATTATGCTAAGTTTTTATGTCATTTCTAAGTAACATTTTATTTATGTGTGGCATGTTATTTTAGAGTGAACTCTTAAAAATTACTACCAAGAGGGGTTGGAGAGATGGCCTTGTAGTTAAGAGCACTGGCTGCTCTTACAGGGGACCTGGGCTCAGTTTTCAACACCACATGGCCGCTAAAGCCTGTCTGTAGCTTCAACTCCAAAGTATCAGATGCCCTCTTCTGGCCTCCTCAGGCATTGCATGCCTGTGGCACACTTACATACATGTAGGCAAAACACCCATACACATTAAATAAAAATACATAAACAAATAAAATGACTTCCACAAGACAAAAATATAAATAAATAAACAAAAAGATAAAAAATAGAATGAGTTGGCTTCCAGCACATACATTTTCTTACCTTCCTGTGGTTATCATTTCCTAGCACTTCTAGTCTTTGTTGTATTCCAATCTGTTATCAAGCTAGAATATCTGGAAATGAAGGAGAGAAAGAATGAGAGAGAGAGAGAGAGAGAGAGAGCGCAAAAATCTTCTGTCTTCCTCAAAGGTACTATTCTAACATATGCTATTCACAAATTTGTCTTGAAAATCTTGATCCTTATGTGAGTTAAACTACACTCAGCAATATGGTATCCATGTAGCCTTAGGAGATCCATTGCACTGATCTTACTCTTCTGGAGAGATCCAAACCCATTTAAATAAGGATATGCCTCCATAAGCATTTCAGTTCTTTTCTTAAAGCTACAGGACGTTATGATGATGTTTCAAAACTTGACACAACATGAGCACCATCCAAATGAAGATATGCCAGTTATTATGCTAACCAATACTTTGACTGTGAAACTTCCATAAAAGAGTAATATACATACAATATTATTATAGTATCATAAGACCCTAGTTTCAGTTTATAAAGAAAATCTAGACACAAGATTGTTTCCTGAATGTTTACTAAAAAAAAAAAAAAAAAAAAAAAAAAAAAAAAAAAAAAAAAAATTGCACCAGAAAAAAATATGTTTTTTATAGGTTTGTTTGTGATTATGATAAGAGAATTTTAGTTTATGGATAATCTCTCTTTAATATTTTATTCATCCCTAGGACTCTCTGATTCATTATATGAATATTTTTTACAGGCTGCTAATAAAAGTTATAGCTTCTGAAGCCTTTAATAAATACTTATAGAATAATCATAATTGATTGTTGCATATATTTATCAATAATCTTTGTACATTGATTTATTGGTCAATAGAACAAATACTGACATCTTAAAAACAAGATGCATAAAATGTACAAAAGCATTTTGATCTCTGACCATGGTGCTGAAACTGGCGTCTGTAAATGCGTAACTGTGGGGCAGCAGAAAGACCCTTGTGATTCTTCTCTGTTTTATGTCTAAACATGTCTAAATGAAACCTGAATAAAGGCATTATAATTATTTCAAAATGTGCTATTCCATCTAAGATCAGAAAACTAAAGCCAAAATTAGAGTGGGCAATAAAATTTAAAACTATACTATAACCCATTTAAAAATACTGAATGTCGGAATAAGAACTAAACATATTTAAAGAATATGTGTAAGGGACCATCGAGAAAATATATACACATGACATGAATTATAGATATCTTAGAATATAGCATAATTACAAAAATTGCATTAACTAGAGAGGTAGACTGATATCTTGAGCCCACATTTCCATACTCTGGAAGTTCAACTACAAATTATCCACAAACTAGAATATTTTCTTGAAAACATACAAAAACAAGTTGAAATTTTCTACACACTCAGTATAATTAATTGAAATCTGAATTAGAAGGCTAAGGAGGAATGGTCACATTGTAACCTCTCCAGCCCTTTTACCTCTCATCACACAACAGAGTGTAAAATACATAGGAATGTGTAAGTTCCCACAGCAGAAAGAGCCACTAGCAGGTATTTGCTTCTCTGACTTTGTGAGATGCTCTTCAGGAAGTCTACTCCATCATCATTCAATGGGGGCCATTAAGGGAAATGCAGTGGTTTAATATCTCTTCAGCAAACAATGTGATGAGCACAGACTTTGATGGTGCTTCTGTCTTTCTGCCAGCTATAGTGCTCAAAGAAATGTCCAAGCCAGACTCACAGCTTATCTGTGAAGATTGCAGGGTGGCCTTTCAATGAAAGGTGAGAAGAGCAACCTAGCTTGCTTTTAGCATGTCAGTGTACTTTCCAATCCCATTCCAAAAGTCCTGCTCAGTTGGGGCAACCCCCAACATTGTGGTTTCAGAGAAGCAAAGGGATCATGATGGCTGCATTTGTAAAAACAGAATAGCCTCAGACAGCCAAAGCACCAGAAATTATGTTTCCCAGTCAGGAAACTTCTATCTGCACAATTTTTCAAGACAGATATGGACTATCCTTGCTTGATATAATAGTTCACATACCAACTCAAATTAGTCAAATGCACACCCCATTGCTCTGCTCAGAGAGGAAATCTCAAACTTCATATTTCTCAGAAGCACAGCTAACACTTCCACTTGTCTTGAGTCATTTCACCTAAACTCAGAACCTAGCTTACATGCCTGTCTAAACAGCAGGATAACACATAATGGTGTGATTCTTTGGACCTGGACAAAAGTCACTGTATCATCTAGTGAACAGCTACTTCTAGTACCAGAGCACAAGGCAGTGTTGTCACTAGTTCTACAAGTCTAGCTACTTAGTTCTGTCAGATACCAGTGCAATGCCACAGAGAGCTAAAGAACTCACATATTCTGCCTCCTTGACTCACCGGTTGGATGGACACTGACCAGACTGAATTGTGAAGTTCAATTCCTGCCACAGAACAGTGTCAGTTCAGATGGACTGTCTCTTCCAATATGCATAATAATGCAAAGATGACAAAGGATCAGGAAGGCATGATACCTTCAAGAGACTAACCTATGTCCAATAATGGAGGCAAAAATAAGGGAGAATTATTAAGTGGCTATGAATAATTCAGAGTAACTCAAAGAATAGAGAATATACTACAAATTGGGAAATGATATGCAAACAGAACAAAAGAATTAGAAGTACAAACAAAGCATACCACAGTGAGCTATCACCCTGCCCTAATAAAAATGGTTATTGTAGAAATGATAGCCAGTGCTGGAATGGATGTGGAGAGGAGGATTTTTGCATACTGTTCTGTTGGTAGACATGTAAATTAGTACACCCATTACAGAAACAATATGAAGGCACCTTCAAAATTAGAACTAGGCCAGCCATGTGATCAAGTAGTCCCTCTCTTGAGTATAACTCCAAAGGAAATAAAGTCTGTATGCAAAAGAGTCATCAGTCCACACATATTCATTGAGGCAAAACTCACAATAATCAAAATAGTAACTCAATTTCAGTATTCATCAAGGTATGATAAGATGAAGAAAATGTGGTACCCAAAGGAATACTATCAGTCATAAATAAACAATGAAATTCTGTAATTTTCAACAATGTGGGTAGACCTGGGACTATCATGATATATGAAATAAGCCAGACACAGAAATATAAACATTATAAGCTCTCAATCAGACGCAGTATCTGAAAAAGCAAATCTCAAATAAGTAAAAAGCAGACTCATCACCAGAGGCCATGATGGGGAGGGGTAGCATTCACAGGTCCAAGTCAGATGTGAATATTGCACTTCGGTGTTTTAAGATTGTCAGTACTGTAGTGGATCTTTTGGGACAGTGAGAAGAAAGGATTTTGAATGTTCTCACAGCAAAGAAATGATCAATTTTTGAGGTAATAGATGACTAAATAGCTTGATTTGGTTGTTAAATATTACAGACATGGACTGAAACCTTATGTTGTATCCTATAAATATGTTAATATAGTATACATTTATTCAAAGCCAACTAAATTGATAAATTAGAACTATTCTCATATCAATGGCATTATAATAGATTATAATAAAAATGAAAATATTGTGTTACATTTTTTTCACTTTTATCACTGGACTTAAGTATCAAATATAAGCAAAAGATGGTGATTCATTTCTCTGTCTGTGTCAAACTCTTTGCCCAAAATATCTTTCTCTGAATTTCTGTAATAGAAATAATTTCCATTCTTAATGTCTCTCCTCCTTAATTATGCCTGTTACCATCCAGTTGTTAAATTCATTTGGCACCCATATCTGAAATGATATAACCCAGTTCCATGGCTGGTCATTCAACTCCTATGCTGCCAGTATTTACTTATGCCTCATACACTCAGTGAACATTACTTGGTAATTATTATGTATCACTCTATACATTTAGGATAGGTAATCAATGACCATGGGGAGTAGGGTAAAAATACTCATAGTATACATGTTTTGAAATGATACAGGTCAAATTAGGTCTGGTGGTCCCTACTTGTAATTTCAGAACTCCTGAGGCAGAGACAGGGGATTGGAGAATTCAAATACAGTCAATCTAGGCTACATGATAAGACCTTGTGTCAAAAAATTTTAAGTTGGGATATAGATTTACATATAAGGATTTAGTATTAAGAGCCACAAATAAGGGAGACCATAGATTGTTTGTTTTTCTAAGTCTCTGTTACTTCATATAACTGCAGGAACCAGGAAAATGAAAAGGAACCCTAGAGGTAAAGGGAAAGAAGAAGCTTGAGAGAGGAACAGTAAGAGATAGGTGTTACCAAGGCAGAAATGGGTAAACTGGAGAATTTAAATGGGAAAGGAAAAGAACCATGGGCGTAGAGGGGAAGAAGGAGCTCAGGAGAAGGGATACAATAGAAGACAGGTATTATCAAGGGTGAAATAGGGAAAATAGGATACTTTAAGTGGAGGGTGAGGAGAGGGTTAGACAGGAAGAGAGGAGATAAATAATGCTTAGCTATGGGGCTGGAGAGATGACTCAGAAGTTATGAGCCCTGACTGCTCTTGAAAAGGACCTGGGTTCAAATCCCAGCATCCACATGGCAGCTAACAATTGTCCATAATTCCAGTTCCAGGGGATCCAACGGCCTCTTCTGTCCTCTGTGGGCATTGCACCACACGGGTGCACTTACATGCATGCAGGCTTAACATTCATACACAGAAAAATAAAAAATGAATAAAAATTAAAAAATAATGCTTAGCTGGAGTGAAAAACCAAGGGGAAATGCGTTAGTTCAAAAGCCTACTGAGAAATTATACATACAGTAAGTCTACATGTATCCGTGTGTCTAGCTGAAGGCTCTCTAACAAGAAGCAGTGCCAGACAGGAGAAACCTCTGTTCCAGACTTTGACCGGGGTAGTCCAAGAGACTCCCAAAATTACACAGGCTATTGCCAGAGACCACAATTGCTTCCCACACTTACATATATGCGGGCAAAGCTTTAATATGCACAAAGTTAAAATAATTCAAAAAATATTTAATAATGAGTGTAAAAGTCAGTGAGAAAGAAGTAGGATGGTCATTTGTGAGCTGCTGACACCGGAAGCAGTGAAGAAATCAGAGCAACATTGCCTCACGAGCAACACTCTCATACTTTGTAATTCCTGTAATGATATAAATAACTCTCTATAAACATAATTATCAAATAAATTAGATAACAACTTATACACAATTGTATAATAGTTATTAAAATGTTTGCCATTCAATGAATACAATGCTAGTTGAGCGTTTAATACAGAATACTCCACATTCCCAGCTTTGGAAATATGTATATTCATCAATGTAAGATGACCCCACCTTATAACATTTTCGCCAATATTCTTGATTATTTTAACTGAAGACATTTATGAGCAACATGTTATAATACGACCAATTGTGATCAAGCTCAAGTTTATTTTGAAACTGCAACTGATACTATTTCTCTCATCTGTAATCATTTCCAGATACACTCAAACGTTGATTTTACTTCCACTTATCTAGTTACTTACATTTCAATGAGCATTTTGTGGTCTGAGTTCCCATTGCCATGGTCTTTGCAGGTTGTAATTAACACATGGTCCATTTACTATCCAGTCAGACAAGTGTTAAGAATAGTCCCAGTAAGTCAAAGAAAAACTAAGCATTTTCTCTTTATTATTGTAATGCAACAGTACTCACCCTTCTAATGATAAAAACCCATTACTCACACCAGTGTACAGTCCTTTTCCTTATCTGTACTGTCTGGGCATAATAAGTCCAAATGACTTTGATGGGAACCATACTTCAAAGTTCTAAGGATCTCTTCCTGTGCTTCCTGTGGAAGTGCTCTTCCCTGGACTAGGACAAGAGCTAAAACTTAAATTTCTCCAGGTGTTTCAGTAATGTGAAGGAGGGTCATTCATGTCTCCCCTATTTGATCTAAGACACATATATTCTACCTAAGGGGAGAATAAAGTCAAAAACAGTCATAGATTTGGGGTGAGAACTATATCCTAGAGAATACCATATCACCCTTCTGGAGTTCCATTTCCATGTTGTGTTGAATCTCAAACTATTCTCCTAAGTTGTCAGATTCTGTATGGTGCTACTCTTTATCATCAACTTGACCGTATTTAGAATCACCATGGAAACACCCCTGGGTGTGTTCATCAAAGTGTTCTCAGAAAGGAAGAAGGAGGACCACCCTGAAAATGGGTAATATCCCACGGAATGGGTTTTGGACTTTATAAGAATTAAAAAGCAAGTGGGACTAACACATTTCCCTCTTTATTTTTTCACACCACATAAACATTATTTATTTCTCCCTTCTTTCCCCTTGTATAATCCTCCATCCCAGTTAAAGCACACCCCATTTCCCTCATTTACCCCTGTCTCTCACTATCCTCCTCTATTGAGCACCTTCTTCACGCTTCCTTCCATGATTCCTTTCCATTTTCCTGGCTCCTGCAGTTACATCAGGGTATATACACACATATAAGGATTTTGAGTTAAAATTGACAAATGAGAAAGAACAGGCATAACTTGTTTTTTTGAGTCTTCACTTAGTATAAAAGTTTCTCATTAACAGACCACATTTTCTTTATCCATTCATCATTTGAGGGACATTTAGGTTGTTTCTAATTCTTAGCTATTTTGGAAAAAGAAGCAGCAAACGGCTGCACAAGTATCTGTGCAGTAAGATGAGTCCTTTGAGTATATACCAAGGGTTGGTATGACCAGATCACATGGGACATTTAGTTTTGTTTTTCTAATAGATTACCACACTACTTTCCGCAGTGGTTGCATCATTTTTCAATCCCACCAGCAATAAATGAGTGTTCCCCTTTCCCTGCATCCTTGCCAACACCAGGTATTATTTGTTTTCTTGATCTTAGCCATTCTGACAGGGGTTAGATGAAATCTTAAAGTGGTTTTGATTTCCATTTTCCCAATAACTAAAGTTGTTGAAAATTTTTAGATGTCTCTTAATCATTTATATTTCTTCATTTCAGAGCTCTTGGTTCAGATACATAACCCATTTTATTTTATTTTATTTTTTGATATTTTTGAAACAGGGTCTCACTGTAACCTTAGTTGGCCTGAACTCGCTATGTATACCAGGCTGACCTTAAACTCACAGAGATCTGCCTATTTCTGCCTCCTGAGTGCTGAAATTAAACCCTGTGCCACCACATCTGACTTATTATTTTTATTTAATGTGTATGAGTGCATTGCTTGCATGTAGGTAGGTGCACCCGTGTCATGCAATGCCTGTGGAGGTCAGAAAAGGGTGTTGGATGCCCTGGAACTGAAGTTACAGATGGTTGTTAGCCATCATGTTGGTTCTAGGAATCGAACCCAGGGCCTCTGCAAGAGCAGTCAGTTTTCTTAATTGCTGAGTCATCTCTCCAGCTCCCCATAACTCATTTTTAATTGGGTCATTTGATTTCTTGATTCCTTATTATTTGAGTTCTTTATATATTCTGGTCCTTGCTCCTCTGTCATACATATTACTAATGAAGATGTTCTCCCATTCTGGGAGCTTCCTCTAACTAGATTGGTTGTTTCTTTGCTGTACAGAATCTTTTTAGTTTAATGAGGTTCTACCTGCCATTTGTTGAACTTAATTCCTGAGCAACCAATGGATGTCTGATTTAGAAAGTCATTTCCTGCACCTATATCTTTTAGGGTACTTCCAATGTTTCCTCTAACAAGTTCAGCATTTCAAGTTTCACACTGTGGTCTTTGATCCTTTGTATTTGACTTTTGTGCAAGATGTTAGATAAGGGTCTAATTTCATTCTTCTACAGGTGGAGATCTAGTTTTGCCAATGCCATTTGTTGAAGATGCATTGTTTCTCCAGTGTAGTTTGGGCGCCTTTGCCAAATATCAGGAGACTAAAATTGTGTGCACTCGTGTTTGGGTCTTCTATTTTGTTCCCTTCATCTACATGTTTGTTTTTGTGTCAATACCTTGCTATTTTCAAAAGTGTATTAAAACATATACACACATACACACACACGATAACAAACTACATATATATTGGTGCAGTAGTGACAATTTTATCTTCAGGGTAATCAATAGCTATTTAACTGAACTTAAAGACTGGTTGGTGGGGGGGAACTCATGTGTGGTACTGTAAGCATAGACAAATACACATGGTTGGAGAGGTCATAGAACCTGGAGAAAAATCCTGTATCTATCAAATCCCTAGGCAAACATAAATTATTACTGTATGTTAAATATGGATCATTATATTTATAGAAAAGAATGCCAGTCACCACTCATCAAAGAAGCTTTCTTTTGCCCCAGATGGAGACTATTACAAAGTTCCACAACTAGTCAAACTCAGAGAATAAGTGTCTTTGAGATGCCCAGCCCTAAGTGATACATCTATAATGCAACCTCTATACCTAAGGCTCAGGAAACAAAGTGGAGCAGGGGGCAGAGAAAATAACAATGCATCTCTCAACTCTCCTAAGCAAAGCTTCCTCATGCAACAAATAGTGACTAACACAGAAAGCCACAACTGGTCAAAATGTAGAGAATAAGAGACTGCAGAGTGTGTGTCCCAAGATAGGACTCCTATATCAAACCTCTGCTACCAAGGGCCTCAGGAACCACTGCAGAAGACGGGGAGGGAAGACTGAGCCAGGGGTGGTAGATGGCCATAGGGAAACAGAGTTTTCTAGATTTCTGGGAACTTGCTCATATGAACTTACACCAATGCTGACAGCATGCATGAGACCCTTGCAAACTCAAACAAAAAACCCAGCATAGAATTTTGGAAATTGGTAAGAAGCCCCTAACCTTAGGTGAGGAACTGTTGGCTCCAGTATATGAACTTATACTGATGGACTTCTGGGGACACAAATTTGACTTGACTGACTTTAACATATGACATAGAAAACATGAAATTTGGTAGGAGGCTATGGTGGACACATAGGAGAGAGAGATCCAAATATATTTAAGATATATTATATGAAATGTGCAAAAATTTCATTAAAAATTGTACAAAGCTAACTGAGTAAAGCTATTCATCTCTCTCTGCTTCCTGACTGTACAGCCAACATGTCAAGCTGCCACAAACTCTCTTCCTCAAATTGCCTTTTCAGACATTTTGTCCCAGTAATGGGAAAAATAACTAATGCAGAGGGTGTGTGATAATAAATAGAACTAGAAGACAGGTCTAACTTTGAAATAAAAGTTTATGACAATCAGAATTATTATTCCTTTATGATGTCATGAGTTCAACGAGACATCTTAAAATAACTGATTGTTCTCATAGTAAACTTCCCACATTGGATACTAACTTGTGATAAAAGTATCTTCATAGGTTGTGTCTACTCCCACCCGTAGATTTTTGGTGCATCATCCGCATATCCAGTGAGAATAGGAATTTATGCTCTGTCCTGTTGACCTACATTGTTTGACCATATAATTCAAGAAACCAGTATGAGTTTCTTCCAACAACCAAATGCTTCCAATTGAATTGTGAATGTAAATTCAGAAATCTATCTTTCAAGATACCCGTGGATGCAATGTAATTAATTTCATTTTTTTTCCTGGTCAAGAATTCCATTTAAAAGACCTTTATATGTACTGATTTTAATAACAGGATCACAACAATGATTTATTGCCATCAATTATTAGATTCAGATTGAAATTGATGATTAATAGTTCTCACAGTTCAAGAGAATTTTCATTTTACATCATATGTTTATAGGATTAAACAATCAAGTCACATGTCATATGTCCTTTAAGATATTTGGAAAACTTAACTGCATACCTGTGCCATGATGTCACTAAGTGACTCCTAACATGGACTCTACCACCTCTAAAATCAGTACTTTAAAGGCTTGAGAAATAGTTTACATTTGGAAACAAGGCACAGAGTTGGCATATTTTATTAGGGTGGATGTTCATTCCTTTATTAGTCATCCATCTTTATTTCAAAGGAATACTGTGTTCTTTGAAATATTTCATCAGTCTTGAGATGAACATTGTCATTGATACTGATGACATTCATCACCAAATGACTCTAAAATTACTCTCATTTGGCCTTTAAAAAAAAAACTATATAGTAAAGACAGACCCCAAGGCTTCATGCATGCTAACATCATTTCTATCAGTAACCCCTATTAAGTACTCCTATATACGGCCTCTTTGGTTTGGGAACATGTTCTCCTGAGTCTGATGCTAAAGGATTTGTTCTCATCCTATAATGCTATTCAGAAGTGGTGGAAGCTTCAAGGGGTGGGGTGAGGAAATACAACTGAAGGGAATTTTGTGACTCTGGCCCCTCTTCCTTTTCTCTTTGCTTCCTGGTCATCATGAGTTGAGCATTTTCCTTCACCACACTCTCTTACCACAGTTTACTGTCTTACCATAAGCCAAAAATCTGTACAACAGCCAAATGTGGATTTAAATCTTAGACAATGTGAATTAAAATAAACCTTTCATCTGGTAAACTGATTTTCTCAGGTACTTTGTTACAGTGACACAAAACTGATTAAACAACTACAATCAATCCTGGTATGAAGAAGAAGTCTGCCTGCACACTTTCCAAAAACTGATTTTTCTATTAGCAGTACATTGATAATTGCTCTAGAAAATAAATTTCTGGGACTGTGTTTTGTACACTGAATTTTTGGACCTCACCTGATATGCCAACTCTATCCTGCCTCTTTTCTAGGTATTTCTTTGCTATTTGCATTTGTATATCATTTGGTATATTCCATCATTTTCTTTAGCACTCAACAGATATTGTAACAGCATATCATATCAATTTTCAAGATTTTTTTGCCTAAAGTATACCTTGAATCACTTATTTTCAATATCTTTGACCTAATACTTTTTGTTTGAGGCTTTCATACATGCATACACTTTAATTCTTTGCCACTCAAATTCTTCTTTTGTCACCTCAAGAACTCCCTCTTGAATTCACGACCTCATATATTTATTTCAGTGTGTGCGCATGCATGTGTGCGTGTGTGTGTGTGTGTGTGTGTGTGTGTGTGTGTGTGTGTGTATATAACCTAACATTTTCAGGCTGCATGCCATATGTACTCTCAAAATATTCTTGTTCATTTAAGGAGCAAGGCATTCAAGACATGAAAATTTACAAATGCGAATTATCAGTTAATAAAATGTGCATTCATTGGTGTTCTGAGTCAACTTGATGTTTCGAATTTTCATGTCTTTATATTAGAGAGCTTGGAAAGATAAAATTTGATTTCAGTTTAAAATAGATTATCATTTCCAGTACACACAACCTTTGGCAGACATATGTACACACATACAAATTAAAAGTTCAAATATAAAATCCATATACATTTCCCTATGCTGGACCAGGAGCAACAACAGATTTAATCCAGGATGAAGGATGAGTAAGAGGTACTTTCAGTTCTAACATTTACATGAATATTGTTATGCATAAATAAGAAGACTGAATTCCACTTGCCAAGGAGGTTGCCAGATAGATAGTACTCTGAAAGGTCAGAGCAAGCTGGTCACAGATTGCCTTGTGTGCTGGTTCATTGAGTTTTATTTCAGTTCATGAGCTTTTTCCATTAAACTGAACATGGACTAAGATGAAATGGTCCTGACAGAAATAAGGTGAATGGAGGTGGACAGATTGTTAATTCAAGACTAGAACATTCTGGGATCTACTACTGTAGGCCAAGTTAAAGCCTCAAAAAGTAGTAGAGTCATGGGTCTGACCCCCATGCAGGCTGTAAACCTGCATGGCTTCATGGGTCTCTTTCCTTCTCCCTTCATTCTCTTCCTCAAGGCAGCTGCCAATATTACCAGCTTGCCTGCTCTCCCTCCCCTGAGGACTTTTCTTTAAAAAGTCTAATAAATTTTTAAAAGCTTTTTTTAAAAAAGTAGTAGATTCACAGGAAAAAAACCGTGATTACAAAGATCACAATACAGATCTAACTTTTAAATATGAAACAACCAAAATCAATTTTACCAAGGTGTTACAAAACAAAATAAGCAAAATACAGTAGATCACTCATGGTGGCACACTTCTATGATCTCAGCACTCAGGCAGTAAAGGCAAGAGGATCACTAGCGGGAGGCAAGCTTGGCAATGTAGTGAGTTTCAGACTAGCTGGGTTGCATAATGACAGCCTATCTCAAACAAAGCAAAGAAGTAAAGAAAACATTGAACCAACATAACACACAAAACAAATCCTACTGACATAATATGTCTTATGAAACTCATTTTTTTCTTTCTACTTTTTTTCCATTTCTATTCTGAACTCTGTGTTACTGCTGATGTGGGGAAAATGGAAAATATACATTTCAATAAAATCTAGGATCAATTCAAGTGTCAGTTATCATTTAACATTTTATTCATATTTAATGGTGTGAGTTTCAATCCTCTGTGTTTTTCCACATTTCTATGTTTGATGACATATAGGTTATTGCCTGATCATAATTTTCTCCCCCTTCCAAATCTTTTGGCTGCGTATTTTTCTTGTAAGTATCAGAATTTATAAAATTTCATAAAGGAGTCTTGAAGGGGAATAAAAGATTAGATTTAAATGAAGAATAAAACAGGCCAGTTTAAACTTCTTTCATTCTATTTTAAGTGACTCCATTTGTGGAAAAAGTTTTCATGGAAAAACATGCAAAAGCAGTCATTCCTAAGATTGCTCCTGTCATAAAACTGTCCATTAGTTTGAACCATTAGAAATTCTATTTCTATAAGACAAATATGGCCTAATACGGGCTTAGTGGTTTTATATAGTTTAGTCTGCCTAAATAGTCATCTGTAATGCACTTCAGTGGAAAAGCATCTATGAAAGTGCTTGCTAGTTAGAGAAGTAAACACAGTATGTAAGCAAAGAGTTTAGAGTGCACACTTTGCCATTTGTACATATAATTGAAATGAATATTTATTTTCAGAACAATTACCTTGATTGCAAAATAACTCTATTTAGTTTCAAAATGGAAACCTAATTCAGATCATTTCTAACCATTAACTATATTTGAGATTTTAGGTCAATGTAAGGCAAGTGATCCCTGGAAAATATAAGCAACCTGACACAAAGTATCTGCTTCCTGACTAGCCTATCTAACAACGCACTGATTATTTAAATACTTTGATATGGATTCTGCTGCATTGAAAAAAATTCACTTCATAAGATTTATGGAGGACAGGAGAGGAATTGGAAAGGAAGAAACAGGGAGTGTATCTGTTTCAAACATATCATATACATGCATGAATATTTAAAAAATTAAATAAAACCTTCCCACAAAAAGGTACTATATTCCTCTGGAGAGCTCCAAAGGGTCTTATACTATTTCAAATAAATTAGTGGGTGAATTGATAATATTTGCCACCATGACAAATAAAAGACTCCAACTCAGATAGTGCTCTAATTTTTATGAATTGTTGCTGACATTTTTGAAACAATGCTTTAAAGTCATACAAATATAACTATTTGTTCCTTATCTTGAAACCACTCAATTGAAAAGCTGTCATTTACTTGTGTATTTCAATAGGTCAGTGAACACCAGTACAGTCTTGTACTTTTCTCCCAATGAAGGAACTCAAACATAACAGGTAAAAAAGCAGGTGCTTCTAAATCTGGTAACAGTCACTGAAAATAGTTAAAACCCACTGTTTGGAATGACTTATGTTCCATCTGTAGCAAACTGTCAGTTATTTCTTAGGGATTTCTTTCATCTGCTTACCTGGTTTTCTTTTACCAAATATTTATTAATTAGTCTTGTTTTTATAATTGTATGCATGTATATAACTTATTCTGATTACTCTCTCCTCTCCTCCTTCTTTATCTCCTTCACATCCCTAACAACCCCCTCCTCCCTACCAGTCTCTTTCCAAGATAAATGATTTTGGCATTGTTTTTTGACCTATTTTTTTTAACTGTGCCCGTATGTGTGGCCATTGGACTAGAACTACCCATTGGAGCCTGCCGGGGGCGGTCACCAGTGAGTCTACAACGGAAGAAAATGACACTAGGCTCCTGAATCTAGCAGTAACAAACAGCACAGCAGTGAGGGGTAGTGCCCCTTGAGTCTCTCCATCCGTGCTTGATGACAGGTCCATTCTTGTGCAGACCCAGTGCAGGCATCCACAGTGCCTCTGAATTTATCACTGCAATGATTGTGTTTTCCTAGAAGATGTCATTTCCAAGTCTTTCACCATATCATTTCCACCATCTCTTCTGGAATGTTCTCTCAGACTTATTGGAGATGATACAAATGTCTTGTTTAGGGATGAGCACTCACTAACACTATTTTCACCAACTTGTGCAGCCAAGAATATCTTTCTTCTTTAATCACTGAAAAGAAAGGTTTCCTCTATTAAGACTGAGAGAATTTGTCCATAGGTGAAAGCATAAATATTTAGAAGGTGATTTGATTTACTATCCCAACATACCTAAACACCAATAGTCAGTTCCCCTCTTGGTTTTAGGATCTTCTGTGTCATGCATGAGTTTCTGCCCAGGCTTATAGTACCAGACATGGAGTCCCTCTTGTGGTAGGGGTACAGTTGGTTACCTCTATAACAACAGTGCCACTATTGCACAAGTAGGTACATTTTGCCTTGCAAGTTGGTCTCCTATTTCATAGCGTTCACTACTGAGTTGATGATTTTTCTCCTTCAGTAGCCTGTGTAGTACTTTTCAGAACTATGAAGCCAGTCAGCAGGGAGCACGTTTTCAGGTCAGTTCAAGCTTGAGTTCTCTATATCATGCAACCATGGTATGCAGTGTCTAGAGCAATACGGTTTCATCATATAGTTCAGTGGACAACCAAGAGGAACACTAGGTGTCTGTTTTGTTTTGGAGTCCTCTAGGGCCTCCCAGATCAATACTGAGTTTATCTAATAACCCCCAACTTCCAGAAGCAGTTCTTTTCTAGCCATGAAGTTATCTCAAAATTTGTTTTTAAAAATAAATTATAGCTTTTAACTTAGTAACAAAATAGTAGGTTTCACATAACTTTGTCATACTGCTTTCATTTTGGTTAACACTCAGCCCTTTCTTTTGTCTCCACTATCCCACCACCTCCTCCAGTGTTGTCCTCTTTACTTTTGTATTACCCATATTCTACTATCCATTTTCCCCAAAGGCCTCCTCCCCCCAATGGCCACTTCCTAGTTCCCTGGATTCTATAGGAATTATAAGCTAAACACACAAAACAACATCTTCTAGGCAAGGATCCACATATGAAATAGAATTGGCAGCAATTGTTTTACTATACCTGAGTTACCTCACACAATGTAATTTCTCCTGTTCAATCTATTTGTCCAAAAAGCTTTTAAATTCATTTTTCCTTACAATTGAATTATATTCTATTGTATATACATTCATCAGCATGTCTAGGCTGATTCCATTTCCTATTTAATGTGAATAGGGCCACAGTCAGCATGGATGAGCAAGTATCTCTGGAGGAAGAGAAGAATAGATTCATCATGCGGAAGCTCTTTTTCATTTGGAGGTCACTCCACACTAATTTCCACAGTAACTGAGGCAGTTTGCATTCTTACCAACAGTGAGTAAGGGTCCCCTTTCCCCACATCTTCATCAGCATGTGTTATCTTTTGATTTTGTGTATTTTAGGCATGAATCCTCCATCCGATGTATAGTTGACAAAAATTTTCTTATACTTTGTAGACTGTCTCTTCACTAAACTGACTTTCGGTTTTTAAAATTGTTTATTTAATAACCACACGATTATAAGAAGCATTTCATTACAGCATTAACATATTCAAGAACAATCTCAAGAGCAAAGACACATCTCTTTCCAAAATTGGCTGTAAATTTTTAGGTTTACACTTGAATTAATACAGTTATACAATATTGTACTCCATAATAAACCCTATAAGACATAAAATTGAATGAGGTTT
Organism: Nannospalax galili; assembly: GCF_000622305.1. Classification (NCBI taxonomy): domain Eukaryota; kingdom Metazoa; phylum Chordata; class Mammalia; order Rodentia; family Spalacidae; genus Nannospalax; species Nannospalax galili. Next base: position 3,708,442 of record NW_008343479.1, on the reverse strand, counting down.
TAAGCTTTAAAAAAAATCTCCATTTCATTTTAAAATACAATGTTTCATACAGAAAAACTTATTTTTAATGCTACTAACACATGGATATTTGCACGTGTCTCTAATCTCTATGTATCTGATTATCACTAGTCACAGTCGGTTACTTTCTGAGATCCTTGGAACCTAAGCATGAAGAGAAAGCCATCAGGTAGATTTCAGTGGTAATGTTTTTCAACTCTACTATTTAACATGAAGCAAATTTTTATGCTTCTTTTGTCAAATATAACTCATTTTCTTTTATTTGTTGATTTTGTGTGTGTATATCATACAGAACATCCCAAACAATCTTATTCATCTATATAACTATATACCCACATCCCAAATGGCACCCTCCCATGGCCCCATGCCTCCGACTGGAGTGCATATACTCTGTCATCACTGTGACTGTCCACTGTGTTGTTGGCATGCCCATCCATTCCACAGTGCTTCTCCATCCACTGAATCTCCGCCTATCTAGAGTTCTTTGTTTTAGGGAAATCAGCTCTTCCTCATCTATCAGCAATCTGTTGCCAATATTCCTTTAGAAAATATTGGGGTTTACTGTTCATTTTCCCAGTTCTGTGCTGGGTGACTCTCTGGGAGTCTCTTGGGCCACCCTGGTTACCAACTCAAAGGAAGGTATCTCCTGTCTGGCATTGTTTTTTGTTATGAGCCTTTAGCTATACACAAGGACTCTAAAAGAATTACATTGACCCCTTTAATCAGTTATTTTTTCCTTTTGTGTGTTTAAGACCATGCAGTTGGTCCAGATAAACCAATTTATTTTTACTTTTAAGGCCATTTGAGGATCTGTTCCTCAGGGGTCACATGAGCTTGGGAGGAGCCCCTGGCACCTTTCATTTTTACCAGTTCCATCTATGTGAAGATAAGTCAAAGGTCCTGCTTGACCATGGATGGGTTCATTTGAATGCATAGAGGAGATAGTTTCTGTGTGTAGACCCTACACTTTGTAGACTGGACACTGGTTCAAGTCCATCTGGTGAGGTCTCCATGGCCACCTTGATCAAGAAGACAGGTGACTCACCACAGTTACAGGACATTTTGAGAGATGCTTATAGTCCCCTGAACCTTAGTTGACCTTGGAGGGCAAGGAACAAAAACTGACCTTTATGACCCTCTGACCAAATTAGCATAGGCCTCAAAGTATGGCTGTTAAACATCCAAGAAAGTTAGTTCAACCAGTCTGGTACTCTCAATTACCATGTGCAATGTAGATAAAGCTTGGGCCAAGACCAACTACTCTCAGAAAATCCTTGCCAAGACATGTATTATACTCCTTGAACTAGTTATACATATACTTGCTCAGTAGGTTGTTGGACTAATGTGGTTCCCTCTGATTTTTTTAAAACTAGCTAGGCATTAGTTATCTCTTGCATAGTGTAAAACTTCCACCATGGTTTCCACATTTAAAGTGCCCCCATTTTCCACATTTCTCCTTTGATAATATCTTTTCCTATGGTCCTACCTCTCTTGAGCTCCTTCTTTCCCTTTATCCTCTACGTTATGTGAATAACCTTCCCTCCCCAATCCCCTTAAAATAACCCCATTTTTATCCATATCTCTCTTATTAATTCCTGTTTCCTACTGTTCTCTTTCAGATTCTTTCTTTTCCTTTACCTCCCTGGTTCAATCTCATTATCCTGGTTCCTGTAGTTTAGTCTGAATACATACTCACTTATAAGGATTTGCTTCTAGGATCCACATAAGAGGGAGAAGACATGTCATTTTTTTTCTCAGTCTGTGTTATTAACTTAGTATAACAGCTTTTAGTTCCATCGATTTACCTGCATATTTCATGATTTCATCTTTCTTTGCTGCTGAGTAAAACCCCATCGTATAAATGAAGGACATTTTCATTATCCACTCATCAGTTGAGGGATACTTAGGTTGCTTCCACCTCTTAGCTATTGTGAAAAGAGCAGCAACAAAAATGAATGTAGAAGTGTCTCTGCAATAGGACGAGTTCTTTGGGTATATGCCAAGGAGTGGTATAACTGGGTCAAATGGTAGGTTCATTTGTAGTTTTTTTAAGAGTTCTCCACACTGCTTCCCATAGGGGTTGAACAGATTTGCAGCCCCACCAGCAGTGGATGAACATTCCCCTTTACCCACATCCTGTCCAACCTTTGGTATCATTTATTCTCTTGATCCTATCTGGTCTGACTGGGGTAAGATGAAATCTTAAAGTGGATTTAGTTTGCATTTCTCTAATTACTAATAATGTTGAATACCTTTTAAAATGCTTCTTATCCATCTTTATTTTTTCTTTAGAGAACTCTCTGTTTAGCTCCTCTGTCCATCTTTTTTTTTTTTTTTTTGTCTTTTTGAAGCAGGGTCTCCCTGTAGCCCCAGCTGTCCTGGAACTCACTCACTATGTAGACATCTTTTAATTGGGTTACTTCCTTTCTTGATTCTTTGTTTTTTGAGTTAGTTATATAGTCTGGATATTAACCCTCTGTCAGATGTGTTGCTGGTGAAGATTTTCTCCCATTATGTGAGTTTTCTCTTCACTTCCTTGGTTGCATCTTTTGATGTACAGAAGCTTTTTAGTTTAACGAGGTTCCATTTGTTGATTCTTAACATTGTTTCCTGAGCAATTGATGTCCAGTTTAGAAAATCCTTCCTGACACCTATATCTTGTAGGTTGTTGCCAATGTTTTCCTCTAACAGTTTCTGAGTTTCAGGCTTCACATTGAGGTCTTTGATTCATTTGGCGTTAATTTTTGTGCAAGGTGAAAGAAAGGGGTTTAGTTTCATACTAAACCCTGGAGATTCAGTTTTGCCAGCACCATTTGCTGAACATGCCGTCTTTCCTCCAGTGATTATTCTTGGCCCCTTTGTCAGATATCAGGTGGTTGAAATTGCATGTACTCATTTTTGGGGTCTTCAATTTTATTCCATTGGTCTCGGGTCTATTTTTGTGCCAGTACCATGTTGTTTTTATGACAATAGCTCTGTAGTACAGTTTAAAATCTGGTATAGTAATCCCCCCAGCATTGCTGTTAGTGCTCAGGGTTGCTTTGACTATGGGGATTTTAACTGGAATGAGGATTTTGATTGGCATTGCATTGAATCTATAAATGGCTTTTGGTAGGATGGTCATTTTCACAGTATTAGTTTTCCAATCCATGAGCATGAGAGTTCCTTCCATCTTCTGATGTCTTCCTCAGTCTCTTTCCATTTCATTCATCCTATTTGTGAGGCCTTCTCTTGTCTCTTCTAATTGGCTTACTGACCATTTCACTTACTTCTTCATTTCAGCCTGAGTATTCTTTAATATTTATAATGCTTTTCTGAATTCATTCAGAAGTTTTCTCTATGTTCCTTCAGTTATTTGATTTCTTTCTTTGTGTGTTCTTTAAATTCACTGAACTCTTTTATCATGCTTACAATTGTTCTTTTGAGTTCCATGTCTTGTGTTATCTCTTGGGGGTTCTCATTGCACTCTTCTAGAAGACAGTTGGTATTTGGTGGGGATATATTATTTTGGTTTTTCATATTATTTTCATATTATTTTTTTTTCTCTGTGACTTTGACATGATTTTTTTTTTTTTGTAGTTTCTGATTCTTGTGTGAGACTCAAGCCTTTCTTTGTTGAGTTTAGGTCTGTTTCTTTTTGGAAATTTATGTGCCTTTGTGGTTTACTTGTTGGGTATGAAAATCTGATTGTTCTAGGCTTCAGGTTCTCTCTTGATTTTTGTACTGGAGTAATCTAATTGCTTTCGTCTTCAGGAGTTCTCACAGAAGCCCATGAGGGATGAGGATCAGATGCTCTCAGGCTTTCTCCTAAGGCCTGGATCCCTCCAGGAAAGATGCCGGCTTCAGGAATTTGGGCACTGGGCAGGCCTGAGAGTAGGGCTCAAGAAAGATGCTGGACTCAGGAAGCTAGTGGCTGTGCTGCCCAGTGTGACAAAGGGAGGTGGAGGCAGGAAGAGGCCCTGAGGGCACCTGGGGATGACTTCAGTGAATTTAAAGAACACACAAACAAAGAAATTAAAGAACTGAAGAAAGATAGGGATAAACTTCTGAATGAATTCAGAAAAGCATTATAAATATTAAAGAATACTCAGGCTGAAATGAGGAAGGAAGTGAAACGCTCAGTACACAAATTAGAAATGACAGGAGAAAGCGTCACCAAAAGGTTGAATGAAATGGAAAACAGACTATCAAGACTGGAAGATAAAGTGGGTAAATTAGACCACTCAAGAAAAGGTTATGCAAATTTAAGAAAAAAACAAGAATAGAATATGCAGGAATTGTGTGACACCATAAAAAGATCAAACTTACAAATTATAGGTATACAGGAAGGAGAAGAGTCTCGGGATAATGGTATGGAACAGATCTTCAACAGGACTGTAGAAGAAAATTTCCCCAAATTGAAGAAAGACATGCCCATACAAATACAAGAAGCATATAGAACACGAAACAGACAGGACCAGAAAAAAAAAAAACTCTCCACGGCACATCATAGTAAAAATACTGAACTTGCAGAACAAAGAGACAATACTGAAAGCTGCAAAAGTTAAACAAGTCACATATAAAGGAAAACCCACTTAAGGTGGCCCCATTGCCCCCCTTTCTCCCTTAATAAGACCCTTCTCCTACTGCCCTACCTCTTTTGAAGTCTTTCTTTCCATTTATCCCCTAGGTTCCTTGTACACCCTTCCCCCCGCCCCCAAACTAACCCAATTTTTATCCATATCTCTCTTATTAAGGCCTGTTTCCTACTTTTCTTCTCTTTCAGGTTCTTTCTTTTCCTTTACCTCCCAAGTTCTTTCCATTATCCTGGTTCCTATAGTTATGTCTGGATATATACTCACTTATCAGGGTTTAGTTCTAGGATCCACGTATGAGGGAGAACGTATGTCGGGTTTTTTTACTGAGTCTGTGTTACTTCACTTAGTACAACAGATTCTAGTTCCACCCGTTTACCTGCAAATTTCATGATTTCATCTTTCTTTACTGCTGGGTAAAGCTCCATCGTATAAATGAACCACATTTTCATTATTAACTCGTCAATTGAGGGACACTTAGGTTGCTTCCATCTCTTAGCTATTGTGAAAAGAGCAGCAACAAACATGGATGTACAAGTGTCTCTGCAATAGGATGAGTTTTTTGGGTATATGCCAAGGAATGGTGTAACAAGGTCAAATGGTAGGTTCAACTGTAGTTTTTAAGAGTTTTCCACACTACTTTCCATAGGGGTTGAAAACGTTTGCACCAAAACCAGCAGTGGATGAGTCTTCCCCTTTCCCCACATCCTCTCCAACATTTGGTATCATTTGTTCTCTTGATCTTATCCAGTCTGACTGGGTAAGATGAAATCTTAAAGTGGTTTTAATTTGCATTTCCTTAATTACTAGTGAGACAATTTGAGAGATAAATAATGCCTAGCTAGTTTTGAAAACCAGAGGGAACAATATTACTCCTACAACCTACTGACAAATTATACATAGCAGATCAAGAAATACATGTCTAGGTAAGGATTATTAGGGAACAATTGATCTTTGCCCAATATTTATCTACATGACACACAGTAATTAAAAGTAACAGACTGGTGGAACTAACCTTCTTGGATGTTTATCAGACATACTTTGAGGCCTATAATAATTTGGTCAGAGGGACATAAAGGACAGTTTTTGCTCCTTGCCCTCCTAGGTCGATTAGTTCCAGGGGACTATGAGCATCTCTCAAAATATCCTGTGGTTGTGGTGTCACCTGTCCTCTTGATCAAGGAGACTGAGGAGACTCTACCAAATGGACTTGAACCAGTGTCCAGCCTACAAAGAGGTGGGTCAACACAGAGGAAACATTTCCTCCCTGCGTCTAAGTGAAGCCAGCCATGGTAGAGCAGGACCTATGACTTATCTTCATATAGATGTAACTGGTAAAAGAAAGGAGCCAGGGGCCCCTCCCAAGCCCATGTGACCCCCCAGGGACAGATCCTCAAAAGGTCTTAAGAGTAAAAATAAATTGTTTTATCTGGGCCAACTGTATGGCCTTAAACACCCAAAAGGAAAGTCTAACCAAAGAGTAAAGGAGCCGATATAATTTCTCAAGAGTCCATATGCATAGCTAAAGGCTACATAAAAAGCAGCAATGCCATATAGGAGATACCTTATTTTGAGTTGTTGGCTAGGGTGGCCAAAGGGACTCCCAGATAGTAACCCAGCATAGAACTGGGAAAATAAACAACAGACCCCAATCTTATCTAAAGGAATATTGACAACTGATTGCTGCTAGATGCAGAACAGCTGGCCCACCTAAAACAAAGACTTCTAGATAGGCTGACTAGATTCACAAGATGGACAAGTACTGGGAAATGGCTAGTGGTGCTGACAACACAGCAAACCGTAACAGGGATATCAGAGTATAAGGGCTCTAGTGGGAGGAGGGAGGCTAGGGAGGGCGTCACCTGGGAAGTGGGTGTATGGTTGAATAAGATGGTTTGGGATGTTTTGTGTGATATACGCACACACAAATAACAAATTTTAAAAAATATATTTGAGGAGGAAGCATGGAAATTTATATCTTGCTAATTAGTAGAGGTGATAAACATTACCATTGAAATCTACCTGATGACTTTATAGACATACACAGGTGCCAAGGATCCAAGTGCAACCGACTATGACTAGTAATAATCAGATACATGCAGATTAGACATGCATGTGCCAACATCTCAGTGTTAATAGCAAAAACAAGGAGTCTTTTTGCAAGGAATATATTTTAAAAATGCAGATTTTTTTGAAGGTTAAAAACTCATTCAATTTAATGTCTTACAGGGCTTATACTGATTCAATATTGTATAACTGTATCAATTGAACTGTGAACCTAGAAACTTGCAGCCACTCGTGAAAGAGAGGTACTCTTGCTCTGGAGTGCGATACTGAATATGTTAAAGCTATAGTGAAATGCTTCTTTTAATCATGTAGTTATTAAAAATAAAAAAAGATTAAAAAACAATAATTCTTCAAAGCATAAAAATTTGCTCCTTAGTAATTTGTTGATGTGAAAAACATTACCATTGAAATCTACCTAATGACTTTACTATTCTTTATATCCATGCTCAGGTGCCAAGGATCTCAGAAAGTAACTAACTGTGACTAGTAATAATCACATATATAGAGATTAGAAACACATGTGCAAACACCTTAGTGTTAATTTCATTAAAAGTGAATTTTTCTGTTTGAAACTGTATTTTAATAATGAAATGGAGATCTTTCTTAAAGGTTAAAACCTCATTAATTTTATGTCTTATAGGGTTTATACTGAGTACAATATTGTATAACTGGAATAATTCAACTGTAAACCTAAATATGTCAAGCTAATTTTGAAAGAGATGCATTTTAGCTCAGGAAATTGTTATTGAATATGTCAATGCTGTTGTAATGAAATGCTTCTTCTACATATGTGGTTATTAAATAAATAATTTTTCTAAAAAAGGAAAACCCATCAGAATTACAGACGATATTTCAGTGCAAACTATGAAAGACAGAAGAGACTGGACCAACGTATTACTGGTTAAGAATAATGACAGATGCCAACCCAGAATACTTCACCCAGCCAAAATATCTATTATAGTCAAAGGGGAAGAAAAATCTTCCATGATAAATAGGGTAAAAGATTTCATGGCCACAAAGCCAGCACTTCAGACAGTTCTTGAAGCAATACAAAGAGCTGTAGAAAGAAACATCTTTACCCAAGGGGTAAAGGAAAGAAATTCAGTGAAGATACAACTGTGGAAATGCACATGTATATCAAGAATATGAACAGAAATAAAAATGACAGGATTCAATACACATCTTTCATTAATAACTTTAAGTATCAATGGACTGAACTCCCCAGTCAAAGGACAGAGACTAGGTGAATGGATTAATAGGCAAAACCCATCTTTTTGTTGTCTGCAAGAAACACAACTCACTTTCAAGGACAGGCACTACCTTAAGGTGAAAGGATGGAAAAAAATTTACCAAGCAAATGGTACTAAGGAAAAAGCAAGTATCTGACAAAATAGACAAACTAAAACTAATCAGAAGAGATAAAGAGATAAAGAGGGCCACTTCATTCTGATCAAAGGAACAAAAAAACGAGAAGATATTACAATCGTGAACATATATTCACCAAACTCTGGTGCACCCAACTTCATAAAAACAGTACCACAGGATTTTAAGACCCAGATTAATCCCAACTCACTAACAGTAGGTTGCTTCAATACCCCATTGCCTCCATTAGATAGGTCAACAGGATAGAGAATTAACAAAGAGACATCTGAATTAAACGATGCCATATATCAAATGGACCTAACAGAATCTACCAAGTATTCTACCCAAGCACCAAAGAATATACTTTCTATTCAGCGCCCCATGGGACCTTCTCCAAAATTGACCCTATACTGGTGCACAAAACAAACCTCAACAAATACAAAAAGATTGAAATAATTCCATGCATTCTATCAGACCACAATGCAATAAAGCTTAAAATCAACACCAGAAGAAACCCTAGTAACCACATGAACACATGGAGATTAAACAACACACTCCTGAATGATGAATGGGTCAAAGGAGAAATTAAAAAACAAATCAAAGTATCACTGGAACTAAATGAAAAGAATAATACAACACAACAAACTTCTGGAATATGGTGAAAGTAGTCCTTAAAGGGAAGTTTATAGCTCTAAGTGCCTACATTAAAAAATCAGAAAGAACACAAATAAATGACTTAACATTGCAACTCAAGACACTTGAAAAGCAACAATAAATGAAACCCAAACCCAGCAGATAAGAAAAATATAACAAAAATCAGAGCAGGGATTAATGAAATAGAAACAAAGAAAACAATTCAAAGAATCAACAAATCCAAGAGCTGGTTCTTTGAAAATATAAACAATGTTGACAGACTTCTCACCCAATTAACCAAAAGAAAGACCAAATACAAATTTCAAAGCAGAGATGAAAGATGATTTTAAACTTAATCACAACAGACACCAAAAAGATCCAGAACATTAAAAGGGAATACTTTAATAACCTATATCCTACTAAATTTGAAAACCTAAAAGAAATGGTTGGCTATCTAAAAGCATGGGAACTACCAAAACTAAACCAAGAAGAGATTAACAGCATAAACAGGCCCATAACACATAAGGAAATTGAAATGGTAGTACAAAACCTCCTGACTAAAAAAAGTTCAAGACCAGATCTATTAACAGCAGAATTCTATCAGATATTTAAAGAAGATCTACATCCAATACTACTTAATTTATTCAAAAAGATAGAAATGGAACAAGAACTTCCAAATTCCTTCTATGAAGACAGCATCACTCTAAATACCAAATCCAGGTAAAGATACAACCCGAAAAGAAATTTATAGACCCATATCCTTAATGAACATAGATGCAAAAATTATCAACAAAATACTTGCAAACCACATACAAGCACACATCAAAAAGATCATCCACCATGATCAAGTTGGCTTTATTCCAGAGATGCAGGGATGGTTCCATATATGTAAGTCAATAAACGTCATAAATCATATAAATGGTCTCAAAGATGAGAACCACGTGGTCATCTCAATAGATGCAGAGAAGGCTTTTGACAAAACTCAACATGCCTTTATGTTTAAAGTCCAAGTCCTAGAGGGAATTGGACTGGAGGGAACATACCTCAACATAAGAAAAGCCAATTACAACAAGCCCACAGCCAACATCATTCTAAATGGAGAAAACCTGGAAGCATTGCCATTGAAATCAGGAACCTGAAAAGGCTGTCCACTATCTCCACTCCTCTTTAACATAGCACTTGCATCTCTTGCAAGAGCAATAAAACAAGAGAAGGAAATTAAAGGAGTAATAATTGGAAGAGGTCAAATTTCCCTTTTTATAGATGATATGATATTATATCTAAGAGACACCAAAAATTCCACCAGAAAACTCCTAAACATTATTAATGTTCAGTAAAGAGGCAGGTTACAAAATTAATCTATATTCCAATAACAAGCAGTCAGAGAAAGAGCACATGGAAACACTCCCCTTCACAATACCTGCAAAATAATAATAATAATAATAATAATAATAGTAATAATAATAATAATAGTGATAATGATAATGACGATGATGATGATGATGATGATAAAATATCTCAGAATAAACCTGACCAAAGACATTAAAGTTCTCTGCAATGAAAAAATTTTTGTTGTTATTTTTTTTAGTTTTAGAAGAAGCATTTCATTACAGCTTTAACATACTCAGTAACAATTTCCAAAGCAAAGATATATCTCTTTCAAAAGTGGCTATAAAACTTTTAGGTTCGCTGTTGAATTAATACAGTTATATAATATTGAACTCAGTGTAAACCCTGTAAGACAGAAAGTTCAATGAGTTTTTAACTTTTAAAAAAGATCTTCATTTCATTTTAAAATATACTGTTTCTTACAGAAAGACTTGTTTTTGCTAATAACACTTAGATGTTGGCACATGCATTGCTAATCTGTATGTATCTGATTATTACTAGTCATGTTCGGTTGCACTGAGATCCTTGGCATGTGTGTATGGATATAAATTCATCCAGTAGATTTCAATGGTAACGTTTATCACCTCTACTAATTAATATGAAGTAAATTTTTATGCTTCCTCCTCAAATATAACTATCTTAATTTGTGGATTTTTGTGTGTGTGTGTGTATCACACAGAACATTGCAAACAATCATGTTCATCTATATACCTACTTCCCAGACAGCACCCTCCCATAACCCCCCCACCCAGAGTCCTCATACTCTGTCATCCCTGCTATTGTCCCTTGTGTTTTCGGCACCCCCAGTTACTCTCCAGTACTTGTCCATCCAGTGAATCTAGTCAGCCTATCTAGAGGTCTTTGTTTTAGGAAGGTCAGCTATTCCTCGACAATCATGTTCATCTATATACCTACTTCCCAGACAGCACCCTCCCATAACCCCCCCACCCAGAGTCCTCATACTCTGTCATCCCTGCTATTGTCCCTTGTGTTTTCGGCACCCCCAGTTACTCTCCAGTACTTGTCCATCCAGTGAATCTAGTCAGCCTATCTAGAGGTCTTTGTTTTAGGAAGGTCAGCTATTCCTCGTCTAGCAGCAATCAG
>NW_008343479.1:3611243-3697192 GCF_000622305.1 Nannospalax galili | reverse complement strand
AAAAGAAGGTATCTCCTGTCTGGCATTGTTGCTTGTTATGTAGCCTTTAGCTATACATATGGACTCTTAAAAAATTATATTGGCCCCTTTAATCTTTGGCTACACTTTCCTTTGGGGTGTTTAAGACCATACAGGTGGCCCAGATAAACCAATTTATTTTTACTATTAAGGCCGTTCAAGGACCTGTTCCTCAAGGGAAACATGGGCTTGGGAGGAGCCCCTGGCTCCTTTCTTTTACCAGTTCCATCTATGTGGAGATAAGTCAAAGGTCCTGCTCAACCATGGCTGGCTTCACTTAGACGCAGGGAGGAAATGTTTCCTCTGTGTTGACCCTCATGTTTGTAGACTGGACACTGGTTCATGTCCATCTCATGGGTCTCCACATCCTCCTTGATCAAAAGGACAGGTGACTCACCACAGTCACAGGACATTTTGAGAGATACTCATAGTTCCCTGGAACTAGTCGACCAAGGAGGACAAGGAGCAAAAACAGTCCTTTATGTTCCTCTGACCAAATTAGTATAGGCCTCAAATATGTCTGTTAAACAACCAAGAAGGTTAGTTCCACCAGTCTGGTACCTTTAATTACCATTTGCCATGTAGATAAAGCTTGCACAAAGACCAATTGTTCCCTGATAAACCTTGCCTAGACATATATTTCTTGATCTGGTATGTATAATTTGTCAGTAGGTTGTTGGACTAATATGGTTCCCTCTGGTACACTGAAAATTTTAAATCTTTAAAGAAAGAAATTCAGGAAGACATCAGAAGATGGAAGGACCATGCATTTTCATGATTTGAAAGAATAAATATTGTCATTTATAGATTCAATGCAATGACAATCAAAATATCCATGACATTTTTCACAGAATTGGAAAAATCATCCTAAGATTAATATGAAAGCAAAAAGACCTTGGCTAGCCAAAGCAACCCTGAGCACTAAGAGCAATGCTGGGGGGATTACTATACCAGATTTTAAATTGTATTACAGAGCTATAGTCATATAAACAGCATGGTGCTGGCACAAAAATAGACCCATAGATCAATGGAACAAAATTATAGACCCAAATATGAGTAAATGCAATTTCAGCCACCTGATATTTGATAAAGGGGCCAAGAACATTAACTGGAGGAAAGACAGCATGTTCAGCAAAAGGTGCTGGCAAAACTGGATCTCCACCTGTAGAAGAATGAAACTAAACCCCTCTTTCACCTTGAACAAAATTCAACTTCAATGAGATCAAAGTCCTCAATGTGAAGCCTAGAACTCTGAAACTGTTAGAAGAAAACTTTGGCAATAATCTACAAGATATAGGTGTAGGAAAGAATTTTCTAAACCCAACATCAATTGCTCAGGAAACAAGGTCAAGTATTCACAAATGGGACCTCATTTAACCAAAAAGCTTCTGTTCATTAAAAGAAACAGCCAAGGGAGTGAAGAGAAAACCCACAGAATGGGAGAAAATTTTCACCAGTGACACATCTGAAAGAGGTTTAATATCCAGAATATATAACTAACTCAAAAAACAAAGAATCAAGGAAGGAATTAACCCAATTAAAAGACGGATTAAGGAACTGAACAGAGAGTTCTCAAAAAAGAAATAAATACGGCTAAGAAGCATCTAAAAAGGTGTTCAACATCATTAGTAATTAGGGAAATGTTAACTAGAACCACTTTAAGATTTCATCTTACCCCAGTCAGACTGGATAAGATCAAGAGAACAAATGATACCAAATGTTGGAGAGGATGTGGGGAAAGGGGAACGTTCATCCACCGTTGGTGGGACTACAAGCTTGTTCAGCTCCTATGGAAAGCAGTGTGGAGAATTCTTAAAAAACTACAAATGAACCTTCCATTTGATCCAGTTATACCACTCCTTAGCATATCCCAAAGAACTCGTCCTATTTCAGAGACACTTGTCCATTTATGTTTGTTGCTGCTCTTTTCACAATAGCTAAGAAATGGAAGCAACCTAAGTGTCCCTCAATTGACGAGTGGATAATGAAATGTGGTTCATTTATATGATGGAGTTTTACTCAGCATTAAAGAAGGATGAAATAATGAAATGTGCAGGTAAATGGATGGAACTAGAAACTGTTATACTAAGTGAGGTTACACAGACTCAGAAAAAAAAAACAACAACAACATATGTTCTCCCTCATATGTGGATCCTATCACCAAATCCTGATAAGTGACTATGTATCCAGACATAACTACAGGAACCAAGATAATGGAAAGGAACCAGGGAGGTATAGGAAAAAAAAAATAGAATCTTAAAGAGAAAAACAGTTGGAAACAGGCATTAATAAGAGAGATGTGGATAAAAATGGGTTATTTTAAGGGGATGGGGGAGGGAAGGTTATTCAAAGAACCTAGGGGATAAAGGGAAAGAAGGAGCTCAAGAGAGGTAGGACCATAAGATGAGCCAAAAATGGGGGCATTTTAAACAGGGAAACCATGGTGGAAGTGTTAGACAATGCAAGAGATAAATAATGCCTAGTTTTAAAAACCAGAGGGAACCATATTTGTCCAACAAAATACTGACAAATTACATGTACAACTAGATCGAAGAATATAATATATGTCTAGGCAAGATTTATCTGAGAGCATTTGGCCTTTGCCTAAGCTTTAGCTACATGTCACATGGTAATTAAAAGTACCAGACTGGTGCAACTAACCTTCTTGGATGTTTAACAGCCATACTTTGCGGCCTATACTAATTTGGTCAGAGGGACATAAAGGTCAGGTTTTTCCTTGCCCTCCAAGGTCGACTAAGGTCCATGGGACTATGAGCATCTCTCAAAATGTCCTTTAACTGTGGAGAGTCACCTGTCTTCTTGATCAAGGAGGTGGTGATGACCCCACCAGATGGACTTCAACCTGTGTCCAGTCTATGAAGAGGAGGTTCAACACAGAGGAAACATTTCCTCCATACTTCCAAGGAAAGCCAGCCATGATCAAGCAGGTCCTTTGACTTATCTTCACATAGACAGAACTGATAAAAGAAAGGAGCCAGGGGCTCCTCCCAAGCCCATGTGACCCCTGAGGAACAGATCCTCAAAGGGCCTTAAGAGTGAAAGTAATTTGGTTTTTCTGGGCCAACTTTAGGGTCTTAGACACCCAAAAGGAAAGTATAATCAAAGAATAAAGGGGTCAATATAATTTTTCAAGTGTCCATATGTATAGCTAAAGGCTACATAACAAGAAACAATGTCAGACAGGAAATACCTTCCTTTGAGTTGTTGGTCAGGGTGGCCCAAGAGACTCCCAGACAGTAACCCAGCATAAAACTGGGAAAATGAAGAGCAGACCCCAATCTTATCTAAAGGAATATTGACAGCTGATTACTGCTAAATGAGGAACAGCTGATATTCCTAAAACAAGGATCTCTAGATAGGCTGACTACATTCAGAGGATGGACAAGCACTGGGGAATGGCTGGGAGCACCAACAACACAGTGGACAGTAACAGGGATGACAGAGTATATGGGCTCCAGTAAGGGGGTTGGTATGGGAGGGTATCATTTAGGAAGTCGGTATATAGATGAATAAGATTGTTTCAGATGTTCTGTATGAGATACACACAATAAAAATCAACAAATTAAAAAAATGAGTTATATTTGCAGAGGAAACATAAAAATTTACTTTATGTTAATTAGTAGAGGTGATAAACATTACCACTGAAATCTACCTGATGACTTTATATCCATACACAGGTGCCAAGGATCTGAGTGTAACTGACTTTGACTAGTAATAATCAGATACATAGAGATTAGAGATGCATGTGCAAACACCTAAGTGTTAGTCACATTAAAAATTAGTCTTTCTGGGGGCGCTGGAGAGATGGCTCAGCAGTTAAGAACACTGGCTGTTCTTGCAGAAGACCCAGGTTTGAATCCAGCACCCACATGGCAGCTAACAACTGTCTGTAACTCCAGTTACAGGGGATCCGACAGCCTCTTCTGTCCTCTGTGGGCATTGCATGACAGGGTGCACTTACATGCAGTATAACACTCAAACACATAAAATAAAAATAATAAACAAAAAATTTTTTTAATTAGTCTTTCTGTAGGAAACAATATGTTTTAAAATGAAATGGAGATCTTTTTTAAAGGTTAAAATTCATTCAATTTTATGTCTTATAAGGTTTTTACTGAGGTCAATATTGTATAACTGTAGTAATTCAACTGTGAACCTAAAAATGTACAGCCACTTTTGAAAGAGATGTATCTTTGCTCTGGAAATTGTTATTGAATATGTGAAAGCTGTAATGAAATGATTCTTCTAATCATGTAGTTATTAAATAGATTTTAAAAATATGTGTTTTTAATTCTGTGGCTGTAAATCTAGAACTTCTATTTTATTTCAATTATCTATGTCTGTTTTGTGCTGGTACCATTCTGTATGCATCTGTTTCATCATTTAAGATAGAGCACGATAAAGATGCCAGCCTGGTTCTTTTGCCCTGGGTTGTTTTGGCTCTCAGGGGTCCATTGTGTTTCTATGTGCTTTTTTTTTTTTAAGTTTTATCTGCATTTATTTTATGCTCAATTTATTCCCATGCGATAAGTTTTTGTTTCTTCAGTTTCTTCTGAGATATCTTTTTCTTTTGTGCAACTTCCTCTTCAGGCTTAGGAACAATTTGTCCCTTTTCAGTGAAGATCATTTCGATATTGCAAGGGGTAGCTCACGTATGGGTTAATGTGACTATGAGTTCTGTAAGTTCTGCCAGGCATCTTGGGCGATTTGTTCACCTGGATATGCTCAATGACCAGAGAGTCTACATCTAAACCCTTAAGTTCAGCATTACGTTCTGCATTTTTAAACACGTGCAGCAAAAATTCAGCACTCTTTTTGGGCCACCGACCTTCTGTCTAATCCCACTGGCCTCAGCACACCTACAAACTCCACCGTTATAACACCAGAACGGTATACACTGCTTCTTTAAAGTGACGTCTTTCAGACAGTGGCTTTTCGGGATGCATACCCTTGATGGCCTGGGCAGTTTCACGTGTGTTCTTAAAGTGAACAGGGAGGTTGGAACCTCTTGATTTGCATGATTTTGTAGGGTTTTCTGGGTCAAGAGAGTGGCGAACCATTTTCACAGGTCGTCTCCGGAGCTTACAGGAAGAGAGCTTTTTTTTTTTTATTTTTGAAGAATGTGATTTGATGAGGTTGACTGGAATTGTATTAACTCTAAATCGGCTTTGTTAGGATGGTCATTTTGACAGTATTAATTCTACTAATCCATAAGTATAAGAGTTCTTTCCATATCCTAGTGCCTTCTTCAACGTCTTCCTCTGGAGCTTTAAAGTTTTTGTTTAGAGGTCCTTCACCACTTTAATAATTAGACTTACTCTGGGGTTGTGTCCTTTTGTTCGGGGTTTTGTTTTGTTTCATTTGGTATTGAATCTACTATGAATGGGATTGGTTCCCTGATTTCTTTCTCAGGTTTGACACTGCTGTATAGAAAGGCTAGAGATTTTCATGTGAATTTTGTACTCTGCCACTTTGTTGAGAGTGATAATTTGCCTTGGTAATTTTCTTTTGGGATCTTTAGGGTCTCTTAACAGAATATCTTTATGAAAATTATTGTTTTATATCCATGTGGCAATAATAAAATTACATGCCAAGACTATTTCTATTCAGTGTAGGAAATCAATTCCTCCAATAGATTTAAGACTTATAAGAGTGAAAATTTTTGTCTTTTTGAGACAGGGTCTTTCTGTAGCCCCAGATGGTCTGGAACTCACTGTATAGACCAGGCTGGCCATGAATTCACAGAGATTGTCCTGTCTCATAAGTACTGGGATCAACAGTGTGTGTCACCACGCCCAACCTAGAAGAGTGAATATTTGTAACAGATGCTGATAGAAGTTTTTTTTTTAAAGAAACAATAACAAATTTCTGGAATCTAACATGACCATGTAGAACTTCACATGTATACAGTGCAGTATCATTTTCTCATAAAGATGATTAAAAATAAAATTATAAGTGACAAAATTATCAAAACCCATATCTGGAAAACTAGATATGTAACTGGAGACTTTGGCCACATAGCTTTATTTTCAGAGCTGAAACTTGCTTACCGCTAAGAGGAATTTCACTTATTTGAATTGTTTTTAAACATCAGATTTTACATGCAATTTCTCAATTTTGTAGCAACACATATGACAAAAGATTTAGTAGCTACATTTACAGCTGTGGAAAAGAAGACAACTGAATGAGTTCTGTATTAAATTATTTATTTAATAACCACATAATTAGAAGAAGCATTTCATGACAACAGCATTGACATATTCAATAACAATTTCCAGAGCTAAGATGCATCTGTTTCAAGATTGGCTGTAAATTTTTAGATTTAAATTTGAATTAACACAGTTATACAATATTGTACTGAGCATAAACCCTTTAAGACATAAAATTAAATAAGGTTTTAACCTTTAAAAAAATCTCCATTTCATTATTCAAATACACATTTTAATACAGAAAACTTTGTTTTTAATACAATTGACACTAAGATGCACATGCATTTCTAATCTCCATATATCTGATTATTAGAGCTTTAACATATTCAGTAACACACTCCAGAGCAGGAGCGCATCTCTTTCACAAGTAGCTATAAATCTCTAGGTTCACAGGTGAATTAATACAGTTATGCAATATTGAACTCAGTATAAGCCCTGTAAGATATAAAATTGAATGAGTTTTTACCCTTTAAAGAAGATCTCCATTTCAAGATATGTTGTTTCCTACATTTTTTAATATTACTTTTAATTTTTTTAGAAGAAGCATATCATTAAAGCTTTAACATACCCAATAACAGTTTCCAGAGCAAAGACACAGCTCCTCAAAAGTGGCTATAAAATTTCTAGGTCTGCTGTTGAATCAATATACTTATACAATATCGAACTCAGTATAAGCCCTGTAAGATATAAAACTGAATGTTTTTAACTCTCAAAAAAGATCTCCATTTCATTTAAAAAATTACTGTTTATTACAGAAAGACTCACAGGTTTTGCTAGTAACACTGACATGTTGGCACATGCATCTCTAATCTGTATGTATCTGATTATTACTAGTTATAATCGTTTGCACTCTGATCCTTGGCGCCTGTGTATCTCTATAGTCATTGGGTAGATTTCAATGGTAATGTTCATCACCTCTACTAATTAACATGACATAAACTTTTATGCTTCCTCCTCAAATGTAATACATTTTTTAATTTGATTTTTCTTTCTCTGTGTGTATAGCACACAGAACATCCCAAACCATCTTATTCTACTATACACCCACTTCCCAGATGGCACCCTCCCATACCCTCCCTACCCCCATGAGAGCCCTTATACTCTGTTATCCCTGCTACTGTCCACTGTGTGGTCGACACCCCCAGTCATTCCCCACTACTTGTCCATCTGGTGAATCTAGTCAGCCTAGCTAGAGGTCTTTGTTTTAGGAAGGTCAGCTGTTCCTCATCTAGCAGCAATCACTTGCCACTATTTCTTTAGATAAGATTGGGGTCTGCTGTTTATTTTCCCAGTTCTATGCTGGGTTAATATCTGGGAGTCCCTTGGGCCACCCTGGCCAACAACTCAAAAGAAGGTATCTCCTATCTGGCATTGTTGCTTGTTATGTAGCCTTTAGCTATATATATGGACTCTTAAAAATTATATTAGCCCCTTTAATCTTTGGTTATACTTTTTGGGTGTTTATGGCCATACAGTGGCCCAGATAAACCAATTTATTTTTACTATTAAGGTCGTTTGAGGATTTGTTCCTCAAGGGACACATGGGCTTGGGAGGAGCCCCTGGCTCCTTTCTTTTACCAGTTCTGCCTATGTGAAGATAGGTCAAAGGTCAAAGCCATGTCTGGCTTCACCTGGAAGCATGGAGGAAATGTTTCATCTGTGTTGATGCTCCTCTTTGTAGACTGGGCCAAGACAAGGAATGGGACAGGACCCAGGCTAGGAGGAGAGATGGACGAGGGTGATGGGGAGAATGAGAGTGTGAATGAGGCTTGGGGAGTCAAGGCGCAGAGGGCACGATTGACTTACACCAGAGAGAGGCCGGTGGGTCGTTGAGAATAGTAACTAATATCGTTTAAAGAGATTCAAATGCCAATTACCCTGCTTTGATCTTTATATATTTTACATATTATCAAATTATCATATTACACTCTCTTTGTATATTACATACCAATTAAAACATTTAAAAAGATTACATGAATACTAACACTGTCAGATGTACAGTTGGTAAAGACTTTTTCCCATTCTGTAGGTTACTTCTTCTCTTGAATGATGGTGTGCTTTGATGCACAGAATTTTTTAATGTCGTGAGGTCCCATTTGTCAGTTGTTGGTTCCAATGGCTATGCTATCCAGCTTCCTGTTTAGAAAGTCCTTTCCTGTGCCTCTAAGTCCTTACTTTCTCCTTTATCAGATACATGGTATCAGGGTTTAGAATGAGGTCCTTGATCAACTTGGAATTGGGTTTTGTGCAGGATGAGGGATAGGGATCTAGTTTTACTGTTCTACATGTAGCTATCCAATTTGACCAGCACTATTTGTTGAATATGTTATATTTCTCACTGTGTGTTTTTGACCCCTTTATCAAACATCAGATGCCTATAAGTATATGGATTTAATTCTAATCACAGGGTTTCAAATCTATTCCACTGATCAACTTGTACGATTTCTATGCCAGTATTGTGGTTCTATTATTATTACTATTATTTTTTATATTATTATTTCTATTATTATTATTATTACTCCATAGCATAATTTGAAACAAGGGATGATGATGTCTCCAGCTCTTCTGTACTTCATGATGGTTTTGGCTATTGTGATGGATAACTTTAGTTGTCAACTTGACACACCTGGGTGGAGCAACCCTCAATTGAGTAATTTCTTTTTCTTGATTATTGAGTGATGTTGAAGGGCTCACTCAACTGTAGATGGTGCCACCTTTGGTTGGGCTGTCCTGCTGTCGAAAAGAGAGAAAGCAGGCTGAGCATGGGCCAGGGAAGCAAGCCAGTAAGCAGCATTTTTCCATGGCCTGTGTTTGGGCTCCCGCCTTCAGGTTCCTGCCTTAAGTTCCTACCTCAGGCTCCCTCAGTGACGAACTGTGACCTTGGAAATGTAAGGCAAATAATCCATTTCCTCCCCAAGTTGGTATTGGTCAGAGTGTTTCGTGACATCAATTGAGAGAAAATTAGAACAGCCATCTTTGGTTTTGGGTGTTTCCATGTGAAAATTGAGATCGTCAATTTCTGTGAAGGATTGTGTTGGAATTTTAATGGAATCTATAGGTTGCTTTCCATAGGATGGCTATTTTCACAATATTAATTCTAGAGATCCATGAACACTGAAGATTTTTCCACCTTCTGCTGCCTTCTTCAATTTCTTCAATGTCTTAAAGATTTTTTATTATACAAGGCTTTAATTTTCTTGATTAGATGTATTTCTAGATATTTTTGTCTATCAACTGAAGAGTGGATAATGAAAGTATGGCACATTTATATAGTGACATAATATCTAGCTGTTAAAACTTGTGATATTCATAGGTAAATGAATTGAACTGGAAACTATCATTCTCATTGAGGTAACCTAGACCCGTAAAAATAAATGTCACATGTCTCTTACAAGTAGATGTTATCTTTGTATCTTTAGATATGTATGTTTTCTTTGGAAAATCTATAAATGTCAGGAAGCTAATGAGGATATATTTGGGGTGGTTTAATGGAAGGGAAATAGAATACAGTGATATAAAGTGGGAAAGGGGAATAATGGAAGAGGAAGGTCTAAATTCAGGTCAGAGCAAAAGTAAGAGGAGGGATAACTAACAGTAAAGGCCTTTTAAAAACTTCATGTGGAAATCTACTATTATAGAATCTTCTTAAAATATATACATACACAATATTAAAATATTGTGAACTTAGTTACCATATAATGGGGGTTCAGTACCCCTATCAGATACTACAGGCTGGAAAGTAAAAATCCCAGTGTCAGGAATGGACTTCCTCTTTTTGAGTTGTTGACCAGGGGGATTCCATATACCCTCAAACAATACTGGCTATTGACATTGCTCTTGGTTTCCCACTAGAACTTGATGGTTAAGAGTTTTTGAAGACAGTACCTATATGAGATGCAGAACAAAAACTGAATAATCAACCTAGTATAACCTTGAATTTTTACCTCTACGGGCTAGTTTTCATAGTGGTAGAAAATGCTATGCAAGCTACTTGAAGATAGACGTTATCATCAACCTTTCCCAGCTGTTAACCCTGCTAACTACAATAATGACTTGCCTGGAAAAGTTTGCCTACTGGTACAAAAGTGGCGTGAGTGTTGTTGGAGTAACCAAATACCTCTGATTGGATTCCAGGATCTCGTCACAAAATGAAGCCTGTACCTAACTTTGTTATTAGGGTCAAGAACCTGTGGCTACATGGGTCTCAGACCATAGGAGAGAATCTACTAGCATTATTTTGCTAAACAGAAATAGTATTATACTGACTCCTAAGGATTTATTATTCTACCCACAGGTTTGTGCATCTCTCAGCTCTCGACAGAGATTTGTCTTGTAGCACATGTCAATTAACAGAGAGAACCTTTGAAAAAAGAAAAACAATAATAGATGACATTAATTTTGGGTAGAGATGGGGGAGATGTTCTAAATATGATCAAAATACATTGTATGAAATTCTCAAATAATCAACAAAATATTTTCAAATTTTAAGAATATCAAAAATGTTTTTATGGGCTATCTTGTGTGCCTTAATGGTAACCTCCATTAACATTCCTTACATCTTCCTATAGAAAGGGAGATGAGGAAGGTCCTGTATTTTAGGGAAGAAAATCAAAGTCTCATTTTTGGATCATAGAAGTGTAACATCTCTAACAGTAATATTGGTTTGACATTTTAAAGCACAAATAGGAGAGAAAAGTTAAAAACCTTTGAGACTAAGCAACTCCCCATTCTCTACAGGTTTCTTAAGCCATGCGGGGGTCCTCACAGACTGATTTCTCACTAGGCTGACTTGTACCTAACCCTACTCAAATATATGGCATGCTGATTTCTCTTTTCGTGTTGCTGGCAAAAACATCAAAGATTTTGGAGTCTTATCCCATCAGGAAGACATCTGTGATTCGCTTTGTGAGAGTGAATTCAAATGGGGTCAATTGAAATAGCATCTCGGAACATAGCATGCTAATCAGAATAGTTTGAGTGTAGGGTGTACATCATCCTGGTTTTCAATGAAGGGAAGAATAACCAAATCTGCTTCACTGGGTGACTGCATTCCTTCTTTCTTTTCTTCGGAGCTGAGCTGCTGCAGATCTCTTTGGAATGTGCTGTTCATTTCAGCATGGATGCACTCAATAGTTGGGCCCACTGGGCTGCTTTACTTCATCAGCCCAGTTGTGCTTGCCAGGTTTTGTTGAGAAATAACAGGAGGTCATACACGGTGTCAAGAAAATGTTGGCATAGTTAAAGAAAAAGGTATTGTATTAGTTGCAATGAATTCAGAAGTACTGATGGGGCATTAATGAAATACATGTCTGGCACTCTTCACAGCTCTGTGGAGCTTACAATGAGCAGAGCCCAGGCACTAGAGAGTTGCAATAACACTTTTGGCCCTTGGTCTGCTTGATCAGTGAAGACTTGATCAAGGTCTGGAAAGCAAGTGTTGGCCTCCTAAGAAACCTACCTAGAAATGACGGACGGAGAGAAGTGAAGGAGAGATGATGAAGACAAAGAGGATGAATGATAGAGGAAGTGCCCGAGGAAGAGGGAGAGGCAAAGAAAGACTGAAAGAGTCATGAGGAGGTGAAGTCAATAAAGAATCACACAAGCCCCTTTTTAGCCATTCCTAATTGAATTAAAATAAACGTTAACAGTAGCAAACTTACTGTAGGTGAGTCATAGGTTCAAAAGATGCATATATATATATATAATATAAAATCATTGGTCCCCACTAATATAAATGACCAATATTATATATATATATGAATGTAATATCATAGCCACCCAGTGTGCTACTTAGATCCTTTTACAGTTGAGAAAGTAAGTACACAGAAAAAAAAGTAAATGGCTCTTAGATTTATAATTAGAAGAGGATAAATCCTGGATTGAAACTCAGCAAATCTGACTGTAGTCCATATTCTTAAGTGAGGATGTAATAGTATTTCATTAGCTGGTTGCCAGAGAAAAGAACTGTTATGAATAAGCTCAGAAATACAGAACAGCAAAATTGTAGTAGACCTCAGAGAGCTGCTTCTTTTAGGGTGTTGGAGAAAAAGAATCTATATATTCTCTGCTTTGTTATGGGCAGTTGGCTTTTCTCTCTACTTCTCTCTATTGAAATATCATTTGGTCCATATACTTTGTATTTAATGGTTGTCTATTTTATCTTCTCCTATGCCTCTACTAATATGAAACATTTGTAGAATTAAGTAATCCTCGACCGGTTTGCCTTCAATACCTGTGGAATGGACATAGATCAAAAATATTTTCTTTCCAAAGTCGTGATGACAATCTGAGGTTCCTCTGGTAATTTATCACTACTGAAATTGTTTATCTGATTTACATTTCATTTTTCTGTTTGTCATGTGTGCAATCGAGTAGCATATAATGTCCTAAAAACAGTAGGAGTAGCATCCTACACATTGAGACACACCCAGGAATTGATCATAGCAAAGCCCTATCAGTAGTACTGAAATATCCTTATAAATTTAGATGAAGTTAAAGTTATAAAGTTTTGATGATTACTAAACATTGTGTATAAAACACCTTATTACTTATAACTGTTGGAGACTGAAAGACCCATTCTTCAAAATAGCTCAAAAGGTGATTTTCTTAACAACATAACTAAGCTGATTTTGTTCTCAAAATAAATCACCATGCAGTATCTTTAAAATTCACAAAATGAAGTGTGAAATACTAGCTCAAATATTTAAAAGGAATAATAGGGTAATTAGCATAGAATATTTAATAATATACTTGAGTAAAATTGCTTATAAAATTTAAATATAAAAAACAGAATAATTTGTTAATTTTGTGAAAATATTTATTGAAATTCAGGAGTTAGGTAGTGGGTTTTTCTGGCCTTTTAAATGTATATATTTCCATATTATTTATTCTATTACAGCCAATATTTTGTTTTATTTTTTATTAAACAATATTTTTTATTCTTTGAGAGGTCCATACATTTATACATGCATACTGATCATTGTCATCCATTATGGACAGGAAGGTGGAAAAATCAATCGGGGAAAAGCCTCTTTTTTGCTGTGCTAGGCAGCTTTTTAACTGGTATTCCAGCTTCTGCTTCTATCTGAGCATCATTTAGCCCCTGGACATGAGAATATATATTTTAAATTTTTTATTGAGCTTTTGTACATTTCATACAACAGTCTTAACTTTATTTTAAAAACATTTTTCAAGGGACTGGAGAGAGAGTTCAGGGGTTAAGAGCACTAGCATCTCTTGTAGAGGACCCAAATTCGGTTCCCAGTATCCAAATAGCGGGTAATAGCAGTCTGTAACTCCAGTTCCAGGGCATCCAACTCCCTTTTCTGACTTCCATTGGCATTGCATGACATGGGTGAACTTACATACATGCAGGCCATGCACTCACAGACACACAAAAAAATAAAAATAACAAATTAATAAACAAAAACAAAACCACATTTTTCAAGATAAAATTATTGGTAAGTTTAGTTAATTAATTAGTAACAATATCTATAACATTTTGCATTTTCCTCTAGGTCATAATGTAATAACTCATTTGATGTTGTCCAGGAAAATGTTTTTGTTTTTCACACTCTTTTTGAGGGGTGGGTCTTTTTGAGACAATGTCTTCCTGTAGGCCCAGCTGGCCTGGATCTTACTATGTAGATAAGGCTGGCCTTGAACTCAGAGAGCTCCACCTGCCTCTGACTCCTAAGTGCTGGGACTACAGGCATGCACCACCCTGATCTTCTAATGTTAATATCTTTTTATTATTTATTATTTATATTTTCTAAAATAAATCCAAAACAAAAATACAATAGACATTATTTCCTCAATGCTGTGTCAAAATACCTGGCAAATAATTTTAGAAAAGGAAGATTTATTCTGCCTCACAGTTTTGTCTTATTCAATTTTTAGTGAGAATGAATGCTATTGACCGGACTTTTTGATATCTTGTTATCTTTATTGATGTTAGTGTTTTTCCTTCATTCTTCAATTGTTTCCTACATTGAAGCCACACAAATAATGACAATTTTACTTCTATCCATTTATACTTTTAATTTATTTTAATTCATAACTGCTGTGCCTAGGAATTCCAGAAACATGTTAAACAGAAGTCATGAAGGGCTGTATCCTATACTTTAGTCTGAAATTTTTGCCATGCTAGACATAGTGGTAAATACTTATAATCCCCAGCACTCATGAGATTGCCAAGAAAATGGGAAATTCAAGCTCGACCTGGGATACATATAAAGTGAATATAAAGTCTCCTTATTCCCCACATATCACCATTATGCATGATAGGTGTATGACACTGGTTTTATTTAATTGAGAGTCTATCAATCAATTAAGACCATTCATTGCTTTTTGGACCTTCCTGTGATGGACTGATGTAGAATTTATCATTCTTCTCTTTTATTCTCTTATTTTTGTATGAATTATTTTGGTTGATATTTTTATGTTAGAACACACGTCACAAAAATTCAATAAAAATGTACAAAAAAGGCCACATTTCATTGCTGAGATCACGTATTATTCATATATTGTTGACTTTGATTTGAAAAATGTTGAAGATTTCTGTATCCATGTTAATGAAGAATATTGGTACTTTATTTTCATTTGGGTCAAATACATTTTTCTTTCTTTATAAAGCAAGTCTTCTCTTTCCTATTTTTAAAAGTTTGTGCAACATTGCTTTGAATTGTTCCTTACCTGTTAGTTCCAATGGCCAGTGAACCCACCTAAATAGGAATTTCCCTGACAGAGTTTTAAACTTATGATGTCCTTTTTAAATTTCTTTGAAAAATATTTTATTTTATGTGTATGTGTGTATGCCTTCATGTAGGTAAGTGCATCTGTGTCATGGAATGCTCACAGAAGTCAGAGGTCATTGGATCCCCTGGAACAGAAGTTATGGATGGTTGTTGGAGGCCATGTGTGTGCTGGAAATTGAACCCAGGTCCTCTACAAGAGCAGCCAGTGCTCTTGACTGCTGAACCATCTCTCCAGACCCACAAAAAATGTCTTTAATAACCCAGGAATATTTGAATTTCCTTAGTGTGTTGGGTAGGATTCTAAAGTAGTCTCCAGTGTTCTCTCCTCCAGTGCCCATGTCTGTAAAACCTCCTCTCAGCAGTATATATGCTAGATACATGAACAACTGGATTTCACTCTTGTGGTTAGGCTGCAAACAGCTGACTTTGAAGTAATCATAAAGCAGATGATTGCAAGAGGATTTGGTCTCTTCAGATTCACAGTTAAAAGAAGGATTCTACTCTTTCAGAAGAGCAAGATTCTCTTGACAGTTTTGAAAAAGCAAATTTCCATTTGGTATAGATACATTTGCACCAGAGACAATAGGACTTTTAAAAGATTTAAAGAGGTCTCTGAGCATCAAAGGAACACAGCCCATCTAGAACCTTTTTTTCTGGTGTCCTAAAATGCTTGTGCCTCCTTAAATTTTCAAAGCCAGAGACAGCTCAGCCTCACTTGGCCTTAGGCTGCCCTTCAGCACTGCTGTGTCTCCTTTTACTGAAACCAGCACTTCAGCTTCTCTGTACCATTTGTGAAGACCATTGTGACTGCACTGGACCCAACCAACAATATGGAGTTATCTCCCTATTGACTGGCAACTGTAATTCCCATTTATCGGGAAACAATGAACTATGATGCATACATGTTTGAATGCTATTAATCTGCCTACTGGAATCTACAAACATTGATTGTAAAAATCTAGATTAATTATAGTTTTATTGTGTGGTTTATGTGTTTGGTGGAGTGTTATAGACATTTTACTAGCACAAAGCTGAATAATGCTTTCTGTAGGCCTTTTCAATCAATTAATAAATGATTTGAAATCTTCAATTATGATTACTAATTTGCCTATTTTTCTCCTTAGTTCTTCTCATTCTTTCTACTTGATAAATTTATCCATTTATCATTATAAAATGTTTTTCTGTAATTCTGATAATAATTTGCTGTTGTTAGAAATTTTCCCTCTAAAACTCACGCTGCAATTTAATTGCAAGCATCTGTTTTAAGAAGATGGATCTTTTAGGAAGTGATTAGGCTCCAAAAACTACACAGGCTATTGCCACAGTCCTTGAACTTGAAGGTAAGTACCTGTTTCTGAAGACAGAACATACTTTGGACACGGGATTTGGAGCAATGGAGCTGGAACTGGCCTGGAAACCGCTCCCCTGAAGGCTAGCTCTCATAGCTTTGTAGAGAACTACACAAACTGCTAAGGGAGAACATCACTCAAGACCCATTCAAACTTAATCAGACAAAAGCCCAGCACAAAGCTGTGGAAATGAACAGCAAACCCCAATCTTAGTCAAAGAATTATTGGCAGCTGATTACTGCTGGGTGAGGAAGAGCTGATCATTTTCAAGCATGGGACTCTGGGTAAACTGACTAGATCCCAATGGATGAACTTGCACTGAGGGACATCTGGGGACACTAACTTTACATGATAGGCTTTAACACAAATGACTCAATATATGACCTTCAGTGGGGGGTATTGGGAGGGTGTCAAATGGGAAGGGGTATAAAGATGATTTTCTGTATGAAATACACAAAAATTCATAAATTTTTTTAAATAAAATAAAAAAAGAAATGATTATGTCCTGAGGCTGCTATTCATATAAATGGACTCATGTCCTTGATGCTGGTGTTGGTTAATAGGTCAGGGGCAAGTTACTGATGAAAAGCACACCTGCAGGCAATCTCTGCTGTGTGCTCACTGGGTCTTCCCTGTATCGTGGTCAGCACAAAGGCCTTTTGCAAATTCTCACACTTTGCTCTTACAATTTCTAGCCTCTAGAATTTTGTATGGAGTTGCCAAATCTATGCTACTTTGTTACAGCAACAGAAATGAATTATGATAGAAAATTGGTGGTGAAGATTAAGGCTGTTGCTCTAGCAAAGGTCTATAAATGTGTAATTGGCCTTGGAAATGGGTATCAAAAGCTGAAAGATCTTAGAGGAGCAGGCTAGGAAAAGTCTAGGCTTCCATAGATAGAACAGTAGGACAATTTTTATGAGGACACAGAAGAAGAGAATTAACTTTAGGAAAGTCCTGAGTTTCTAGAGATTACCTACATGGACATGGGCAGATTATTGATAAAAATAATGGACGGTAAAGTCAACTCTGACAAGAACTTTGAGAGAACTGAGGAGTGAATCATTGGAAACATAAAGTACATTCAAATAATACAGGAGCCAAGAACCTAGAGCAAGTGTGTCTGAAATAGGGAAAAGATAATGTAAAGACGACACTCATGATTTTAAAATAAACAGAATGGGAAGATTTGAATATTTCATAGTTTGCAAGAATAAAATAGGCATTGGAGACTAAGGGTAAGACCAAGCTGTGGCTTGGTAAAGACTTTAATAAGGAAGGAGGCAGCCGGTGCTGAGAAAAAGAATTCACAGGCATTTCAGAGGTAGCCAAGGCTTTTCCTGGCATCATTGGCCCCGAGCTCTAAGTGTGGTTACAGTGGGCATGCATGCTTTCAGCACCCCTCGTGGTCCACTGCACAGGGAAACCTTACAACTGCATATTCCTCACTGCTTCAGCCTGGGTTCAATGGGCTTAGGTGTGACTCAACTTTTTACTTTATAAGATACAAGTGCTAAACCTTGGTGGGTTTATATGGTACTAAATCTTCAGAGCTGCAGCATGTAATTGCTGGAATGTAGTTACATTTATCTAAATTTCCAATGATATTGTAGATACTGTGGGAACATGCCAGAGAGTTGGAGCCACCACGAAGAACTCTTTTTTTGGGCAATGCTTCATGGAGATGCAGGGACAGGCCATACCTGTGTCCCCACAATTATAGACCTGGAGATACACGTCTTCAAGAATGCCTGTCTTTTTTAAATGCAGCAAAGATAAGGATGAGATTATTTAAGGCACTGTGGCCTCAAAACCTCAGAATGTCTAATAAATGCCGTGAAGTAAAGGGTAATTCCAAAGTTTTAAAACTTAGTATGGTCTTCCCTGTTGATTTTTGGTCTTTCTCAGGACCAATTATCCTTATTTTCTAGCCTCTTCACCCTTTGGGAATGGAGATTTTTTTCTTCATTTTTCCCACCATTATATTTGGAAGTATGGTAGATATCTTTGATTTCACAGGTTCAAGCCAGAGAGAAATTTCCATGTGATTAATCATACCTTGAGACTAAGTCATTTCTAATTTAGGCGTTAATGGATTTGTTGGTAAGTTAAGACGTTGGGGCTATTTGAATTGGATTAATATATTCTATATGTCTGAAGGGCATGAACTGAGGAAGGTGACCAGGGGGAAAATGGTATTTTTTAAATGTCCCCTCCAAGAATCAAGTTAACATTTAACTGCCATTGTAACATCACTAAGAAGGGAGACCTTTAAGAGCCGAGTAGATCATTGGGACTGGAAAGATGGCTCAGCAGTTAAGAGCACTGGATATTCTTGAAAGGAACCTGGGTTCGAGTCCCAGAATCCACTTTGTGGCTAATAACCATCTTTAACTCTAGTTCAAGGGAATCCGATGCCCTCTTTTGACTTCCACAGGCATTGCATGGTTACACTTACATACATGTAGGCAACACACTCATACACATAAAATAAAAATGATAAAATATTTTCAAAAAGAAATGAGTGGACCACGAACAAATGCCTTTACTGCAGGCTTGGATTGGTTATTATAGGTGTAAGCTCCTAAAGGAAGGGATGACCTCCTCTTTGTGTCCTGTGCATGCTTACAATCTGCTGCCTTACATACAGTTCAGGAAAAGAGCCTGACCCAGTTGCCAGCACTTTCCTCCTAGACTTGTTAAGCTCCAGAAGTCATGAATCAGTCATCTTAAAATACATTCAAATTTTTGGTCCTCTCTATCAGCCCACATGACCTTCATTGACCTGAGAATGAAAGACTAAGACTGTAGCATGGGAAAGCCCTTCACATTCACTGAAATATAGGCAATTTCCAAGTAAACATGGGTAACGATAAAAGATTTTCTTAAAATTAAACGAAAACCTAGAGTTCCTAATATTAAAACGTAATGATATAGACAAAGAACATGACCACAAGAAAGAAAGTCAACCAATTAGGTCAAAGACTCCAACCTTCCAGAAAAGCTCTGCCTTCCTGAGGAAGGAGAGAGTGTCCAAACTTTGAGTCTCTCCTCTGATGTGCCATTTTTTTTTCTGAAAGAATCTCCAAATCAAAGGTAACCCTCTCTGTGAAGCCACTAGCTCACGTGAAGCAGCTGTTGAGTAAGC
This sequence comes from Nannospalax galili, assembly GCF_000622305.1. NCBI lineage: Eukaryota > Metazoa > Chordata > Mammalia > Rodentia > Spalacidae > Nannospalax > Nannospalax galili. The sequence continues at coordinate 3,677,691 of NW_008343479.1, read as the reverse complement.
AGAGACTAGAATAGCAGCAGAGTAGAATGAGGTCATGAAACTATGTCTTGAGCCTGTCGATCCCTCAGCCCTGGAGTCTCGTGGTTTTGCACCATCACAGATTCTGGTCTCGTAGTCACGCAAGCTTGAGATTTCACCTCCTCAAATTTGTGAAGCCTCAAGGTCTAAATTTCTTGAAGTGCTTCAATTTTGAAACAGTAAAGTATTGAACTGTTTAGTTACAAGTCCTTTAGGGAAAAGAGTTCTGACCTCACCCCTAACAGGTTAATTTCTTTACAGAGAGAATTGGATTGCCCAAATGGCAAAGTATTGAGTGTGCCTGATCTAGCATTTGGCTGTGTATGTTCTGCTTTTAAGGAGGAAAAGTTGATATAATTCAGTGTCTAGAATCATACTTCTTTATGTCCTTATGCTTGTGTCCTTTATTATCTGTTATTCTACATGTTATCCTTATAATAACAATCTAATTCCATGTTTTAAATTATAATCATATATCTTCAACCCAAAATATCTTTATTGATCTTAGTCATTTTATTTACTTAATTTCTCCAATTCAGTGCCACACATATGTCAATTCTGGGTGCATGCATGTTCTTGTCTGTGTGGCATCCATGTGCACCTGTGTGGAGGTCAGAGGGCAAATTTAGGTGTCATTCCTCTGAGACTATCCACTTTTTTTGAGACAATGTTTCTTACTGGTCTGGAGTTTGTCTGACAGGTTAGGCTGGCTGAGCCCCAAGGATCTTCCTGTATCTACCTCCCCAGTGATGGGATTAAGACCAGGCGCAAATCACCAAGCCTTTTCTTCTCTTTTCCATTTATTTATTATTTACATAAATTTTTATTTTTTTGTGACAGGGTCTCCCTATGGCCCCAATAGACCTGGAAATTGATAGGTAGATCAGACTTGCTCTCACAAAGATCCACCTGCCTCTGCTTCCCTGCTACTAGGATTAAAGTTTTGCTATACCACTCTCTGCTCTTTTTTCCTTTTTGAACATGGGCTCTGGGGTTTGAACTCAGATCCTTATGCTTACAGAGCAAGCACTTTACTGATTGAACTATCTCACCAGCCCCATTCTTCAAATTCTACAAATGCAGAATTAAATCCTCCTCTACTTTCTATCATTTTGTTCCAAATCTGACCTTTCTTTTCTTTCCTAATCTGTCTTTTCTTTCCTTTCTGTCCTAGTCTAAATGGTGAGCATCTCTCCAGTTCTTGTTTCTCCATCATCATGACATATAAATAATGAAAAAGAAATATCACTTCTCCCTGTCTACTGATGCCATCTACTTCCTTGAGTTCGTTCCTCTCCCACAAACAGATCTCAATGGAGCAATTCTTCCTGGAAAGCTAATTATTTAGAGAACCTCTGAACACACATTTTTCATATATCTTTATCACATTTGCTATATTCATTTACTCTCCTAGCCTGGCATCTCCCCAAGGCTGACTTGCTGGCCCAGCTCAACCTTCAGGTCTCTACACTGTCCTGCCAGCAGCAGACATCATTTCACACTTGGAATTGGCTATAGCTTCCTGCCTGACCTCTGTGGCTTGCATCATGTTATCCCCCTCTTCACCCCAAACAAATGCAATTTTTTTTCCTCCCTTCTGCCAGAATGATCTTTGTTTTGAAATGGATCAGAGTATACAGATACTCACTATCATCATTAGGCTGTGACGGGACTCACTAATCAACTATTCAATAAACACAAAGCTGAGGGCTAAGAAGGTTGAGAAAAAGAAAATGGAGTATTATGTTTTGAAACTGGGCATCACTAAGTAGCACTGGCTGGTCTGGAACTTATGCTATAGAGCAGGCCTGCCTCCAGCTCACAGAGACCCACCTTCCTCTTGCCTCCAAAGAGCTGGGATTAAACACATGCACCACCACATCTGGTCCAATAAATTGTCTTTTTACTGTTCCAAAACTATCAACGGATTTCTTTTTAATGATAAGGCAAAGATGATTGTCAACACATAAACTTCATTGAAGTGTTGGTTTAGAGACCTTTTAAAGGATGAGCTGAAAGTGGGACGTGAGGATCATCAGGGACAGAAAGCAACACACAGAATGTGAAATAGATAGACAGTCTTGTGCATTTGTAAAGCTAGATCGATAGCAACAGGATTCGAATATTTTACTCTATGACTCACTGTCTGTCTGGTTGGTCATAATTTTTGTTGCATTTATTGCACCAGAATTATTCTGATGGAAACCAGTTTAATAAGAAGATTCTTTCACAAGACTTATGTAAAAACTAACACATTTGTGTGACATTTTAAAATTACACAGATGTGCTTTTTTTATTTTAACTATATCAGCTATCCAATATTTCTCCCTTGGATGATACTGTTTCAATTTCCTCACTGATAGGTTCCATGGAGTCCTGTTCTCTCCTAGGTATGATGTTTGCTGATGCACAGCGCCATCTACTGGTGATAATTTGCAACCAGCAGAGAAACTGCTGAAAGATTTATGGTTTGCTTCCTTTCCAGGTGGGTTGTTTCTCTTTGTTTGTTTCAAGTTTTATTGGAGAACGCATACAAAACAATACCACATAAACGAGTTTTGTCCTAATCTTCATCTTGTTCCTGGTCTCTGTTATGTGGAAGTAAGGGAATTAGGAACTTTACTTTTAGCAACTACATGCAGCCAGATTACTCTTTAAATATTTTTTAGTAAAGCATATCATTTTAGGGGAAGAGAAGATACGTTAGGAGTCACAGGATCGTTATTTTTCTTCTTTTGATGGTTCTAAGTCTTCCACCAAGATTTTTGCTTTTCCATTCACTTTGATTCTCTTGGAGAAATTGATCGAAATTGGCACAGGGTGGTCAATGAACTTCAGGACGTGCTCCTGCTTTTCTTTCCCCTCCAGCACAAACTTTTGTTCACTACAGAAACAGTGGAAGAAGAAAGAGAGGTTCATATATATGTATATTGCTGTCACAATGGTGTTAGGAAATACTAGAAAAAGTGTAAGAAACCGTCCTCTTTATCAGGGATGCACCTGAGTGACTTTCTGCTGAAAAAAAAAGCCAGAATGAGGACCTTGTGGTTCCATAGGAATCACATAATGGAATTACAATAGGTGACCAATAAACAGTGGATACCGATAGCATTGCCACATCAGGGGAACCCCAACATGTTTATATTTGAGACTGTGGAGATAAAACACTCATCAGGGACCAGAAAACTTTGGATTTTCCATTTGTGAACTTCCTGAAGTACTTTCACTTTTCTGCCTCAGATTCATTATCAGTTATGATAATATTTCTGCAGGCTTAGGTTGACTTTCGGAGAATATAATAAAACAGAGCTTGCAAAAATATCAGTGAAAGACTAAACACTTACAGAAGACACCCTTAGTCCTGGCTAGCTATGGGATTAGATACTATTTTCTTACATTCAACTACATTTTAGCTCTGACAGCATTTCATACAGGCAGCACAAGGTGATGTCTTGGGGAGACAAACAGAACATGAGGACAATACACAGACCTTGCGATCCTGGGGCAGGGGAGGGAACAGTCTGACTGCAATAGGGCTTGGGCAACAAGGCCTGGACAGTGACTCCTGCCTGGAACAAGGTGGGTTTAATGCAGGGTGGTCTGAAATCTATGTGAAGTGAAGAGCCACGGGCTATGTGGCTTGCCCTCTGTCCTTATCTGATGCTCCTATATATAGTACCAATAGGAGAAGTTGAAGGCAGTGCCTCATGCCTTCCCCCTGGCCACAAATGCACAAGTTGTTTTGATAACTGTCTTTTTAATGCAAGCTGTTAATGCAGTCTGTCTTCTGAAAGAAGAGTTTTAGAAGAACTTATGCTTATAAGGACTCCAGAGACCAGTGAGACAACTGCTCCCTTTCACAGTGAGAAAACACTGGCTGCAGGGAGACCCAGGCTTCACTCTGCTGTCACCCGACTGCAGCTACTCCAATGTATTGAACCTCCACATGTTTTCCTCTGTTTTTATTTTTCTTGACACTGCCCCTGGCTTTGTGTTTTTTCCTTAATCTACACCCAAAACACTTCTTCTTATTTTAGAACATCAGCATCATTAAACAGCTGCAGATAATGGGGAAAGAGGAGTCAGTCTGAATAATGTGCACTGTAGACAACCAGATCAAAGTGAGGATGTCCCAGGCAATGGTTAGCAGAGGCCACAGGCAGACAGTAGGACATTCCTAATTGTTAATCAGCAAAGCCAGAGCCATTGATCCGGGGGCTGCAGGGATCTCGTCCCTCCTTGGGACAGGACTGACATTTTTTTGAGTTGTGAAAGCTACTCAAGATCTCAAGGAACTACTTGGGGAGCAGGTGTGAAGGACTCCACGGATGGTCAGCAATTTTCCTGACTCAGGGTCTGACAGTGACAACTTGACAGAGCTCCAGGGACAAAATCCATTTTACTGAATCCAACTCTAGGAATGTGGTCAGAGTATAGTGTATAGAGAATGACACGTGTCTCTGGATAACTTTGTTTTCTTTATTTTTCAAAGATGAGAGCCATTTCTGTATCTAGGCCTTGGGGCCATGGGAGACAAGCAACAGGTCAAGAAACAAGTTGGCAACTTACCACATAAATCAGAATAAAGCACCCTGAAGACCAGAGCTACCAATTCTGGAAGAGCTCCAGAAAAATATACAAGGGGCTTCTAGAGTTTATCTGTGGGGAAGCAAATAAGGCACAACCGTAGCTGTCATCAAAGACTCTGTTCCAAAGGCTGAGTTAGACAGGGATCCCACTATGGGAAGCCTGTCACTTCCTGTCTCGGGCAAATTCAGGCAGTTGTCTGTACAGGTCTGTGTGAACCACAGTCTCTCTACACAGTAACACTGGCTGCACCCTTTGGGCCCTCCAAGCACAGCAGATTTTTATTGGTGTTTAAAGTGCAGTTTGGGCCCTGTGTCAGCCAGCAGGCCAAAGTAGGTGGGTGCATCTTACTGAGTAAAAGGAAGTCTGAATTATACAACATTCCTCTAATTCACCTAATTCATTTGGAATCTTTCATGTGTAATTTTTAGTGGGCACAGCTATAATTGTTCATTTTCTGATGAGTTTTATTTGTACAGATTGTCAAAGAAGCCAGTGTGCTTCCACTTTGTGGACCCTGTGGGGTAAATGTCCCTGGTCAGTGAACTGGAAGCAGTCTAGACTGGCTCAAAATAGGAATCTTCTGCTTTAGGTTGCCACATGCTTCTTAGCAAAACACTAATATTGGAGTCATATCTGGGATCTACCACTGATACTAAGATAGCATTATACTTATATCCAGCAGCTATCTTAGGCATCTCAAAAATTCTAGACATTAAGAGAACACCTTTTAGCCTAATCCCTGAGTTTGTTGCCTCTATTATATTCAGTAACATCAATATCCTACTGTGAGAGTCCCCATTAATGTTTCTAGTGATTTTCCACTAATGTGATTATCATCATAATCACATCTATATAAACAGTATTCTTTAAGTATTTTGTATATAAACAAGACAGCCATCTCTGAGAGATCTGGCATATAATACCGAAACGGTAGGAGACTGAGGTTTTAGTCAACTTTGCACTGAGCTAGTTTTCCGAATAGAGTGGTATTTTATGCTACTCTTCATTTTCCTCTTTGTATATATACATATTTTGAAAATAAAAATTAGAGTTCTGCTGTTCTCCTTAATCTTTATGTTGATATTTTCACATAGAAGGGATATAGTCAAGTTCAAATTTCTAATGTGTTTGAATTATGATTTCTTATATGATCATGAGGTAGAATTCTTACACGTATTTAAATTGATAATTATGGCAGATAGCTGTAAATATATGGACACAACTGTGACCATGTAAATATACTTGCACAAATATACTTGGAAGTTCTAGTCACCAGTGGGTCAAAAAGAATGTATAAAGTCTGGCAGGTGCAAGGACTAAGAAAACCAAATCTATTTGATCTTTTAAGTTGTCAGTGAAAAATTGATGAGCTGCCTGCCCAAGCTCTGCACTAAGGTCAGTGTACCCTTGAAGAGACAAGAAAAAAGAGAAGTGATTTGTAAATAAGGCTGGCAGCCTTGGCACCTGGAGCTTTTGTTTTCTTAGCTGTAGTCCCTGGGAGAGGAGTGTGCCTCAGCAGGCACAAAGTGTTCCCCAGACAATGTCAGACACACGCCAAATGGGAGCCTCTCCAGGATCCAGCAACCACGCAAATTCCTGCCTGCTGCCCAGGGACATACAAAAGGCAGACCCAGGTTACCACAGTCTCCCAGGTAAGGACCAAAACTGCCATTTGTCATCATTAAGTGAATGGGCCATTTATCCTCTCCTGACTTCCAATCCCTGGCAGGAGAACTTGCCCAGAAAAAAAAAAAAACAAAAACCTAGGACAAAGAACAGCTAGAAATTCTGAGCATAGGTAAGGATGAACTCCTTTGCTTCAACTTCTCCTGTGTTAAGAAGTATTCCCCAAGTCTGCCCCTGAGTCTTCATTTCTTCTTGAATACTTCTCATAATTAACTCTACAAATCTTAGCATTGTACTTGTTCTCAAAATATGAAACTAACATCCATCTGTTAGATAATTTAGAATATCAGACTGGTCCAAGTAAAATTGAAAGTGTCATCAAAATAAATAAGTCAGACGTAGCCACCACATTCATTTTGTCTTTTGTGATGATGATGAGTGTGGGTGTGAATGTGTGTGGCTTACATGTATCTGTACACAGTATGCACATGCAGGTGAGTAGCTGTGGAGAATCACTGTTTTCCACAATGGCAGCACACTACACATAATACTTTGTATTATTTTCTTCAACATTATTGTCATGCTCATTTTTGCAGCTATTCATTAACTATTGGGTCATGAATATATGAAAACCATACATTTCATTGTTGTTGTAGATATTTTATAAATGAATGTGAAATCTTATGCAATGGTGCCAGGTAGGTAGTGATCAATAAGAACAGTGATAATTTGTAAAGATTTCATCTGTTCAAATTGACTTTTGTGTTTAAAATATTCAAAACTTGGGCTGGAGAGATGGCTCAGTAGTGAAAAGCACTTTCTTCTTTTCTGGAGGGCCTGGGTTCAGATCCCAGCACCTGCATAGCAACCACCATCTGTTACTCCAGTTCCAGGGGCTGCAATGCTCTCTTCTGGCTCCATGGGTGCTTCATGGAACAGATGCACGTATAGTCAAGCAGGCAAAACACCATACACATGAAATATAAATAAATAAATAATGTTTAAAAAGAAATAAAATATTCAAACCTCTGCAGCAAAACTACCCAGGAAGCACAGGAAATGGGGCCCTGCTTATGAACACTGGCTGGATGAGCAGTGGCCCAGAAGTTGGTATTTCTTTCTGTGCCCTCCTAAAGAAAAGGGCAGATCAGATCAGAGTAGAGACCACTGGACACCTGCTACTTACTGACAAAGCTCGTTGGTTTGTCTTGCAGCTTCTGTCATAAAAAAATTCTATGCAATATCAGTATCTGTGTCACTATCTTGTATCTATCCAGTCACTACTCCTAGTTCAAGCCATTTAAACCCAATCCTAGCCACAAACTTTTATCTTTGCTTAAGACTACTATATAAATAAGATACCACAGTACTGCTCAGCAATGGACCAGTCCCCTGTTTTTAAGCAGAGCAGGATGAATTTATCTTACACTCTAGATACTTGCCTCCATTTATGAAGTTTGACATCTGCAATATATTGTCTCAAATTGGGTTTATTGTTAACTAAAAAGTTACAATTGATCTTTTTAATGTGAATACTCTCTTATTAACAATGTTGTATAAAATGTATGTGACATAATAAACTCTATGGTGCTAGAAAAATGAAGAAAATATTCTAAAGCCCATAATTAAAATAAGATAAATGGCTACCAGAAGTATAAGCATAGGTCATGTAAAACTCATGATTAAAAGCACCCAGTCTGTCTCAGAGTTAGGAGGGCAAGCTACCACTGCCAGCAATAAAAAGCTCTTAGAGGAAAAGTAAGGATGTCACTTCGAGTCTCTTGTTCAATAATAATAATAATAAATAATAATTATCTATTATCGAGCAATAATTATTGGATGATTGTCAACATGTGCTCGAGTTTGGCAACAAGAATGTGCTTCCTGCCTCCTTCCTGCCTTTCCCCTTTTCTTCTGTTTGTCCTTTTTTCCTTCCCTCCCACCTTCATTATTTTTCTTTCTCAGCCTCTCTCTCTTTCTCTCTCTCTTCATTCCTTTATTGTCTTTGAGATAGAATTTCAGAACGTAATGCAGGATGACTGCAAATTTTCTACACAGCCCAAACTTGTAACCCTCCTACCTCTGTCTCCTGAGCTAAGATTATAGCTGTGGGCCACCATTTCCTACTCTAGAGCTTTAATGGATGTGCATTTAGTTAATGACTGACTTTATTTTGTCCTCATTGTAATCACTCATTTTAAAGTAGATCCGAAAATATGGAAAAGCTGCTATCTAGGTATTTGATCTTTTTGGTTTTTTGGAGGGGTTTTTTGGCCTTTTTTAAAAAATATTTTATTTCATGTGTATGTATGTATTGCCTATGTGTACATACAAGCACCTGTGTCATGCAATGCCATGGAGGACAAAAGAGGCTGTCGGATCCCCTGGAACTGGAGTTATGGACAGTTGATAGTTGCCATGTGGGTGATGGGATTTGAACCTGGGTCTTCTGTAAGAACAACTAGTGTTCTTAACCGCTGAGCCATCTCTCCAACCCCTTTTTTTGTCCTTTTGTTGGTTGTTTTTTAACAGGTTCTCTCTAGTCACAGCCCACCTGGAAGTCACAATGTGAACCAGGTTAGCCTCAGTCTCACAGAGATCCATCTGCCTCTGTCTCCTGAGGGCTGGGATTAAAGGCACATACCACCACACCCGGCCTAGGTATTTAACCTTTGAAAGGACTTTCTGTGCTTCTTGATTTTAGTGGCTTTGTTTTTGTTTTTGTTTTGCTTGCTTGTTTGGTTTTGGATTTCTGTCTCTGACAAAGTACAGCCTCAGAGAATAAAGACTTATTTGTGGTAATAGTTAGGATTTAAAGCTCAGTGTGGTCAGAGTGTATCTGCAGAATCTATCCATTAAGCAAGGTTAAGTGTCACTGCCGAAGGTTCCAGGCAAGAGTTTTCAAGGGGACAGAAATCTTATGCAATGGTGCCAGGTGGGTAGTGATCAATAAGAATAGTGATGATTCATTCCAACCCATCTTCAGCTTTTGTAGAAATTTTCTTTCTTGAATAAGAAGCTACTGATCTCTGCATCAGCCACTTGGGAACCAGAAAATCCACACTGAAACATCAAATGGGATTTATTGTTCTCTACTGGTCACATAAGTCTATCCTTGCTGTGTAGTGAATCCTAACAGAGAATCCTCTGGAAGTTTCCCAAACCCCGTATCACTTTTATTTAATTAATGAAACAGTGCTAACCTACTGGTACAAATTATGCTCAAAGTCCTAGGAAACATGGTTAAAATACTATTAAAAGGTGTGCCTTGCCCAAAGGACAGTGTTATGCAAATACTTTAGCAGTCCAGGTTAGGACGCCTTTAAAGATGAGGACAAGATATGGTGTGCTCTCGTGGGGTTTTGTGATTAGACTGACCCCACCTATATACCAAAATAATCTGTTTTAAACTTGATTTCCCTGCAGTGATGGACCCTAACCTGGAATTGAGCTACGATAAACCCTTTCTTCCCTTTTGTCAGGGTATTCTATCACAGCAACAGAAATGAAGCCAGGAAAATCATGTTTTTTAATAAAGAATATTTTAGTTTAGTTATCAAGATTGCACACAGTAGTGACGTCATGTCAGATCACCTTACTGGAGAAACGAGTCCAGACAGTGATGGATCAGTGGGTAAGACCACACCTTGGCCAGGACTGCTTAGATGGACATATCCCTGGCCCTCTAATTAAGCTTTACTCTTACTTCAGGACCTTGAAGACATACTTAAATGGGTCACTGCTCTCTTTATCTCTCTTTACAATGTGGCTGCATTGAATAAATCTTCTGATGCTTTTTACTACTACTTTGGCTTTTCTGATTGATATAGTGAGGATGGGTGACAGAACCTGGCTTCTTGGGATACAGACTATAATCCCAAGTCTAATAACAATATAGCAACCACGCAGGGATAAAAGACACATTCTGAGGTGTCTGTCACCTTTAGGAAGCTGGCCTTGGATGGAGAGGAAAGATGGAAGGTCCCAGCAGCAGCTGGAGTTATTTACTCAAGGGACATTTTTCTACCTCTCCAATTAAGTCAGCACCAGTTGCTTTTTACGACTTCTTGCTGAAACAGAAAAGCAAGTACTTTTGGACTTTGATTTGGATTTTCAAAAGTCTGGCCTTTGGTAAGTCTATGCCTAATTGGTTCACCTCTGGCTTGGCTTTGCTCTTTGTTTGGACTCATTTGTGCCGTTTGGTGACTGTCTCTGTCTTCTGCTGTTCTTTCTTGAACCATTTAGGCTTTACACCACTTGTGGGATAAACTTTGACAATTCGAAAGCTCTTTCAACCTGTTGAGATACCCACCATATGTCAGGAAAAGTCAAGGCTCTATTGATCCATTTGTTCTAAAGAATAGTTGATGATAGAGAAACAGGGGTGTTGTTGATCTCCAGTTTATGTATGTAACCATGAGACTTTTACCTTAATGCACACACACTGGAGAGAGTTGCTGCTGACTATTCCTTAAAGAACTCAAGACACATTGAGGCAAAACCAATCACTCCAGCTGGAGCTCCTAAAGATAACCAAATATGAAATCTCAAACCATTTTATTTTTGCAGTATTTCTTCATTTTGAACTAATCATGTATTAAAATTTAAGATTATTGGCATGCCTTTTGAAATAAGTATGAGTGTATGTGTGAATGAACATTAATGTTTGGGGGAAATTGTTTTAAGCACCATTACTACTACATCAGTTATTTTTCTACCTTTAAAAATAAAGTTAATTAAAATCCAAAAAAGGAGAATTTGAGACTAAAAGAAAAGCTGGATTTTAGATACTAGTTCCTGTTAGAAAATTAATGTCTCTATTTTCTTGAATCAAGTGGCTGGAGAGATGGCTCAGTGGTTAAGAGCACTGGCTGCTCTTGAGGATTGGGGTTTGATTAATAACACCCAGATGGTGGCTAATAACCATCTGTAATGCCAGTTCCAGAGGAACTGATGCCTACTTCTGACCTCCATGGGCATTGCACAACATGGGTGTGCCTGCTTACATGCAGGCAATACACTCATACACATAAAATTAAAATAATAAAAAAATATTCAAAATAGACTAAATCGGATGAAATACCATTATAAACAGAGAGAGGGAGAGAGAGAGAGAGAGGAAAATAATCATGTGAAGGAAAAGGCAGACTGAAATATATGTATGTTTGAGACCCAAAACACCGAGGATTGTTGAAGCTATGGAGTAGATTCTCTTTCAAAGTTTTCATACAGAACTAAGCATGCAACTTAATATTTTTGAATTTGTGGGCTCCAAGCTGTAGTTGAATTGCTGTTAATAAGTTTTGTTGTTTTAAGTATCAGCTTGTGATAACTTGTAAGAATAGCATGGCATGGCACACCTATTAAGCATGTTTAATGGTGCTATTTGCACTGATCTATGAAAGCCATTTTAGGTATTTTGTCAAGGTATAAGAAGCATAAAAAAGAGAAAATAGTCACTTTTTCTAAGACAGTATAATGGAAAATTTCAAAGTCCAATCTCGTGTCCTTTCCTAGATATTATCAGAATTTCTTCAGCAAGCATCACTGATTCTGTCTTATACTCCAGTATCTTGATTTGTTGTGTGAAGGTATGGAGACAATGAAGATGTGTATTGATCAAGCTGCTGATACATATGTCACCACATAGGAAGATATTCTACAGCTACATTGGATGAAGGGGAATTTATATGAATATCTTCATAAACTGTGGCTCCAAGATACAAGAAGCCAAAATATGTAAAAAAAAAAATTGTGCAAATCGAAAATTAACAACTCACGTTTTAAAACCTACTTGGAGTTTTGAAAACTTGTTGCCATAATTATCATACAGTGAGAGTCATTGAAATTAAGTGAGATGCTAACATTTGATAAGGCTAAGAGTTAAACTTGTGTCCTCCTTCTTTAAAACTAGTATTTACAGGGTTGGGAAAGATGGGCTAGTGGATTAGAATGCTTTGAACAGCAGACCCCAATTTTAGCTGAAGAAACATTGGCAACTGCTTACTGCTGGGTGAGGAAGAGCAGATCCTCCTAAAACAAGAAACTTTAGATAGGGTGACTAGACCTCAGTGGATGGACTTGCACTGGGGAACATCTGGGGACACTGAAATGACACATTGGGCCTTAACATGGATGACAGTATATGGGTTCCAGTGGGGGGAGGCTATGAAAGGGTGTCAGTGAAGATGGGAATATAAAGATGATTAAGATTGTTTGAAATAATCTGTATAAAATACACAAACATTAAATAAAAACAAACATTTTTAAAAAGAATGCTTGCTATGAAAGTGTGAGATTCTATGTTCAAATCTGAATGACTCACATGAGAAGCTGGGCATGACTACAAATGTGCCATAACCCAGCCTCAGGGGAAAAAGGCAAGTAAATCCCAAGAGCTCACCACAGGCCAGTTTAGCCAAAATGTGAACTTTCAATTCAGTGAGAGACCCTGTAAGGCAGAGAGCCATAGAGAAGAACTGATGCCCTGCTCTGTCTTCTGCATGCACACACAGGTAAATATACACATTCACAAGTATCCCCCCCACACACCTACCATACACAAACAATACACATAAACACACAAAAGACAAAACTCTGATATTTACTCGATCATGCCAGATTGCCAGAAGAAATTTCCATGCCTTCAACCTTCTTTTCCATCTCATCACTAGAAAACTTTATCGTCCTATTTTACATGGTATCATTAATCGCAATTGCGTTTAAAATAACAGCAAACTATTGTTTTTCTGTGTCAGGATAACTCATGATCCTGTCACATTTATTTAGTGTCTCTACACTTCCTCAAGTTTTCCTTTCTTCTAATGACCTTGGCAGTCAGCAAGAATGTAAACTATCTTGCGGAATAGTCCTCAACTTAGGCTTGCCTGCTATTCACTCGGATTAGATTCATGCAACACATGGACACGTTCTTCAGTGGGGTGATATTGGATCTTCCTAAAGATATTTGATGAGTGCACTTGTCATCACCCAGATTTTGGATCCTGCTCTTTTATCCAGCAAAAAAGTCAGGAATCTCCAGAGAAGGTCTAATTCTACAGTTGAGTCTGTAAATATTCAGAATAAGTCTGGAAAAACTTATTATGTCTGAAGATAACCAAGTCCATAAACAAGATGATCAAAGATGGCACAAAATAGAAAGTTGTTTACTACACATTGCTTTTTGCCTGGGCAGGAGAAGCAAGATAGCAGGCCCTCAAACTTTTGGCTAACTCCAGCCCTTCACCATGCCTCATATTGACAACGATGTGAAACTGGACTTCAAGGATGTCCTGTTAAGGCCCAAACGCAGCATCTTTAAGTCTCAAAGTGAGGTGGATCTCACAAGATCCTTTTCATTTCGGAACTCAAAGCAGACGTACAATGGTGTCCCTATCATTGCCGCCAATATGGGTACCATGGGTACCTTTGAGACGGCTAAGTTTCTCTGTAAGTTCTCCCTTTTCACTGCTGTCCACAAGCACTACAGCCTCCATCAGTGGAAAAAGTTTGCCGGCCAGAATCCTGACTGTCTTGAGTACTTGGCTGCCAGCTCAGGCACAGGCTCTTCTGACTTTGAGAAGCTGGAACAGATCCTGGAAGCTGTTCTCCAAGTGAAATATATATGCCTGGATGTGGCAAATGGCTACTCTGAACATTTTGTTGAATTTGTAAAGGATGTAAGGAAGCACTTCGCCCAACACACCATCATGGCAGGGAATGTGGTAACAGGAGAGATGGTGGAAGAACTAATCCTCTCAGGGGCTGACATCATCAAAGTGGGAACTGGTCCAGGCTCTGTTTGTACAACCTGGAAGAAAACTGGAGTAGGGTATCCACAGCTCAGTGCAGTGATGGAGTATGCAGATGCTGTTCATGGCTTCAAAGGTCTTATCATTTCAGATGGAGGCTGCAGCGGTCCTGGGGATGTGGCAAAGGCTTTTGGAGCAGGAGCAGACTTTGTGATGCTGGGTGGCATGCTGTCTGGACATAGTGAATCAGGTGGTGAACTCATCGAGAGGGATGGCAAAAAGTACAAGCTTTTCTATGGAATGAGTTCTGAAATGGCCATGAAGAAGTATTCAGGAGGTGTGGCTGAATACAAGGCCTCAGAAGGAAAGACAGTAGAAGCTCCCCTTAAAGGGGATGTGGAACATACTATTTGTGACATCTTAGGAGGGATCCAATCTATATGTACCTACGTGGGAGCAGCTAAACTGAAGGAGTTAAGTCGGAGAACTACCTTCATCCAAGTCACCCAGCAAGTGACTCCAATCTTGAGCTATTCCCACTAGACCTGAGCAGCTTTCCCAAGGCAGCAGAACTCGGACCACAGGGCCTCCTAAGGTTTCTCACCCATCTCAGCTACTATGACTGTGTATTACTTCATTCACTTCCTAGCATCTCACTCCTGAGGGCTCCTGCAGCAACTCTGATTGTCTGTCTGTACACACAAAATGCCAAGGACACTCAACTGGGTAACAAGGAAGAAAACGGTCTGAGAAAACAAAGTAAGATCAACCGATGGGAATCTAGGGACAGCATCCCGAAGATTAAAAGATGCTGACTGACACAGAAATGATAGGCTTTGTCTGAAAGAGGAAGACTTTTTGGACTCATGTTAATCAGCTTCATTAAACAAGATCAAATACCTAAAAAGCTTAGAAGTACTTAAATATTTGAACTACCTCAATAAAGATAAAACTATTGATGGTTAAAAAAAAATAGAAAGGTAATGGGTTCCCCTTAGATACATTTATAAATATCTGAGCATTAAAATAAGTAATAATAGCAATGATTAAACAATGAATTGATAAATCAATTAAGCATAAATACATAAATAGGGATATTATGTTTAAATATTTTATTTATTATTTTATGTGTATATGTGTATTGTTTGCATGTACATAAGTGCACCCATGTCCTGTTGATGCATGCCCACAGAAGACAGAAGATGACATCAGATCCACTGGAACTGGAGTTATAGATGGTTGTTATCTGTCATGTGCTTGCTGGGATTTGAACCTGAGTCTTCTGCAAGAACAGCCAGTGCTTAACCACTTAACTATCTCTCCAGCCCCTTTAAAAATATGTGTATATATAATTTATTAATTTTAAGGACATTATATTAAAACAAGGTATGTAGAAGAAATGTATATTTTTACTAATTGATTATTTTTATTTTTTGTGATGAGTGTATTGCTTGCATGTAGGTAGGTGCATCCATGTCATGCAGTGACAGTGGAGGTAGGAAGAGGGCATCAGATCCCCTGGAACTGTCATTACTGAGGGTTGTTAGCCACCATGTGGGTGCTGTGAACCAAACTTGGGTCCTCTGAAAGAGCAGCCAGTGCTCTTAACTGCTGAGCCATCTCTCCAGGCCCCTAGAAGAAATTTTTTTAAAATAAAAGTTATGATGACTAAGCACTTGCATGAGAAACTGGAGTTTAAATCCCAAGAAACCTGAATAAATGCAGGATGTGCTCAGTAATCTACCTGTAATTCCAATCTCAATAGGTCAAGACAAGGGATACCTAGAGCAAGCTGGCTAACAAGACCAGCCAGATAGGTGAGCTCTGTGTTCGAGTGACAGAGCCCATCTCAATACATAAGGTGGAAGAGAGACAAAGGATGATACCCAACATCAACCTAGGGCCTCCACCTGCAGGGGTACACACTTGCCCAGGTACACATGCACCTATATACATGCAAAAGCATGCATACATGCAGATACTTACCAGACAGACATGAAAAATGGAAAAAATAACAATAAACTAAAAGTTATGAGGACCAAAATCATGTATTTCCCATGAAATATGTCTGTATTATATGTAACATTTTAAGAATATTTATTATTCCTTTCTGATTGAATTTCATGAATTTCATACAAAATACTTTTGATGAATCTTTAGCTTTATTTAGTTTAAAAATTTGACTAAATTAGTGAATTCAACCTCTACTTGAAAATGCCTCAGCCAGGTAACTATCAACACATTTTTAGTGAATTATCTATGCTGCATTCTGTCACTAAAGTATCAGTGTTGCCTAAACCTTTGGATGTGGATCAACTGTGCTACGAGAGCTCATACTATATATCTCTATCATATTTTAGGTGCCCTCCCATATCTGTCCACCGTGGATATAATATTTTAAAAATATTTAATGTTTCCTTTTTATTGAACTTTGCATATTTCATACAATATATTTTTATCCTTCATACACCCTTCCATATCTTGAACCCTCATATGGCCGCCCTCTTGTCAAATTGCTTGTAATTTGTCATATACATCAAGTCAGGTTAGTGACCACAAGTATGGATCCATCCACTGGAGCGTGGTTAACCTATTTAGCATCAAAACCTTTAAAGAATACCAACTCTCTGTCTCGAGTTGTTAGCAGTTGCCCATAGTTCCTAAGCTAATGATCTGCTGATCCTACGGGAGCTGGTCTCAGGGAGGAGATTCCAGATCAATTCCAGCTCAATTGTGCCAAGTTCTGTGTCCAAAGTATGTCCTGTCTTCAGCAATAGGGTCTTCAAGTTCTGGGAGGGGGAGGTAATCAAGTGACTTCTTCCCCACTTCCCCACTTCTTTGCTAGAATTTTGTCTGGTTTGAGCTTGTATGACTCTATTGCATGTTGTCACTATTGCAGTAAGCTCATGTGAGTTAACTTTTCAGCTGTCTAGAAAACTCAGTTTCCTTCTGGTCATTAACTTCCTCTGGCTCTTAAAATTGTCCTTCCTATCTTCCACAATGGCCCCTAGGTGCCATAGTCAGGAATAAGCAGTCTGCAATCTCTTATTTTCTGTACTTTGGCTAGTTGTGGCTTTCTGTGTTAATCTTTATCTGTTTCATGAAGAAGCTTCACTGGTGAGAGTTGAGAGATGTATTAATATTTATTCTGCCCACTGTTCTGCTATGTTCCCTGAGCCTTAGGTGTGAAGGTTGCATAGCAAATGTGCCACTTAGGGCTGGGTACCTCACAGACACATAACTTTTGTGTTCTTGACCAACTGTGGAACTTTGTAATAGTCTCCATCTGTTGAAAAAAAACTTCTTTGATGAGTGATAAGAGGTATAGTTGTCTGCAAATATGAGGATGAATATTAAGAAAGCAGTAAGAAATTACATTGGTCTATGAATGTAACAACACTGTTTTTTCTCTAGGATCTATGGCCTCTCCAACCATGTGCTTTTGGCTATTTTTTACAGTACCACTTATGAGTTACCTACCAGTAAGCAGGACTTAAGTTCAATTAGATAGCTGTTGATTACCCACAAGATAAAAGTCCCACTACCTCACAAGAAGAGCTTATTTACTGGATCAGTCATTGTGGTTCATAGACTTATAGCTGTATGAGACCTTGGATTAGTATTCTCCATTGGTAGTTTGCATAGTATTTTCTGATCCTTTAGATAAGTTCCAGCTCTATTGTGCCTAGTTCTGTGTTCAAAGTATGTCCTGTCTGCAGCAATAGGGTCTTATTTTCAAGTTCTGGGAAGGGGAGGCAATCAAGCACTGTGGTGATATCCTGTTTTATTTCGGGAGTGTCTTGGACTTCCATGACCAACAATTTGAAGGAAGGATCTCCCTACCTGGCCGTTTAGCCATGTTTTTTGTTATATAGCCTTCAACTCTGCAACTGTGTGTGTGAGTGTGTGTGTGTGTGTGTGTGTGTGTGTGTGTAGTGCAGTGTAGTATATTTTCAGTAGATTTTGGAATTAGTATATTTCCCTCTGGTTTTTCATACAACCTAAGCATTATTTCATTATTTCTCTTTCCTTTTTCTTTTCTTCTATACCCCTTCTCATTCACTCATCAGTTAAAGTATCCCCCATTTTACTCATGACACCCATGATAACACTGTCTCCTACTATTCCTCTATCTCAAGTTCCTTCTTTCCTATTATCCCCATGATTTCTTTCCATTTTCCCAGCTCCTGTGGCTACATAAGAATGTATAGTCATATCTAAGAAGTTGGGGCTAAGATCCACTATTGAAAGAATATATACTGCTTGCATTTATAAGTTTGTGTTTCCTCATTTAGTAGGACAGTTTCTAGTTCCATCCATTTACCTGAAATTTTCATGATTTCATATTTCTTTACCGCAGAGTAGAACTCCATTGAGTAAATGGGCCATGTTTTCATCATTCATTCATTGGTTGGAGGACATTTAGGTTGTTTCCATTTCTTAGTTATTGTGAAAAAAAAAAAAAACAGCAACAGTCATGGCTGCACAAGTATCCCTGTAGCAGAATATTAAATACTTTGTGTATATGCCAAAGGAGTGGTATAACGGGTTCATATGGTGGATTTACTTCTAGTTTTAAGAGATTTCTTCACACTGATTTTCACAGTGATTGCACCAGTTTGCAAGCCCACTAGCAGTGACTGAAGGCTCCCTTTTCCCCATAGATCACTTGGTCTCTTGATCTTAACTGTTATGAATGGAGTAAGATGAAGTCTTAAGATAGTTTTGATTTGAATTTCCTAATTACTAAGGCTGTAATTATAATATTTAATATTTTTAATATTTAAATTTAAAATGAGCCCTTTTTATTTCTTCTTTTGAGAGCTTTCTGTTTAGATCTATAGCACTTTTTAAAATTGGGTCATTTGTTTACTTAATTCTTTATATTTTGAGTTCTTCATATATTCTGGAAATTAAACTTCTATCAGACATTTAGTTCACAAAAATTCTTTCCCACTTTGTGGGCTTCCTCTTCAATTGGTTGTATCTTTTGTTGTACAGAAGCTTTTAGGTTTACTGAGGTCCCATTTGTCAATTGTTGACCTTAATTTCTGAGCAACTGATGTCTGATTTAGAAAACCATTCCCTGCACCTGTATCACTTGTATTTGCTTCTAACATTTTCAGTATTTCAGGTTTTACATTGAGGTCTTTATTTGAACTTGACTTTTGTGCAGGGTTTATGCAATGTTTGATCCATACCAAACAGCACATTCATATATACACAGCAAATATTCATGATATAATTATTTCCTATACAGATAATTGAATAGATGGATAATACGGTCTGTGATTTCAATTTTGAAAGTAGTGAGACTTTAAATAAATCATTTTTTTACATTTTTGATTATAGTTACTCATATGCAAAATAAAGGTAGATTATACCTACTTGAAATCAAGATCCTGAACTAAATACCTTCAATGTATTGCTTATGTATTTCTGGTCTAGATAATGCAGTTTTCAGTCCTTCTTGTAGGTAGCTCAATGTGTGTGAAAACTGTTCTCGGGTTTTTCTACCATTCAATGAGTTATGCAAAACATAATTCTTCTTGAGAAGTATGTTATGCAATGTTTATTTAGGTTTAATTGAGGTGTACCTGTTTCTGTGGTTTACTGTTACATTTTTTGTTGCATTGGAAACCTGTTTACTATTTGCATATTCCACACCAGTTGTTAAGTTCTGAATTCGTATAAGTTTAGTCAACAACAAGATTCATATTTCATTATGTTCCCCATTTTAAAAAGTGACCTGTAATTAAAGTCATTTGAAACTGACTAAAGACAGGATTTCAGGAAGCAGTCCAAGTGAAAATATTAAAAGAGTTATGACGTTTACTGGGGTTTTGATGATCACTTTCTAAGTATGCTGACATCTGTACTGCAAGCCTTTAGAAACTTCAATTTGTTCAGAGAAAATGTCCCTTTAAATGTTGTACAATATTAGAGAGTGGAAGGATGAATTATTACATGGATTATTACAAGAGGGAAATAAATGAATTAAAATTTTCAAGGTAGAAATGAAAATCAAGATTGAAGGAAAGATAAAAAGTATTAATGAGAAATTTGGAGACTTTAAAGGCCAAAATCATTTAGTGTCATTAAATGAAATAAAATTGTAAAGATACATATTTCATGGAAATCAGAGATGGAGTATACCTGGTCTGTGGGTAAATCAGAGAAGTATGACATGATAAGAAAAATATGTTGGGCATGTTGATACACAACTTCAATTCCAGTACCTTGTAGGCAGAGGCAAGTGTACCTCTGTGAGATCCAAGCCAACCTGATCTTCACAGAGAGTTTCAGGCAAGCATGGGCTACACAGTGAGACCCTGTCAAAAACCAAACAACAATCTAGAAAATTATTTTGTATTTTGCAAATTTTTTCTTCATTGATTGTAGTACTCATGGTTGTAAACATGGCAATACCTGAGATTTAATTCAAGTTTCAAGTGGAAAATCCACAGGGGTCAGGAAACCAGTAGGTGTCTATGGGCTATGATTTAAGGGGTCAGAGAGAGCACAGCAATATAAATGGGAAAGGAGTAAAATGGATAGGATGGGTTAAATGGGGGTGCAGATTGGGAGGGCAGGGAAGAAGAGAAACCACATACAGGGATAATTAATACTGAAGGCCCTTTGAAAGAATCACCTCGAAACCCACTGTAGGAGCTTCTCTCAATAGATACATATAAAATATTTGAAAAGTTTTACCTAGTTTCTCTATAGCAATGGTTTAATAGCCCTAATAGAAATCACATCCTAGCAAACAAAATATCCACTGTCATTAATGAACACTGTCTTTTGGAGCTGTTGAACAGAGAGAACCCATAGTTCCTCAAACAATACTGTGTATTGCCATTCCATTTGGTTACCCACCAGAACTTGATGGTAAGACCCTATTGCTGAGGACATACCTGAGTCACAGAACCAACTGGGGTAACCAAGCTGGTACTGACCTTGAAGATCTACGTCTTCTGGCTAGTTTCACACTAATAGAAGGTGTTATATAATGTTACTGGCAGAGAAATGTAATCATCAGCCTTTCCCAGGTATAAACACTGAAAGCTACAATAAAAACTGGCATGGCAAAATATGCCCACTAGTGCAATAGTGGCATGAATGTTATGGGAGTAACCAATCACCTTCTGATTGGATTTAAGGTCTGCTTCACAACACGGAGTCTATACTTGACACGATTATCAGGGCCAAGAACTTGTGCCTAGGAAAGAATGTACTACTATCAATCTACTCAACAGAAATAGCATTAAACTAATTCATGATGACTTACTGTTGTATCCATAGACTAGTGCATCTTTCAACTCTCATCAGAGAAGCTTCTTCTTATACTAGATGACAATTAACACAGACACCACAACTAGTGAACACACAGAGAACAATAAACTGTGGAGTGACACATCCCTAAATGGAATACATATACTGTACTGTGTACTCACAAGTTTAGGGATCAGCAATGAAGAGGGAACAGAAATATTGTAAGAGTCAGAGGTGGTGGATGAATACAAGGAAACTGTTCTCTGGATGCCACAAGATACTTGGACATATCAACACACAGTGTCTATGATAGCATGCATAAGAATTGTGCAAACCCATGCCAGACAAGGATCCAGCATAAATAAAGGTGGTGAGCAACCCTAGCTAAGATCTACTGGCAATTGATGGATTCAGGGAGAGGGAGAGTCAGCTTTCCTTAATGATGTGAAGTATGGTAGATGGACCTGACACCAGTGGATGGACCCACACATAGGAAGACTTGGGTGACATGGATTGAAATCAATAGCCCTTTAAAAAACAAAATAAATCGAATAATGAAGGACAGATAATAACAGAAGATATGAAGTCAAGGGAGTTAGAGTGGGGATGGGAGAGGGGATCTGAATGTGACCCAATGCATTGTATAAAATCCGAAATCAATAAAGATCTACTTCAAAAAACCAGAAAAGTACTTTGCAGTTTTCATTGTGTATGTTCCCCTTTGTTTCTTCTACTCATGGTGGGAAACATAGCAATACTTGATCTTTAAGTCCAATAACCACCAGGTTTCTACCCTGAGATTGCACATGGCTTGAAGAACATGGACTTAGTGTATAAAAATGGTTTATGGCCTTGACTTCCATTAGCACGGAGAAGAGAGGGAACCTTCTAGAAAATTGTACTCAGTACACTAGTAATTACTGAGTATCATACTGTGCCAGATGCTTTATGTTCCCATGTCTGTGAGGCAGCTGTTATCCATGGTGTTCAAATGAGGAAACAATAGCTCCAAGAAGGCATATAGGATGCTCAAGGCATTTAGTAGGTAATGGGCTCAGTATTTCAGTTCATTCTATTTTGTTCTAATAGATATTTATGCATTTATTTAAGTAAAATAAAAAATAATCTCCATTTCAACTTTTAGATAAATTAGTAAAAGAACTTACCACTATTTGGAGAACATACAAAAAAGAGATTATAAAGGATATTAAAATTATACAATGCCCTATTTGTATATTTACATTTTTATACAAGTTCAACATAAAATGAGGTAATAGACACTGGATTTAGCCTTACACCATAAAAATAACTAGGAAGTATAAGAAATACATTTTAGATAATTGGACTACAAACAGTAGTACAAAAATGTTTTGTTTCTGCAAGAAAGTAAGGAGGTAAAAGCGTGCACCATGCCACAATAACATTTTCTTGAGACCCATTTGAGAGCACAGAGTTGAGACGGTGTATTAGCCCAGGTTCTCCAGATAAGTGTAAACAGTAGGATGTGCACACACAAATATAGGAAGAGGTTTGTTTCAAGGAATGGGCTCACTACAGGGACAGTGTCCGAAATCAGCAGGAATGGTCAGCGGGATTGAGGCATGGGGTGAGCCAATGCAGTTCAAACTTGAAGGCCTCAAGATGGGGAGGCAAGAAGAAGCTGATGCTGAAGCTCAGGTGTGAATATCACTTCTTCAGGACTCCCTCTTGCTGCGGGAAGTCATTCCGTTGTTCAGTCTAGGTACTTAACTGATTACAAGAGTTCTATCAGTATTGGAGAGAGACATCTGCTTTGCTCAAAATCCAGGAATTTCCAAATTACTCTTGTCCAGAAATATGCAGAATCATATTGGTCATACACTGAGCACTACAGCTTATCCCAGCTAATACATAAGATGAGTCATGAAAGAGAGAAATAACAAAAAATAGTAGCCTAAGTTATCTGATCCTTTCAACACAAAATTATGAAAAAAAAGAAATTGAATAAGAACCCCAAGAATCTTATTGTGGTCACCTTGAGTCTTTCTAAGATTGATGTATAGAGTGACTCTTCAAAAAGTAGAATGCATGATGGCATACCTTAAACAAATCATTCCAAGAGCATTTAAAAGATTAGAAGTGATTCACATTTCCATTATCCTACATGAAGAGGATACACTCAACACTTGAGGTCTTCAAATAGGATATAGGTAGGTTCCCAGGGTTACATTGCATTAGTTTTCTATTACTGTGGGAGAATACTTGGGGTAATCAATTTAAAGGAAGAAAGATTTATTATGACTTGGTCCCAGAGGCTTCAGTCTATGGCTGTGTGGCCCTGTTGCATTGGGCCTCTAGCCACACAGAACCAATACAAGCCAGGAATCAAAGAAAGATGAGAAGGGGTGCCTGGGGTCCCAATATACTCTTCAAAGACGCACCCCTAATCTAACTATCCTCCATGATGTCTCACCTCTTTTAGACTTTTGTGCCTTGCAATAGTGTCACAGCCATAGAGCCAAGTCTTTAACAGGCCTTTGGGGACTACTTCTGATTCAAAATATACTAGATACTAATTTATTACTATGACAAAGACTTATTAGGAAAAAATATTTTTTTAAAAAACAGGAAAAGTATTAAATTTAACATCCAGTGGCTTGATTCACCATCAGAACAGATCTTCCTCTTTTAAACAAGTGAGTCAAAAATTTGAAAATTACAATGCCTACTATCTATGAAAATAGCTAAATATTAGAAGATGCAAGAAAATGTGACTTGCTGTCATGAAAGAACTGTCAGTTGGAACATATTAGAAATGATGAAAATAGGAGACAAAAAATTTCCTGTGATCACATTTAAGTATTGAAAAAAATCATGAAGATAATAGAGAAAGCATGCAGTAAGATAAGTAACTGATTTTCTAGCTTTAAAAATACAGTAACCAGACGATAATTTACTGGATATTTTCTGTATAGAATGCACCATAGAATAAACTTAATGAAACTGAAGGAAGAATAATTGAAATAAGAAGGAACAGAAATAATAAAATAATGAAAAATAGTTTTGTGAAACAGTGAAAAGTCTAGAAAGCTAATAAATATAAAAGGCATAAGCATTTGCTTTTTAAATCAGTACATCTAAACTAGCTTTAAAGAGCAAGACTGAACTATATGCTGCCTAATAAAAGTTAAACCCCAAGTGTAGTATTACAATATTGAATAAAATATATGTTATGCATGAAATAAGAAGGGAGCCACTATGAACCTTTACATGGTAATAGACCTACAATTAAAAATAGGATTATCAGGCTGGAGAGATGACTCAGCGGTAAAGAGCACTGACTGCTCTTGCAGAGGACCCAGGTTCAATTCAAAGCACCCACATGGTGGCTGCGAACTGTCCTTAACTCCAGTGCCAGGGTAATCCGAAACCCTCTTCTGACTTCCACAGCATTGCATGACATGGGTGCACTCACTTACATGCAGGAAATACACTCATACATATAAAATAAAAATAATAAATAAAATTAAAAAATAGGATAATTATACAATTCAGCAATTTTACTCCTACTGTATAGCCAAAGAAGTGGAAAGAGGTTTCACTTATGCTTCAGAACATTCATGATCACAGCAGTACTAGTAACAGTAGCTAGAGAGTGGAACCTATCAACACCCATCAGTCAACGAGTACAAAAGCACAAAGTGTTACTAACATACACTAGAGCTGAGAGAAGCTGAGGACAGAGCAAGTGCAGGGCGTGGGTAGTTCTTCAGATACTGTTAACGCCTACAGGTGGGGAATACAAAGTAGAACATACAACTCTGACTTGGCAAAGAAATTTGGTGGTCATCATAAGTTTGCAGGTCACTTCTAGATTAGATAAGACTACTGAGGGAATTAAGAGAGATAGAGGCCTGAGCTATCTTCTGTCTTAACAAACCCAAGAGGAGGAGACCTCAGCAGTCACAAACAGACACAGCAGCTTGTGTGAGGAGGAAACCCAGGATGTTTAGATAGGAGCAGTGCTAGGACACACATGGCTACACTTTGGGGCAGCCTTCTTTTATATTTTGCCATTTCATTAGCATTTCCATCATGAGAAAAGGAAGGAGGACATGTTTTATAAGGAAGTGACTCAGCTACAGAGGCCAAGGGTATACATTAAGATTTTAAAATTTTACCTCTAATTTGTCAAAACAGTTATATGATTGGAGTGTTCCATTTTGACAGGCAGAGTTGGAATAATCATCATGTAAAATCCATGAAAATAATGCAATATTTTTATTATTTCATCTAAAATACACACCTCTTCTAATTGTATTAGCTGCCATGAATAATTCTAATACTTCCTCATAGTTCACCTTGTTTACTTGTTAGGAGAAATTATATGGTATGGTGATTTTCAATAACTCTCCATATGAGTTTAACTTCCAGAAGAATTATGCTTTGTTTCTCTTGTTTTTCAGAAGGACATGTTTTAATTTTTTAACCTTAATGTTTATATTTTTAGCTCCTACCTGTTCTGGAAAGGTATGGTTTTTATACTTTGTAGGAAACTCCTCTCTGATATTTCAAGTGGAAATAGATTTATCTAGGATCTTAAATATCCCTAATGCTTAATCTTACATTTATATTACATAAACAATTAACTTTTGCTAGCCTCAGTACAGTGCTTCTCTGAAAGGGAAATAAATTAACAGTAATCTTCCTTTTATATAAATAAGCAGTGTTTTTATGTAGTCCTAGTTAATACATTAGCTCAAATATTGGGTGGGTTAAGCACACAGATTTCCTTTTCTCACTTTTGGAGCTGTGAAGACTCTGAATTCCAGTATCAAAGTGTCATATGATAAACTCTGACTTTTATACAGTTGCCTTCTTGGAGCACACCTGGTGGAAAGGAAGAGAGGACAGAGGGGAGAAGGGGTAGAGACTTGTCTCTTAGTGTCTTTTTCTTCTTATAAAGACATCAAGCCTTTAGTGGGGTATCCACTCTCCATTCTCATGGCCTCATATTTAATTATCTTCCAAAGGTCTTCTCTCCTACTACCATCATATTTGGAGTTGCAGTTTCAAACTACATATTAAGGGGTGAAGGAAATAAACATTCATTCCATAACAATATGTCATTAGCAGAAATCCGTTTGCTAAACAAATAGAGTGACAAAAGTGTCTGCTTAAAAGAATGATGTATGTATCTCACCTGGGTTTATTGTAAAAATATTGTGTTTTTGTCCAAGCTTTATCTAAATACTACACAGTAGTTAAAAGTGCCACATTGATGTAACAGACTTTCTGGATGTCCAATAACCACATTTGAAAGCCTCTACTCACGTGGGACTTTAAGAAAGAATTTAAAGAGGGATTTAAAGAAAGAGGAAGGAAACCCAAAGTCAGAAAAAAAGCACACTTAAGTTCTGGCCAGCATCCAAAAGGAAGAGAAAGAGAAAGTGTCTCAAAAAAAGAAAAAAAAAAAAAAAAAAAAAAAAAAAAGGAGTTGCACTTTTCTGAGTTAGAAAAGGGGACAGACTCAAAGAACCTTAGGGCAGCTTGTAGGGACTAGGCTAGGGGTAGGAATTCTGGGAAGGAAAAATATAGCATCTCAGTAAAGGAATAATTATCCTATCTCTTTTGCATGGTTTTTAGTTACTTTTCTGTTTGTGCTGATATCTTCAGTTGTCAACTTAACACCGGGGTAGAGGGAGCCTCAAGGGCTCCACTGGCCTGGCCTGTGGCCATGTCTGTAGAGTATTTTCTTGATTTTTATGTGATATGGATGGGCCCAGCCACTGTGGGTAGTGCCACCACTGGGCAGGTGGTTCTGTTTTGTAGAAGAAAACAGGCTGAGCATGGGCCAGAGGAGCAAGCCAGTAAGCATCATTCTTCCATCAACTGTGCTTCAGGTCCTACCTCCAGGTTCCTGCCCTGAGTCCCTATCACAGCCTTCCTCAGTGATGAACTGTAACCCCAGGGATGTAAGATAAAATAAATCCTTTCCTCCCCAAGTTGATATTGGTCAGAGTGTTTCATCACAGCAACTGAAGGCAAACTAGAACACTGTTGCTGTGATAAAACATCACTACCAAAGGAACTTAGAGAAGGAAGAGTTTATTTGAGCTTATGGTTCCAGAGGGATTAGAGTCCATCATGGTGGGAGGCATGGTGGTGGCAGGAGGTGGCCAGAATAGAAAGCAGTACACACACACCTGGAAACAGGTACAAGTAGACAGTCACTGGCAATTCGGCAAAGCTAAAGAATTCTCAAAGCCTGCCTCCTTGACCTGCTTCCTATGGCGTGGCCACACCTCTTAAAGCCTCCCAAAGCAACACCACCAACTGTGGACAAAATATTCAAATACTTGGAGCATATGGGGGACATTCTCAGTCAAACCACTATATTCACTCCCTGGGCCCCATAGGCTCATGACCGTATAAAATGCAAAACGCATTTAGTCCATCTTCAAAAATCCCCATAGTCTTTTCCAGTCTCAATACTATTCAAAAGTCCAAAGTCTCCTCTGATATTCAAAGCAATCTCTAAACTGTAAGCTCCCATAAAATCAAAAGGCAAATTACATACCTCCAACACACAACGGAGCCAGAAATACACATTCCCATTTCAAAAGGGAGGAATGGGGGCATAGGGAGGAAATACCAGACCAAAACAAGACTGAAAACCAGCAGGCTAATCTTGAAATCCTGCAGCTCCATGTCTGACATTTGGGACTTTGCTTTCGAAGGCCTTAGATGACTCAACTCCCCTCAGCTTTGCTGCATGTAGCATACACCCTTCTCTTGTACCATTCCCTGTATGTAGCTCCCCTTGGCTGATGATTCATAGCATTATCATTTCCAACGTTTTCTTCTTAGGGTCTCCATTGCCAACCAGGCTTCACCTTCACAGCTTTATACAATGACTTGTCAGGGCCTCTTGGCCTGTCAGGGCCTTCTTTACACAGAGACACCCTGCTGCAATGCCTGACCTTGGTGGCTTTTTGAAATCATGAAGGAAGAACCAATGACACCTTCACTCTAGCATCCTTCGTCTGGGTGTAGTCTTGCCCTGAAGGTACTCTTTCCATAGTTCAAATGTGATCTCTAAGTCTCTCCTTAATCACTCTAATCACTTTATCAAGGGGAGACTCTCCTGCACTTGTGTTGGCTCCAACATTAAGCTTCCTAGTATTCTTTTTCAATCCTAACTGTAAATACTGCATTTCTTTCTGCATCTTTTGCTATTTTTCACTGCAGAACTTCATAATATTCGGTATTAACAGCCATATCACCATTTCTATATGAGGCTGTCTTGAAATTTCCTCCCACAAAGTAAGTAGTACATTACTTTTCAACTTAGCCTCAGGCAAGCTCTTAGGCTGTGGGCAAACAGCAGGCAGACTCTGCCAAAACATCCTAGATGCTGCTTAAGTCCTTATTTCCCTCTGGAGTATCCTTGCTCTCAGCACTGCATTCTTCCAGGCTCCTACTAGAATGACCTGTTAAACTCTCCTACAGCATTCAACCACTTTTCTACTTCAATCTTCCAAAATCTTTCACATTCCTCCCCAAACCCACAAGGTCAGTTCTGTCACAGCAATACCCCATGATCCTGGTATCAAATTTTGTTAAATTTCTGTTGCTGTGATAAAATACCATGACCAAGGGAACATAAAGAAAGAATGTTTTATTTGAGCTTACAGTTCCAGGTTTCAGAGGGATTAGAGCCAATCCTGGTGGAGGAGGGGGCCATTGTGGGAAGAGGCAGGCAGAGTAGAAAATAGAGCATCTGCATCAGGAAGCAGACAATGGAAACAGAGAGCCCTTGGAAACCTGGCAAGACTTAAGAACTCCCAAAACCGCCCCTAGTTGCATGCTCCCTCCAGCATGACCACACCTCCTAAAGCCTCCCAAAGCGCCATCAACAATGGACAAAATATCCAAATACTTGGAGCTTGTGAGGGACATTCTCATTCAAACCACTACACACGGCTTAAGGTGAACCCAACTTCCTGTAGCTGGTCCCAGCCCAATTGCGATGTTAAATTTCCACTCAGGTCAGAGATCCCTCTTGATCAGGAGTTTTCCCTTAATGAATCTTTACTGCTATTTTAACATTCCTCCCTCTGAATAGATAACCCTTAGAAACAAAATCATGGATTAGAGCCCCCAAATAGTTCTTGCATCTCTGGCCTCGGGTGAGGAAAAGACTGCCAAGAGGATGAAGGAAATTTCTTTAGCTGAGAAAGAAGCTGGGTACTTTTCTTGGGGTCCTGTTAGGGCTTAAGTAAGGGTAAGCTGTTAGGGAATGGTCTGAAGGAGGAAAGGAACTAACATTCCCACTTAACTGCTGAAATGATTCAATACAAAGGTCATTCACCCAAAAATAAGACTGCTGAGCTGGCATGACCATCTCCTAGACAAGGTCACTTGTCTTAGTTCTCTCTATCCTGGTCTGGGCCATCTGAGTCTAAAGACAAAGTGGGAGAAGAGGGGATCAAAGGGGATAAAGACCTGGGGACCTGACAAAAGAACCAGCCCAGAAATCACTTAGAGGTCTCCCAGTTTCAGAGACGTTCCCCTAAAGAGCACAATTGCAACACCTTTTCTAAGGATCATGGAACATTGTAGGAAAGGGAAGAGAAAGAATCTAAGAACCAGAAAACAAGGAGAAGGACTGAGAAATAAGTTAGAATTAACATAACAGCTCCGCAAACCTGTTACATTTTACTCTAGACAGTAATATTAAATACAGTTTTATGCTGTCACAGTTTAAAACTGAATTATATAAATATATTCCACATCCTTTGAAGTGATCATGTAATTTTTGCCTTTAAGTCCATTTATATGATTATTATATTTGTTCACTTACTTATTCCTGAATCTCTGGAATAAGCTTAACTTGATCATAGTTGATGATCTTTTTTATATGTTTGTATGTGTTTTACAAGTATTGTGTTGAGACTATTAGCATCTATGTTCATCAGGGATATTGGCCTGTAGTTTCCTGTTTTTGTTGTGCCTTTATCTGGTTTTGGAATTATGGTGATTCTGGCTTTGTAGAAGGAGTTTGGAAGTTCTACCTCTGTTTTGATCTTTTTGGATAATTTAAGTATTGGTTGTAGTTCTTTGAAGTTCTGTTGGAATTCTGCTGTGAATCCATCTGGACCAGTCTTTGTATTACTATTTCATTCTCCTTATTTGTCTTGGGTCTGTTTAACTTGTTGATCTCTTCTTGGTTTGACTTTTGTGGTAGAGTTGAATCTAGAAATTCATTCATTTCTTTGAGGTTTTCTAACTTAATGTAGTATAGATTTTTAAAATATTCCTTTATAATGTTCTTGATTTCTTTTGCATCTGTTGTAGTGTTTTCTTGTTCATCTCTATTTTGTTGATTTAGGTCTGCTCTTTCTTTATTTTGGTAACTGGGCTAAAGGTCTGTCAATCTTGTTTAACTTTTCAAAGAAGCAGCTTTATTATTGTATTGTTTTCTTTGCTTCTATTTCATTGACTTCTGCTTTTATTTGTGTGTGTGAGAGAGAGAGGAAGAGAGAGGGAGATAGAGACAGAAAAAGAAAGAGAGAGAGAAAGAGAGGGGAAGAGAGAGGGAGAGAGAGAAAGAAAGAGAGGGGAAGAGAGGGGGACAGAGAGAGAAACAGAGGGGAAGAGAGAGAGAGGGAGAGAGAGAGAGAGAGTTGGGTTTGGGTATGTTTTTTTTCCAGATTCTTGAGTTATAACATTAAGTACTTTTTTCGTACTTTTCCTGATTTTCTAATGTAGACATTTGGAGCTATAAATTTTCTTCTCAGGATTACTTTCCATGTGTCCCAGAGGCAGTGTTGTGTTGTGTTTTCTTTTCATTTAATTCTAGGATTTTTAAAAATTTCATTCTTGATTTCTTCTTTGACCCCTTCATCAGTCAAGAGTGTGTTGTTTAACCTTCATGAGGTTACGTAGTTACTAGGTCTTTTTTTCCTCTTGATTTTAAGCTTTATTGCATTCTGATCAGATAGGATATATGGAGTTATTTCAGTTTTTCTGTGTTTGTCAAAATTTACATTGTATCACACTATGTGGTTAATTTTAGAGCAACTGCATGGGCTACTGTGTATTCTTTGGTGTATCAGTGGCCTTTGTCAAATTTTGAAATGCCTTCATGATAAAAGTCCTAGAGAGAATAGAAGTGGATGGAACATACCTCAACATAATAAGGGCTATATGGGGGAAAACCCACAAAGAACATCATTACAAATGGAGCAAACCTCAAGGTGTTCCCATTAAAATCAGGAAGGAGGGATGTCTACCATGGCCACTCCTTTTCAGTCTAGTGCTTGCAATCCAAGCTAGAGCAATGAACAAGAGAAGGAAATTACTAATAGGAAATGAAATCAAAGTATCTCTATTTGAAGATAACATATTATCCATACGAGAGCCAAAATCTTCCACCAGAAAACTTCTAGAAATTATTTTCACTTTTAGCAAAATGGAAGGATTACAACTCCACTTTGAAAGTGAAAGTGAACATCCTATCAAAAGCAATTTACAGAATCATCATTCTCTCAATCAAATCCCCATGAGATTCTTCACTGAAATAGAAACTTTCTAAAATTCATATGGAAGCACAAAAGACCCAGATGGCCAAGGCAATTCTGAGCAAAGAGAACAATGCTAGAGGGGTAACCATATCAGATTTCAAACTCTATTACAGAGATATAGTAACGTCATGGTATGGTCACAAAAAAACTCAATTAGATCATTGAAACAAAATAGAAGATCCAAACATTTTGCATGTAATTACAACCACCTCATATTTGACAAAGATGCCAATAATACACACTGAAGGAAAGACAGCATATTAAATAAATCATGCTAAGAAAACAGGTTGCTCACATATAGAAGGATGGGATTAGATTGGTATCTGTCACCTGGCCCAAAAGTCAACACAAAATGGGTCAAAGACCTTAATATGAAACCCGAAACGTGGAAATTGTTAGAAGAAAATATAGGCAGCAGGCTACAAGGTAAGGACTTTTAAAACTGGACACTATTCATCCGGGAATTAAGGCCAACAATTGACAAATGGGGCCTCAATAAACTAAAATGCTTCTATAGCGCAAAAGTAAAGAAAAAAGTAAAAACAATCAATTGAGTAAAGAAGCTCATAAAGTGGGAAAAAATCTTTGCTAGCTATATATCTGGTAGAGGATCAATTTTCAGAATATACAAAGAACTAAAAAAGAAGAAAAAGAATCAAGAAAATGAATGACCCAATTCAAAAATGGTCTGCATATCTGAATAGAAAGTTCTCAAAAGAAGAAATAAAAATGGCTGTGAAATATTTTTTAAGTGCTTAACACCCAAATTAAACTATTTTAGGATTTCGTGAGAGGTTCCATTACCTACACCCTTTCCCCACATCCATACTATCATTTTTTTTTGCTGTTTTTTTTTTATTGATCTTAGCCATTCTGACTAGTGGAACTAGGTAGGCATGGTGCAGAGCCTTACACAGTGGGGAGAATAGTGGCCTTATCGAATTTTGAGGGCAATGCAAGGACTCAGCTTCACCAGAGTGTCAAGAAGGGGTTCCTATCAGTGTTTTTTCAGTTTGCTGGGCACTGAGTTGTGCCACTTAAAGCTGTTTCTGGAGCTCTAGGTGCAGGATCTGAGCAATACGGAAACTTGGTTCTTCCATGGAACAATATACTCTCTCTCACTGATTGCTATAGAGATCTACCTGACTGCTTCTTAGAACTTCAGGTCATCAGGTCCTCAAAGTGTTTCCATGGAGCAGGAGTTTGGGGAGGGAATAATAAGCATGGGCCAGGCTCTTTTCTCTGAAGTAATGAAGTGATAAAGGATCTCTGGCAGCTTGATGAGCTAGTGTTAGAGGTCCATGAGGGACACAAGCTTCTCAGCCAGCAAATACTTCAGTTGTCCACCATGTTGGCAGTTGCTACTGGGGCCAGATGAATCCCACATGAAGTCTCTCATTTCATAGTTGATCTCAAAAAGGACAGTGGAACAGGAAGTAGATGTTGTATGTATTGGTTATGTCCTTAAAATGCCAACATGAACCTCTGTGATCCACAGTTCTCTGCTGCATCCCTCACATTCTTCTTTAAACAGTCCAGTTGATTAGCTTTTGTGTGTGTTTAGGTCATCTTATCTCTGTGGAAGGACATGCATTAGGCACCTCTAATCAGCCACCTTTCTAATTCTGTCTTTCTATAAGGCTATGAGTCATCCAGTTTCCAAGAAGAGCACACCCAGTTTCCAGGACAACCATCTTTTGTAGAGTCTGAAGTCCTCATGAGTTATTTGAGTAAATTTCCTCAAATCCTAAGCCTTCAAAAACACTATCTGTGAATGTCCTGGATGTCTTTAGAGTGGTTCTATCTTCAATTTGAAGATATGAGCTGTAAAATAGCTACTAATTATTAACAGTATTAATACTAATTATAGGAAAAACAGCCTATAATACTCCAACAGACTAATAGAAAACTCCAGTTCTTAATTAGTCTCTATTTCTGAAAGGAAAAAATGAGAGATGTTACAATCTTCCTTCACTTAGGCATAAGACAAATAATAATAAAGCTTAAAGTTCTCATGAAGTGACATAATGTATTATGTTGGCCAGCTAAAACTGTATGACTCATATAGAAACTATATGTCAAACTAAATATTAAAAGAATGTCCTCAGGCAATAATTATAACATGTTCAAGCAAGGAAAATAGTTTGTCTGATATAACTGCAGATGCATTTTTAAAATTAAAAACCAACGGAAAGCAGTGTTAAGTGTGGTTTGGCAAAGGAAGAATGGATAAATGATAATGGATAGAGTAGGATGAAGGACAGTCGGGAATTCTCTGAGAGAGTAAAGAATATTTGTATCATTAACTTAGTGAACAATGCTGTGAAAAAGCTGGGCATAATCAGAAGGAGAAATTGAGCCCTTTAAACTGTCAATGCACATGTTTCTACCACTCTAAATTTGGCACGCAGATGGCTCCCATCATTATACTTGTTGTTTAACATTTATCGAGTGTTGACAGAATGCTCATCCTGGTGGGGAACACTGGAAAGGCATGCCAGTCTGAACATGCCCTGTCCTGCTTCCATCTGCTTCTTTCACTTTGTTATTACTACATTTTCTTCTCACTTGTGAGTGGGTCACAGGTTTGTTGTTCACTCAACAATTACCAACTACATGCCAAATATAAATGAATTTAAGGCATTTTAATAATGCAGTAATCCACCAGTCTATAATTCATGGGAGATGTGTCTATGGTATTGCCAAAAATATTTTTCAAATATTAGCATATCTGAAATCAATGCTTTATAATTTTACAAAGTTTACACTACTGAATAGGGAATATGGAACTATTCTCTCTAAGATCTGAAACAAGACAAAGATGTCTACTTTATTACTCTTATTCAAATAAAACTAGATGCTTCAGCCAAAATAATTAGGCACTAGGACAAAAAGGGGGGCATTCAAGTAGGAAAGAAGGAAGTCAAACTATTCTTCTTTACAAATGACATTTCATTTGCTAAAAACCTAAAGACTTTATGAAATATTATTAGAACTTATAAATGAATTTAATATTATATCAGAATCCAAAGTCAACATACAAAATCATAGGAGCTTTTTACACACCAGAGGTTGAATAAGTGTCCCCCATAGGTTTCCAGTATTTTAATACTTAACCCCAGCTGATGGTACTGTTTTCAGAGCTTTAGGAAGTGCAGCCTTGCTGGAGGAAGCAAGTCCCTGAGGGTGTGCTTTGAGAGTTCATAGCCACATCCTGTTTCCAGGTTGTCTCTCTGCTGCTTATAACTGCTCGAAAATGTGAGCTCTCAGCTCTCTGCTGCCTCCTGCCATGGCTTCCCCACCGTGACGAACTTTCATCCATTTGGAACCATAGTCCCAAATACACTCTCCTATAAATTATCTTGAATCTGGTGTTTTATCACAACAGAATAAGTAACAAATACACACTAACAACATACTTACTCAAAAAGAAATCAAGAAAGTAAATTATTCCACAATAGCTACAAAAAAATAATATATTTAGTGGGGAATTTAATCAAAGAAGTGAATGATTTCTGTAAAATGAAAATTGTAAAATATTGCTGAACAAATTTGAAGAAAATACCCATGACTGGAAAGAAATATCTATATTTATAAGCCAGAATTAATATTTTTTAAATGTCTGTACTATTCAAAGTGACCTATAGATACAATACAAATAGTGTTATTTATCACAAATTAAAATAATCCTAAAATTAAAATGGGATTATAAAAAGGTACAGAGATAAAAAATAATACATCTAGAAGCATCACCATCTCTGGCTTCCAAATGTGATTCAAACCTACATTAACCCAAATGCATGGTTTTGACATTAAAAGAGACACATAGGCCAATGCCGTGGAATTGAGGTAATAGATAGGCTTACACCTATAAAATGAACTGATTATTGACAAAAACCCCCCAAGCATGCATTAGAACTAGAGTGGTATATCGGTTACTCAAGTGGCTCTATAAAATACCATGACTAAAGGCAGCTTAAAGAAGCTTTTCTTTGGGATTATAATTCTAGTGGGAGAATATATAATGGCAGGGGAGGTGGGAGCATAGTACAAGCACCTGGGGCTGGAATCTGAAGGATCACATTTCTTCCGCACAAAGAAAACAGAAAGTGAACTTGAAGCAGGGTGAGGCTTTATCCTAGCTTGCTTTCCTGTTGCCGTGATAAATTCTCAAAGTCCTCCCACCCCAAGTGGTGTACTTCCAGACCCTAAAAGTTCTATAACCTTTCCAAACAGTGCCACAAACTGAGAATCAAGTCTACAAATACATGAACATATTTGAGATAATTCTCATTTAAACAACTATATTTTATCCCTGTCCCCAATAAGTGCATTGCCATATCATAATGAAAAGTATATTTTGTAAAACTTTTAAAGTCCCCATAGTCTTGAAGTTTCAGCACTGTTCAAAAGTCCAAAGACTCAAGGCAATCCCCTTTCTGTGACCATTCTCCCTTAAAAACAAGTGCAAATTATATGCTTCCAACACACAATCACATAGAATATACATTCCCATTTCAAGAGGGAAGAATGTGGGCACAGAAAAGATATCCTGGACCAATACAAGACCAAAACTCATCAAGGAAAACACCTAACTCTGTAGCTCCACATATGATGTCTGGGTCTTTAGTTACAATGGGTTTAGATGGTTCCAGCCCTCCAATCTTACTGTCTGTAGCATATATTTCTCATGGGCTGATTCCAATCCCTGTATGCAGCTCTCCTTGGCAGATATCCCACAACTTTGGCATCAAGAACATAATGATGTCTCTACTATAATCCAGGTTTCAGTTTCACAGATCCACACAATGAGCTCTGGGGGGACTCCTGGACTCTCAGGAAGTTCTCACAGGGATCCAGTCCTGATACATGTTGCCTGATCTCAGTGTATCTCTGAAATTGCAGAGGAAGAATCTACAATGCCCTCAGTCTTGCAAATTTTATGCCTCCAAAGCCAGCAACATGAGGACAATAATGCCATGTTCAGGTGCCAGCTTGGGAAAAGACCTGGCCTCCTTCATCCACATTATAGCAGTTTTTATACGTACTTACTTTCCAGAAGAAAAAAGCCCATAGGAGCTCTTTCACAAGTTTGAAGCTTAGCTGTATAGTGTCTTACACTGAGGCACCATTTACAGTCTTCAAGTGCTGGACAGATGTCCCCTTTTTAATGGCACTATTCTCTTTAATAGTTATAGCCTCTTTTCTATCACAAGCCTTGGGCAATATTAATCTTCCTGGTGCCAATTATCACTCCAAACTGTACATTTTCTATTTCTTCTTGCCCCTTTGCTATTTTTTTCACTGTGGGCCTGCATAAGAATAAGCATTAATAATCATTTTACAAAATCAATACTATGCTTCTTGACATGTGTTCTGTCAAATAAGTTAGCCCATTACTTTTTTAATTTAGCCACATGTAAATTCTCAGGAAATTGGCAAAATGCATCCAGATTCTTTATCAAAATATTGCATGAATGATTTCTGGCCCAGTTGCTAATACAGTCACTGTTCCCTTCTGAAACTTCATGAGCCAGGTCTCCACCACCCATCTTACACTCAGCACTACTGTCTTTGACTTCCCTACTTTAATGCATTAGTGTAAGTTCTTCCACGGTGTCTTGCTTCAGTTCTTGCCTCCAAGTTCCCACCTTGAACATTTGCCCTGGCTTCCCTCAATGATGAACTGTAACCTTTTCCTACTCAAGTTTCTTTTGGTTATGGTGCTCATCACAGAAAACTAGGACAGGTGGCTCTTTCAATAGATAATCCTGGAAAGAGCTGGATATACTCATGCAAAAGAATGAAAGTGTACATTTATCTTTTCAACACATGAAAACAATTCAGAATGGATCTAAGCCTTTATGTAATATTATGAAATGGTAATAGAAAAGCTAGAGAAAGCACATTAGGACATTGGTGCAAGCATTGGTTGGGATTATATCAAGCTAAGATTTTCTGCACAACAAAGGAAAAAGAGTAAAAACATCACCTGCAGGCATTAAGGAAGGAGAAGAATTTCAGGATAATGGTATTGA
This sequence comes from Nannospalax galili, assembly GCF_000622305.1. Classification (NCBI taxonomy): domain Eukaryota; kingdom Metazoa; phylum Chordata; class Mammalia; order Rodentia; family Spalacidae; genus Nannospalax; species Nannospalax galili. The sequence goes on along the minus strand of NW_008343479.1, from coordinate 3,639,825 downwards.
CCAGATCTTTAACAGGATTGTAGAAGAGGATTTCCCAAAATTAAGGAAAAACATCCCCATACAAATACAAGAAGCATATAGAACATCAAATAGACAGGATCAGAAAAGAAATTCCCAAGGGCATATCATAGTAAAAACACTAAATATACAGAACAAAGAGAGAATACTGAAAGAAGCAAAAGAAAAACAAGTCACATATAAAGAAAAACCCATTAGAATTATAGCTGACTTCTCATTGCAAACTAAGAAAACCTGAAGAACCTTGGACCAAGTTCTTTCCACTTCTAAATGATCACAGATGCCATCCCAGAATACTGTACCCAGCAAAAATATCTATGACACTTGAGGGGGAAGTAAAAATCTTCCATGACATGAATAGCCTGAAAGAATATGTGTCTGTGAAACCAGCCCTTCAAAGAATACTTGAAGCAATACAAAGAATGGAGAAAGAAACAACTATAACCCAGGGGCAACAAAAGAAAGTAAATAAAACTATAATTGAGGAAAGAAAATTAAACAAAGAATGAAAATAACAATCAAAATGATGGCAGCCCATACACATTTTTAAATAATACTTTAAATATCAATGGACTGAACTCCCCAGTCAAAAGACAGGCTAAGTTAATGGGTTAAGAAATAAAATCCATCTTTTTGATGTCTGCAAGAAACCCATCTCACCTTCAAGGACAGGTACTATCTTAAGGTGAAAGGATGGAAAAGAATATTATAAGCAAATGGCACTAAGAAACAAGCAGGGGTTGCAATTCTAATATCTAATAAAATAGACTTCAATGTAAAACTAATCCAAAGAGATAAGGAGGGTCACTTCATTCTGATCAAAGGAATAATTAACCAGTACTCCACTGTCTCCATTAGGTCAACTAGACAAAAAACAGAGAGATGTCTGAATTAAATGATACCATACATCAAATGGACCTAATAGACATCTTTCAAATATTCCACCCAAGCACCAAAGAACACACTTTCTACTCATCACCCCATGGAACTTCTTGTAGTCAAAAATGACTACATACTGGGGCACAAAACAAACCTCAACAAATACAAAAAATTTGAAATAATTCCATGCATTCTATCACACCACAATGCAATAAAGCTTAAAATCAACAGTGGAAGAAGCTCTAGTCCCTACAGGAACTCATGGTGATTAAACCACATACTCCTAAATGAAGAGTGGGTCAAAGGAGAAATTAAGATAGAAATAAAAGAATTCCTGGAATTCGATGAAAAGGACAATACAACACAAGTCCTCTGGGACACTTTAAAAGCAATCCTAAAAAGGAAGTTTATAGTTCTAAGTGCCTACATTAAAAAATTGGAAAGAGCCCAAATAAATGACCTAACAACTCAACTCAAGACTCTGGGAATGCAAGAACAAATGAAACCCAAACCCAACAGAAGAGAAGAAATAACCTAAATCAAAGCAGATATTAATGAAATAGAAACAAAGAAAACAACACAAAGAATTAATGAAGCTAAGAGCTGCTTCTCTGAAAAGTTAAACAAGACAGACAGACCATTAACCCAGTTAACAAAAAGAAAGAAAGAGCAAATCCAAATCACAAAAGTCAGAGATGAAAGGGGGAAACATCACAACAGACACCCAAAAGATCCAGAGCATTATAAGGGAATATTTTAAGAACCTATACTCTACTAAATTTGAAATCTAAAATAAATGGATGTATATCTAAAATCTTGGGTACCACCAAAGTTAAACCAAGAAGAGATCAAGAATTTAAACAGACCTATACTATATAAGGAAATAGAAAACAGTAAAAGAAAGCCTCCCAACTAAAAAAAGCCCAGGCCCAGATGGATTTACAGCAGAATTCTACCACACATTTAAAGAAGAATTCCAACCAATACTAAAGGAGTACTAATTGGAAAAGAAGAGGTCAAACTCTCCCTTTTTGTAGACAATATGATACTATACCTAGGACAGAGGGAGAACTCCCAAATTCCTTCTATGAAGCCAGCATGACTCTAATATCCAAACCAGGTAAAGACACAATCAAGAAAGAAAACTATAGGTCCATATCCTTAATGAACATAGATGCAAAATTTTTCAACAAAATACTTGCAAAATGCATATAGATGTACATCAAAAAGATCATTCACCATGAGATCAAGTAGGCTTTATTCCAGAGATGCAGGGATGGTTCAATATACACAATTCAATAAACTTCATCAATCATATAAATGGACTCAAAGACAAGAACCACATGGTCATCTCAATAGATGCAGAGAAGACATTTGACAAATTTCAACAGGCACTTATGTTCGAAGTCCTAGAGGGAATTGGACTGGCGGTAATATACTTCAACATACTTAAAGCTATATACAACAAACCCACAGCTAACATCATTCTAAATGGAGAAAAACTAGAAGCATTCCCATTGAGATCAGGAACCAGAGAAGGCTGTCCACTATTAACATAGTACTTAAAACTCTTGATAGAGTGATAAGAAAAGAGAAGGAAATTAAAGGAGTACTAATTGGAAAAGAAGAGGTCAAACTCTCCCTTTTTGTAGACAATATGATACTATACCTAGGAGATCCCAAAAGTTCCACAAGAAAACTCCTAGAACTGATCAACACTTTCAGTACAGTGGCAGGTTACAAGAATCAATCTATAAAAATTAGTAGACTTTCTATAAACCAATAACAAGGAATTGGAGAAAGAGTGGATGGAAACACCCCAATTCACAATGGCTGCAAATAAAAAAATAATAGTAATAAAAAATCTTGGAACAAACCTGACCAAAGACACCAAAGATCTCTAAAATGAAAATTTTAATTCATTAAAGAAAGAGATCAAGGAAGACACCAAGAGATGGAAGGACCTCCCATGCTCATGGATTGGAAGAATTAATATTGTAAAAATGACCATCCTAACAAAAGCAGTATATAGATTCAATGCAATCCTAATCAAAAGCCCCAAGATCAATCCCGATCGATATACTTCACAGAATTAGAAAAATCATCCTTAAATTCATATGGAAGCACAAAAGACCCTGGATAGCCAAAGCAACCCTGAGCACAAAGAGCAATGCTGGGGGATTACTATACCAGATCTCAATACCAGATACAGTCTGTATACTACAGAGCTGTAGTCATAAAAACAGTGTTGTACTGGCATAAAAATAGACACATAGATCAACAGAACATCTATGAAGACCCAAACCCAAATACTTGCAATTTCAGCTAACTGATATTTGACAAAGATGCCAAGAAGATAAAATGGAAGAAAGACAGCATCTTCAACAAATGGGGCTGAAAAAACTAGATCTCCACCTGTAGAAGAATGAAACTAGATCCTTATCTTTCACCTTGCACAAAAGTCAATTTATAATGGATCAGAGATCTCAATGTGAAACTGGAAACCTTTAGACTATTAGATGAAAATATTGGCAGTAACCTACAAGATATAGGTGTAAGAAAGGACTTTCTAAATAGGACAGAAGTTGCTCAGGAATTAAGTTCAACAATCAACAGGTGGGACTTCATTAAACTAAAAAGCTTCTATACAGCAAAAGAAAAAAATCAAAAATGTGAAGAGGAAAACCCACAGAGTTGGAAAAAAAAATCTTCACCACTACACATCTGACAGAGGTTTAACATCTGGAATATATAAAGAACTCAAAAAACAATCAAGAAGCCAAATGACCCAATGTAAAGATAGGCTAAAGATATAAACAGAGAGTTCTGAAAGGAAGAAATAAAGATATCTAAAAAACAGCTTTAAAAAGCATTCAACATTAGTAATTAGAGAAATGCAAGTTAAAACCACCCCAAGGTTTCACCTTACCCCAATCAGACTGGCTAGGGTCAAGAGAACAAATGATACCAAATGCTGGCAAAGATGCAGAGAAAGGGGAATGCTCATTCAATGCAAGTGGGATTGCTAACTCTTGCAATTCCCATGGAAAATAATGTGGAGAACTCTTGAAAAACTGAAAATGAGCCTACTATATGACCCAGCTATTCTACTTTTTGGCATTTACCCAAAGGACTCATCCTACTGTAGGGACACTTGTACAACCATGTTTATTGCTGCTCTTTTCACAACACCTAAGAGATGGTAGCAACCTCAGTGCCCCTCAAATAATGAGTGGTTAACAAAAATGTGGTATATTTATACAATAGATTTCTATTCAGCAGTAAAGTAAGATGAAATAATGAAATTTGCAGATAAATGCATGGATCTAGAAACTTATACTAAGTGAAGTAACACATCTCAGGAAAACAACAAATGATGTATGTTTCCCTCATATGTGGATCCTAGCACCAAATCCTTTTAAATTCCATGTTCTTTTAATAAGCTGATGCTGTACAGCAGTCTCTTCTGTGTGAAATATCTACCATCATCACAACTTCAGCTGTGCCTGCTTGCTAAACATTGTCACAATTGGGCTTGTTGATGGGTGTGCTCCTTCATTAAAGGAGGGGAAAGCAGGGCCATTGGACCCTCACCAGAGTATCAGTCCACTCTTGCCAGCCAACTGTATGTAATTTGGCCCTAATCACACATGGTCTTCTGGATTTTGGGATGACTAAAGCATATAATCTGGGGAAGGCTAGGAAGAAAACTCTTGATCCATGCTGAGTAAAGGCTTTCCAATGTGCATACCCGTAGGTCACTCATACACCTCAGCAACCCCTTAGTCATCTCTGTAAGTAAGTTCAGTAAATTCATTTATTCTCCAGGAAAACTTTAATCGAATATTGGTTTGCTAGAGCCTTAGAAGGGGATAAATATTACTTAGTATCCCCTGGAAAAGAATTCTTACAACAGATGGAAAATTTGTTAATGTTATTATGTCTAATAATTACTGAAAAAGAAAATAAGAATGTAAAAGATGTTAAAAGGAAATGGATATGGAGATATTTTCCAAAATAGAAAAAATGAAGAAGCCTAAGCAAGTGATGAAGGTCTGTGTAGGTTTGTTATGATATATAAAGGATGAGACAAAAATTATATATATAAAACCTTAAAATTTCTAAGGTCATAGTTTAGTTAACTAGTTTAAGGAAAAAAATAAATGTCTAGTCAAGGTTTATCTGAGAACATTTGGTTTTTGCCCAAGATTTAGCTACATAGCACATGGTAATTATAAGTACCAGACTGATGGAACTAAGCATGGATGTTTAACAGCCATACTTTGAGGCCTATACTAATCTGGTCAGAGGAACTTAAAGGACAGTTTTTGCCTCTTGCCCTCCAAAGTAGATTAATTTCCGGGGGGACTATGGACCATCTCTCAAAATGTTCTGTAACTGGTGAGTCATCTGTCCTCTTGTTCCTAGAGGCCTTGGAGACCCCACCAGATGGATTTGAACAAGTCTCCAGCCTACAAAGAGAAGTGTCAACAGAGGAAATATTTCCTCCATGATTCCAAGAGAAGCCAGCCATGGTCAAGCAGGACCTTTGACTGATCTTTACATAGGCAGAACTGATGAAAGAAAGGAGCCAGGGACTCCTCCCAAGCCCATGTGATGGCTGAGAAACAGATCCTCAAATGGCCATAAGATTAAAACTAAATTGGTTTATTTGGGCTAACTTTATGGTCTTAAACACCCAAAAGGAAACTATGAAAAAGATGAAAGTGATCCATATATTTCTTTAAGAGTTCAAAGGATTATGTTTCCCAGACCATAGACTTGAGTCCATATAAAATGTTATCTACACAACTATTTTTCATTGATGATTTTGTTTCTAATCACAAAGTGCTGTTCAGATGTAAGACTTCAAATGTTGGTCTGCAATACTGTAGTTCTTACCTTTAGCTACGGGAAACAATGCACTACTGTTCTAAAATGATGGCTAAATTTGTTTTCTCCCCCTATATAGAAGCCTTTGTGAGAGAACTGACAAGGATTCTAGCCACTCCAACAGCTATTAATGTGCCTGAAAACAAATCCTGAGATTATCACTCTTGAGTACAGCCTTGGCAAACAAAAGAAAAATGAGGAGGAACCAGAGGGATGCCTTTGGAAGCTCTCCTCAAGAAATTTCAATGGACTCTCATAGGAATATTTGAAATTTGCCGTTCTGACTTTTTTCTGGTTCCCTGTCTAGAACTTGTAATGCTAACTACTCTTGCCTTTACTTCTCCTTCACATCTCCTAGGTACTAGTCAAGGACCTCCTTTTGTCCCTACAGCTAAGAGTTATGGAATTTGGGAGTCTTTTAGATAGGCCCCCTGAAGGGGTACCCCAATTGCCTCATCCTGCATCCCTGTTCAGCATGGAAGAAGCTATAGCAGCCTATGTCCTGATTTCCTATTGGCAATTGGGTAACCAGATGGTGTGATAAGAATAGGAATTAGGAATTGGCTAGGTAGTTAGGATAAAAATACCCCAAAGAAAGTAGCCAGTTTCTTAGCTAAAAATCAAAATGTTCTGTGCCTCTTAGCAACATAATCTGTTCCAGAGGCCAAAATGTCAAAAGTATTTTGGAGCTCTTATCTAATCCCTAAAAGATTTTAGGGTTACCTCTTCAGAGGGGGGAATGTTAGAATAGCAAAAAAACCCATAAAAAAGAAGAAAGATTACACGAAATTGTTTAGGAAAAAATAATGGGGAGGAGTTGAAGAGGAGGAAGTGGCGTGGATTTGATCAAAACACCTATATGCGTATATGAAATTCTCAATAAATTTAAAAATAAAATAAAATAAAAATGGGAAAAATATTTTCTTCATCAGGCATGTGACTAATTTTCATAAGAACTTAAATTTAAGAGGAAAAACATTTAGTCAAAAGATAGAAATGTTAAATTCCAAAGAGAAATATTTTTTTCAAAGGAATTTTTAGAAGTGACCAACAAATACACAGAAAAGTTATCAACATCACTAATCAGCACAAAATTAAAAACTATAACCATAGAGAAATATGGTCTCACTCTAGTTAAGATAGCCACAATCAGTAAAAACAAAAAGTAATAATGTTGCTTGCAAGATTGTGGTGAAAGTGGAACTCCTTGGACACTGATAGTAGAAATGAAAAGTAACACAGGCTTTACTGAAAATGGTGTTGAGTTTTCTCAAACACCACAAATATACTTTTTAATTGCTCCACGTGTCGTAATATTGGGGTTTCATGCAAAAGAAATAAAAACAATACATTGAAGAGACACCTACACTCCCATGTTGTTTGCAGTATTCTTTTCAATAGCTAATATGTAGAATCAATTCAAGTGTTCACTGACATACGAATGCATGAAGAAAAATGTAATGCACATACAATGGAAACTCAGAAATGAAAGAAGAGATATGATAGTGGACATTATAGAAAAAAATAAGGATCAAGAGAAAATACCATAAACAAAGTATTCCCCAAATTAGATAGCCTAGAAGAAATAAATTCCTTTAAAAAAAAAATTCCCAGTATGAACTCATGAAGAGACATGAAGAGTTCAACACAACGTGATGAAATTATAATAAAATTGCTCAACACCAACAACACAATGAGATAACTGCACTGGCAGTGAGTGTACCAACGAAGCCAGGCAAAATAAGAATTAGGAAGAACGCCTCAAACACTTCAAAACAAAACAGAGCAAAACTCATTTTCTGTGGTTAGCCAAGCCCTGTTACCAAAACTAGTAAAATGTTCTTCAAGGAAAGAAAACTTCAGAGCTCCAGGCCATCTGTGATGCACACAAATATAAAACTGAAAAAGAAGGAGACAATGTAATCCAACAGTATACTAAGGAGTAGTACAATAAATCCAATGGAATTTATCCTTACAACCAAGTATAACTTAATATACACAAAGCAACTTATGTTAAATAGCACATTAACAAACAAAATATGGTTAAAATTATGTGATCCTCTCAATTGGACAGAAATGGATTTGACAACATTTGAAACCTTCTATAATAATCAAACAAAAAAATCTAAAAGAAATTTATCTCACCATAACAGATATAAAAACTCATAGCTAGCATAATTTTCATTTGAAACATTTAATCTTATCAAGAAAATTTCAAGGAATTCCATTTAAACTCCACACAATAGTGGAAGCCATAGCCAGAGTACTTAAGAAAAATTATAATTAAAGTCATATGAATTAAAAATAAGTAAAATATTCTCTGCTTCTACATTACAGGATTGTATTTAAATCAAACTCTAACAACTTCATACACATAAAAAAAAATCTGCTGTTCTACCAAATTCAACAAAGTTGTAGGTTACAGAATCAACATGAAAATATTTTTTTTCTGTATACAATGAGTTGTTTGAGATGGAAATTAGCAAAACAATTCTATGTATAAACAAGAAGAAAATAAGTAGTTATTATTAGTAGTAGTAGTTATAGTAGTTAAAATTAAGGCATAAACAAGAAGAAAATAAGTAGTAACAAACAAGTGAAGTGAAAAACTTGTTCATTTAACACTACAAAACAGGGGCTGTTGAGATGGCTCAGTGGTTAAGAGCACTTACACAGGACCAGGGTTCAATTCCCAGCACCCACACAGTGGCTAACAACCATCCGTAACTCCAGTTCCAGGGGAATCTGATGACTTCCTCTGACCTCCAAGGACATTGCATGACACAGGTGCACTTACACACATGTAGTCAATACATTCATATACATAAAATAAAATAAATAAATATTTTTTAAAAAGTTTTTAGAAGACTATAAAACAGCGGTTAAAGAATACTAAAAAGAAACAAATTAGAAAACATCCAATACTGCTCATTAGGACAGTTAACATTACTAAAATATCTTTATTACTTATATCATCCTATGGATTCAATAAAAGATACATTAAAATTCCAATGACATTTTATAGAAATCATAAAAAATAATTTAAAAATTCATACAGAACCAGAAAATACACTGAATAGCTAAGCAGTCTGGAAAAAAAATTACAGAGCTAAAATCATCAAACTTTCTGAATTCAAAACATATAAGAAACAGTAATTGCAACAATTTCAGGTATGTGGACAGATTTTTTTCAGTGGTTAATAGTGCATACTGTTCTTGCAGAAGACCCAAGTTCCTTGCACCCACATTGGGTAGCTTATAACTGCCTATGACTCCAGCTTCAAGGGATCCAATACTTTCTTCTGGCGTCTGAGGGCACTCACACACAAGTGCAGGTATACCCACCCACCCACACACACACACAGGCACACACACATGATTAAAAATTCTATACAAATAAATATAAAATGGTTCTTTTAGAGAGCAATTTGTCAGGGATATAAAAACAAAAAACAGACCACTAGAACAAAACAGAACATTTAGAAATAAGACCACATATACATGGTCAATTAATTCTCAACAAAAGAATGAAGAATATACAACAAAATTAGTTTGCTTAGCTTTTTGTGTATCAGTTTTATATTTTCATGCTGGATATGAAACCAAGCCAAAGGATAAGCAGTTAAGTACAGGACAGCTTCTTCAACGGGTACTGAGAAATCTAGATGTGTATATGCAAATCGGTGGAACTGAACTCTCATCCTCTGACTCAAGTATATTAGAAATTGTAAAATTTGTGGAAGAAAATACATTTTAAAAAGCTTCTGAAAATCAGAGAAATCGTTAAACCTGGCGAAAATGCAGATTTCAGAATATGAGAAAATATGCCAAAACTATATCTGACAGCAGGATAATGTTCAAAATGGCCAAGAAACTCCCACAATTCAATAAAAAAAGTGAGTGAAGGAATAAAGAATGTGATTGGAAAAGGGGCAAATCACTTGAACAGGGTTCTCCATAGTATAGCAATGGCCAATAGACACAGGACAAATTTCTCAATAATAGTAGCTGATTGGGAAATTCAAATAAAGTCCACAATGAGGTTATTTTCTCACTTCTCTCAGGGAGACAATTCTCAACAGAAACCAGCTAGCCCAGTGCTGATCCTCATATACATGTCTTTGGTTGTGTTGGTGGACTTTTAAGAGGTGTAGTTACTGTGAAAATTAGTATAGTCCTTCCTCTAAAAATAAAGTGTAGATTTACCATGTGCTCCAGAAAAATTTATGGTATTTTGCCCCAAATCTGGGACCAATATCAATATTCTAATTTTCATTCATGATGCTCAGGATATAGAACCAGTCAAATAAATGGCTCTGGAGAGAAAGTTAAAATCCATATAGTATTCAATTCAATGTATATTGCTTACTGTGCATACAGTAATGAACAAAATGGATACTAACCCTGCCTTTAAATGAGCTGAAATTTAAGGTGTGTGATTTTACCCTTGTAAACATTATGGCATATATAGATACCTGAGTGTCTGACCTTTAAGGTGATAAGTTTTGGGTGACCATCATTTCACTTTCTACTTAACATTTTTACAATATTGTAATGCGGTTTTACAACCAATAAGCAATGAATAATTGAATTATTCATTATGTCAGTGGTGCAAAGACAGAGACACAGCTCCATTTTGCCAGCCTCAGTAGTCTAAAGACTCGCTCTCATCTCCTAGGGACCTAAACTCAAGCAAAACCAGGATTTTTATGACTTCCATCATGAAAACAATTTGAAGACTAGTCAGGATAATGATGAAGCAGAGTAGGAGATTTTATTTAAGATGTTTTAATATAGGCTTAAACATGAGAATTAAGAGAAGGAGAGGTACTCAGAAGAAAGCCAGACACAAGGGAAAGCATGGGTGTGGGCTTCCCTTAGGACAAGTCCAGTTGTTGGTGCAGGCTCCTCAGGAGAGTCAAAGCTATTCGTCTCCGCAATAGCCACATATCTCATTTGGATAGCTCTTAATTTACAACTAAAAAGATTGCTAAGAAGCTTTACTCCCCTTTCTGTCTTTTTATAGAGTTGCCTGATGTTGCTCTAGAGGTGCTTTGGGTGGAATTATAACCTGATAAGGTAAAAGCAGAAGCTAGTAGAGCTGTGCCAGGGTTCAGTACATGTCTTTTCTCTGTTAATGGAGTTTCTAGAAAATGCAGGTTTTGGGCAGAGAAGGAAGATTGGCCTTGAGGTAATTGTGCTGGACTTCTTATTTTTGGACGGGTAAGAGACTTCAACTAGATTACAAGGTAAGGGACTTCATTCTCCTTTTTAAAAATATGCTTTATTATTACTTTTTTTTTGCTTTTTTTTGGTCTTTTTGAAGCAGGGTCTCCCTGTCACCCCAGCTGTCCTGGAACTCAACTATGTAGACCAGGCTGGCCTTGAACTCACAGAGATCCACCTGCCTCTGCCTCCCCAGTGCTGGGACTACAGGCATGCACCACCACACTCTTTAAAAAAAAAATGTTTTATTTATTATTTTTATTTTTATGTGTATGAGTATATTGCCTTCATGTATGTGAGTGCACTCATATAGTGCAATGCCTTGGAGGTCAGAAGAGGGCTTCTGATTCCCCTGGAACTGGAGTCAAGGAAGGTTTGTAGCCACCGTGTGGGTGCTGGGAATCGAACCCAGGTCCTCTGCAAAAGCAGTCAGTGCTCTTAACTGCTGAGCCATCTCTCCAGCCCCTATTGTAATTTTTTATGTGTCTGAGTGTATAGCATGCATGTATGTATGTGCACTCATGTTCTGTAATGCCCTAGGAGGTCAGAAGAGAGTGTCGGATACCCTGGAACTGGAGTTATTCATGGTTGCTTGCTGCCTTGTGAGTGCTGGGAATGATATGTGGGATCTCTGTAAAGCATAGCCCTCTTAACTGCTGAGCCATCTCACAAGTCCCCATTCTTCTTATATCCCCTAAAGAAAGGATGCCTTTCTATCCTGCCTCAAATCCATTGACATTAAAAGTAGATGTATCTATAAACCTATCATTTATTAAGCCATTGTAAATTAATAAATGCTTTACTTATATTTCCTCCTTTTATCTTTACAATAATTATATATGTTAAACTGTTAAAGAATTAAGTAATTTGCTTAAGACCAGAAAGTTAAAAAGTGATTAAACCTAAACAACAAACACTGAATTCCAAATATTGCTCTTAGGAACTATTATTGATCTACTGATGAAACCCTATCTTCTCTATAGCTAATCTTCACTTAAGTTCATGTTGTTTTCATGATGACATTAAATATTCAAAACAACAAGCCTAAATCTGGATGTGCCCCAATGTAAGGTCCCCCAGGAGATTGCTGGCTGCTCTCAGAGGTCCGGATGGGAAACCTGTAGAATCTGGCAGCACATATTCCCAGGTGGAAACTGCAAGTGAGCAAAACCAAACTGAACAGCTTAAACTTGATTGAATTCAAGTTCAGATATCCTAAATTAAAATTTTTAAATTTAAAATTCCAAGTATAGGAATGTATAACATTTAATTAGCACCTTTTTTATCCTGCCCTAGTATTATAAAATATATTCCTCAAATTTCTAATGGTTAATTATAAAAATAGTAGCACTTTATGCATAAATTGTAACCCTTTTCAAGCTGCTTTCATAGTTTTCCCTCTTGGTATTTGTGTTTCTTTGGGTTTATCCTCATTTTGCCCAACCCATGTTTGATAGCACAGGTACCCATCATCTGATAAGAAAGTAAAATATGTTTTCTTTTCTCATTGATACAGTAAACACAGATCCCAACAGAAATATGATGAGCTATTTGTAGTTAAACTTTTCCTGTAAAAGTTAGATTCTCTTCTAACCTTTTCTCAGACTACAATTTTATAAGAATTCTGCATTGCAATGGGCACAAGAAAACACATGTTTTCTTACATATGTATGTCACAAATACAGAGACATTTGTTCATTCTGTACATATTCTAAACTAAGTCCTTGTTCTATTAATCCACATCATTACCATGCCAGTTTGAATGAGAAATGTCACCTGTAGGTTCACATATTTGATGCTTGGTTCCCAGTGGTGGCACTGTTTGCTGAGGTTGAGGAGGTAAAGCCTTACTGAAGGAAGTATGTAGGTGGGGGAAGGTTTTGAGAGTACAAAGCTTTATCCTACTTCTAGTTTTGCTCCCCCTGCTTTATTTTTTGCCATTGGAGATATGAACGTTCAGCTTCTTGCTCTGGCCACCATCTTGGGGCTTGCTATCATGCCTCCCCTCCATGATGGACACGTAACCCTCTGGAACTTGGGCCTAAGTAAACTCTTCTTTCTATAACTTGTCTTGGTCATGGTATTCTACCTATCTCAGCAACTACAGAAGTTGGTAGCATGGAGTGGGTAGTATGTTGTGAAGAACCTGACCATGTTGTTTTTTTCAGAAGAATGTGGGAGTTTGGGGAACTTTGGACTAGAAATACCACTGCATTCTGTAAGTAGATTGTAATGGGCCATTCTAGTACAAGCCTAGAAGAAAATAGTGTTGAAATCAGTGTGAATCAATTGCCTCAGGGGGAGAGGATGGCAAGGACATTAACAGTAACTGGGTGATGTTAGGGAAAGAGGATGGGAATCGAACCCAGGTCCTCTTGCTTGTCTGAATTTACTGCTTGAATTTACTTGTTTGAATTTACTGCTTGTAACCAATTAACTCAACTGGAGACACAGGCATCCGGAGATAGGAGCAAGTGCTACAGCCCCCAGAGCCTGACCTGTCTGGTCTGTGTCCTGTCACATAGGCGTGTCTGCTTACACAAGATAACAGGGAAGGGTTGTGCCAGGCACATACCACCCATCCCTCCCCGATTGAGACACCTGAAGGGAGTTGTAACATTTTTCTTGTTTTGAAGTTATTGGTTTGTGAAATGCTTGCTTTGAAACTATTGGTTGTATAAATGTGGGCTTTTGTGTAACGGTTGTGGGAGCCTATATAATCTTTACCTGAAATTTCCTCAGGGTCGATCGCTCTAACCAGACCTGCATTTCTTGGAAGGATGGTCGGCCCCAGCTAGCTGGTTTAATAAAACTCTGCTTGATTTTTGCATCTCCATACTCGTGCATTTGTTCTCCTGAAGAGACCCACCGAGTCACGGACCCTAACAGGTGACAGCCTATTCTTTTTATATTTTGTTCAAGAATCTGCTTTCCACCCTTGTTTTAAGGACTTTCTTGAGGTTAAATTAAAAAAAAGACAAAAAAAGGAATGAACTAATTTCTTTGGCAGAGGAAATTTTAAGACAGCATTGTACTGAATCTGTGCTATGGTTATTAATGATGATGCTTATGCAATGAAAAAGAGCAAGCATGGCAATAAGAAAAAAAAAACGTCCAGTTTGGTGAGGAAAAAGAACACTAGAAAGCTTAATGTTGCAGGTAAGGCGTGTACTAAAAGAGAGGATGTAATTGTTAAAGATTAGCATCTTTAAGGAGAGGCCTTCTGCTCCACACCAGAACAGGAAAAGAGTGTCCTCAGGGCACTAATCCACCCAGCTAAGTTTCCAACTTGTTTTCAGAAGAGAACCTAAGGGGATTTTTGCACCTAGGAAGCAATTGCTTCAACATGTAAAAGCTATTGCTAATGCAGATGATGGGAGCCAAGGTCAACAAAAATTGGCAGTGTTATCCTTGTGGTTCTGGTTTTAAGGAATTAAAGATGCAAAAGTGAGGGGCTTGTACAATCTCCCCACTGCTAAGGCCAGGCAACATGCAGTAGGAGCGTCCCTGAGTAAAGAAGGCCTTCAGAGGCCATTGCCTGAAGCTGTTAAAGTGAAACCTTCATTAGGGTAAAGGCCCCAAGGTGTTGGAGACTACAGAACCAAGAAACCTCTGTAAAGGGAAGCTGAAGACAGGGAACTGAACCAGCTCAAGAGACGTTTTGCATTACAGTTTGACTAAGAACCTATAGTAGCCAGGGGTGGGATGAGGAGGTTTTAATGAGAAATGTCTGCTTAGGCTCACATATTTGAATTTCACCTTGGTCCCTATGTGGTGACACTGTTTGAAGATGCTTTGGAGGTATGGTCTTGTTGAAAATATGTTACTGGGGTGGACTTTGAAAGTTCATAGCCTAGTCCCACTTGCTTCATTTTTGCCATTGGAGATGTGAGCCCTCAGCTTTCAGCTGTTGTCTCCATGCCTGCTGTTTGCTGCCATGCCTCTCCACCACAATGGACTTTTATCCTTCTGGAGTAATAAGCCAAATAATTTTTTTCATCCATAAGTTGCCTTGATCATGGTGTTTCATTGCAACAATAAAAAATATCTAGTATAATTATCAAGTAAATAAGCATTGGCAACTTATATTATCTCTCTGACTTTCAGTAGCAGTGAACAAGAAATATAAAGTTTAGGTGAATGGCTAGGTACATGAAGATCCAAGATCAACAGAAAAGTAGTCTACTAAACCAAAATCTCAGATTTTGTTCTGTAAAATAAATACAATTTCAATGGGAAGCATTCGTTTTGCCCCATGCAATGGTGTTACTGGCTCTATTACTATGGAAGCCTCTGTTTTACTACCATGTATGTTTTTGTCCAAGTCTTCAGTCCATGTTCTCTTTGATAATTGCTTACTTCTTTGGTACTGATTCTGAAATGTCTCATTTTATATTTTGAATTTTATTAAAGGAAAAATGTACCTTGGTTGGCCAAAATAAATTGACTATATACTTATATCTGTCTGTTGAGATATCAGTTGATCAGCATAGATATAGGGGCCTATACCTATGAAGGCAAACACATACACAAACACACACACACACACACACACATATTCCCACAATTATTGTGAATGTACACTGAGTATAGGAATGAAAAATTAGCAAGTAGAAAATAAAAGAAATGGTTATTTATTTTTCAAGACATGTACCAAAGACCATCTTTAAAAGAAATTTCTTATAATATGCAAAAGTTGCATTGTTTTTTCTAAAATATATTTAAGTAATCCTTCCCTATACCTCATACTGCCACAGAAAAATCAGAACCTTTTAGTGAAAGACAAATTGCATAGTAAAAGTAAGAGAAATTATTGAGGAAAGAAATGGAGCTAGAGAAAAAAATAAAACTATGGGAATCTCAAATCAGTGATAGTTACTGTAGCAGAGCATTACATTTACATTGCACACATTTACAGGGAAGGAAGATACAGAATTCTTTCTGCATTAAGACTTCTAATGAAATTATTCCTACTGATTTATTTATACTGTTATTGAAAATTGACTTATTTGTATTTTAACTGAAGAAGAGTCCTGTCTAAATTTTGGAAGAAGAAATCAAGAAGTATTGCCAAATGTTGAAGGAGGAAAGAGACAAGATCACTCTTGGGGAACAGGAGCAATCTGGTCACAAGTAGAGGAACTAGATGCTCTTCTGGGTTTCAGAGGTGTTATGGTAACAGAAACTTGCACACTTCCCACAGACTATGTGACTGGAGAGAGAGAAGCTTGAGCACGTGGAAGCTACCTCTAACACTTTGCAAGGCCCAATATTCTCAGCACTTAACCTTTGAGTATTAAGGAACAAAAGATTAACATCCAAAAAAGGGCATCTTAGCAGAAGAAGGAGCAAGGTCAACCATGATATCATGATAGCAAGAGGACCACGTGTTTCCTGATTACCCTAAGTAACACAGAGTGAGCTGGAGGATTGCCTAATGAGCAATTATGGTTATCCTGCTATCTTGGGTAATGGAGTCTCAGGCCCCTATTTAATATACTCTAAGGAAAAGAAAGTACTGTGGTGTTTTTCACACCTAGCTTATGCAGAGTAAGTTCATACATGTTCAGTGCCGAATGGATTATATCATATAATTTTCCTATTAAAATTCTCACATGTGCTATCTAGTAAATGTAATATTTCTTTCATATGAATATCTATTTACGTATATTTGAAAAGAAGCTGCTTCAAAAGATTTAGGAAGTAAAAAAGAATAAATAGAAATCTTGGTTCCAAAGATGAAGTGTATTTTTAGTGTGGAATATTCAGCAGAAATATGTAACGGCTCATATGGGAAAGATTGGATAAGGAGAATATGGATGTCAATTTAAATGCCAGCAGTTGTGTGTGTGTGTGTGTGTGTGTGTGTGTGTGTGTGTGTGAATATCTTTGCTGCATTGCAAATTCCTTGCATAACCACCCACCAGCTGCTTGCTGATGAACTACTTGGATTAAATTCTATCATACATTCCATTCAACAAATTCACAGACCATTTTTCCTCAAATCTTTACATAGATGTTAAAACAGTTTGGTGCTTGGACCTAAATGGAAAAAAAATAGGAATTCCAGAAACATGTTCACTAGCATAATTCATTACAAATACTAAATATCTTTGTTCAGTAGCAAAATGGCAGTAAAAAGAATGATGACTTTCTTTTGGAAAAATCAAAATCTCTTACATTTTTTCCCAAACGTTAAGAGATATAAATATTTAACTAGATATATTTTCAATGTGCTACAGTTAAAAGATCACCAGACAAAATTTCTGGGATTGATTTTACAGTTAAGTACCAACCCAAAGCCAGTATTTGCACATCTGAAACCTGTGAAAAATATCTACCTGCTAAGTGCCATTTCATGACTACTTGGCCACTGGCTTGTCTCTAGCTTATTGTTCTGGAAAGGAACTAGCTTTGCTTGGTGTTTGTAAGGTTTGAAGAATGATCTATGGTAGTCATACTTTCAGTTTTGAATGTGTGAGTTTATTAAGTGTACAGCAAACAAAAGTAAAATAATAGGGAGCAGATCAAGAAAGGAAAAGACAGCAAAACATGATCAGATTTGGCACTTACACCGCCCAGCAGTACAACTGAAAGAGCAAATAAAAGGAACATCATCAAATCAGAGACTCATAGTCATCCAGAGAAATTGACTAGGGAAGCCTGATGGTTGAGGCCGTCAGCTGAAGTTCCTAAGAGAGTCTTGGGTGCAGCAGTGTTCCCTTAAGTGAGGCTGCCAAGTAAAATACCAAATAGCAGTAGATAAATAACATCTTCCAACAGGGGGAAGTCAAACGGGGCTGTTGAGGCAGTCAGCTGAGTTCCCAGCTGAACTATTTCAACTGATGAGCTTCCCATGGCTGGACTTCTGGCTTCCTATTCCCACAGCATACATTTTTATATTGTGAGATGAACAGTAGCAATGTCTGTTGGAAATGGTTTACCTCCTAGCTCTTCTCAAGGCCATATTGTTAACAACTTTTCTGCTTACTGTTTTTCTTCTTCCTGGCACAGAGTTAAGGGACCAGCCTGTCACAGGGAAAGATCTTTTATAGAACATTAGAAACAAACATGCCAGAGTGTGGGACAGACCCTCCTCACTGGTAGAGTCTAAATTCAAACCACATAAAAAGCATGTAGCAGTTTACCAATATAATTTACATTACACCTTGATTCTGTAGTGTTTTGTTCCCAGCCCCCAGGCCACCATTCTTAAGACAAAGGCTTGGGAAATGATTAAACCCAGCTAAGAACCCATGAAACAGAATTCTGATGTGCTATTTCCTGTGTGAGACTTTGACAAATGAGAAACAGCTAGTAAATACTGTTTACTCAGCTTCCTCCATCCCACTGTGGACTATCCTGGGGAAAGACTATGAGCTTCCTGGTGCCTTGCACATCAGTAATCAAATGTATTTACACAAATCACCTCCCTGCCCAGTGATTGGGTTTTCTGTCTCTGCTTCAGTCACATACCTTCTCTGCTTCTTGGCCACAATGCCCCACCACACAGTCTCAATGCCATTCTACTTTCTGTTAAATGCAGTTTAAATCAAGACACTTGATATAGTTCTGCAAATTCAAAAAAAAGATTAATTTTTATGTTACTAAAATGGAAAGCATATTTTTGTTCTAGTCTCAATTTAAGGAAAAAAATCCAGTATGTTCACATTGCTCTGTAATTTAAAAAGATGAATTCTTTAAGAAATTCATCCTCTCCTTTTATTGCTAGTTTCTTCATATATAATCATATGGGATTTTACAGATTTTGTTTTATAAAGTGTATGCACTTTTAAAAAGCATTACTTGTAAAGCAAATCAGCAAACTGAAAAAAAATTAGGCAATGAAAAATAAGCAAATGATTAAAATTATACTAAATGGTATTGAGACTCATCAAAAATTAAAACACATTTTTCAGTTATTTGCTTTTAGAGAAGGGAGTGGAGAAAACAGCATCTGTCTTTCAGGTATAGAATGTGAAATCTCTATTTCATTTTCTATAATTTGAATAATATGTTGGGCATTTTATCTTATAGCCAAAAGAAGAATTTCTTTACAGAAAGCATTTCTATCTACAGAAGTGCTGTATCAGAGTAAAAACTTCCATTGTCCTTAAAAAAGCCACCTGTGAGCAAGCATTTGCTTACTAAAAGCATTGCTTTGTTCTGGAAAAGCTTCTGTATAAACCTTCAAACTTGATTTCATTAATAAGGTAATGTATATCTTAAATTTTACTTAGTGACCTTTATATAATACTGAAAGGGAGACCCTTCCTCAATCCTCCCCTAAAGGAGGAGCAAACTCAGAGGGCACCCTTTCTCCTAGATATTTCTTGGAACGCTCTGTCTCCTCAAATTGTGCTGATGAAATTGTCTTCTTGGAATTCTGTTTCTGGAACTGTGTCCTGAGTTCAGTCCAACTCATAATTTTATTCAAAATGGTTTGTCCATCTTCAACTGGGTAAATGCAAGCTTGACTCCACCTTAATCTTAACAAAACATCTGGCCTTTCCATCCCTAGTTCTAAAATATCTTATTCATCTCAGGGTATGTGTCCTTCACAGTCTCCACTGTATCCAATAGAGTTGGGGCATGGCTTTCAGCACTTTAATTTATTATTTCTTTAGCATACCTACATTCATTCATTCATTCATTATTATTTTGGGTCAAAAACCAAAGTGAGGTTGCCTATGAGACAAGATCTGGTGTCAAGGTCACATGACAAAGAGCACATGATTTTGCTGGGTTTAATTAAAACTGATTAGCTGAGAATATGTTCATTTATCAGTCATTCACACCATACAATGGAGAGTGCTGGAGAGACAGCTCCGTGGATAAAGGTGCTTACCACCAAGCCTGATGACCTGAGTTCAGTCCTTGAACCCACATGGTGGAAGAAGAGAACCAAGTCCCACAAGCTGAACTCTGATCTCTGCACATGAACAGTGGTACACACACACACACACACACACACATACACACATAAATCTATATAGTTGCAAACATACACATTCTGTGTAATAGAAATCCTTTCTAATCCAATTGGGTCAGCATTTTTTGTGTCTTTTTATTATTATTTTTATTTTTCATGTATGAGTATAATACCTGTGTGTATAAGTGCACTCACATTGTGCAGTGCCTTTGGAGGTCAGAGGAGGGCATTGGGTTCCCTGGAGGTGGAGCTACAGATGGTTTTTAGCCACTATGTGGGTTCTGGGAATCAAACCCCAGTCATCTACAAGAACAGCTAGTGTTCTCAACTGCTGTGCCATCTCTCCAGCCCCTATTGTGCCTTTTATAACTGGCTTCACAGAGCCTTGTATTTATATGAACTGACTTATGGTTGAGGAAGTTACTGTTCAAATATACATTATATAGAAACATAAGTTCCATTCATTACAAGAAAGATCAAAGGTTTATCTTTTCATCTTTAACTTTATATACCTAATAATTACCGATTGAATACGTGATGGGTTAAATTGGGAGAAAAGAAGGGTAAATGTCTGGGTTGGACTTCTTGGCCCATTAGAAGTCCCCTGAAGAAGAGTTATATCATCATGTCATGAAAGAACATTTTCCTAGGTACCCTGAAGGACACTGCAGTTAAAGAAATCATACTTTTGGGCCCAGTGAAAAGTGAAACAGGGAATTTTCCCAACTACTTTCAGAAATATAAACAGGCTACCACGTTTTGAGGGCTGAAACACAACATGGTCTTCACAGATTAACAAGAATTAGAAGCTAGATCATGGTAGAAATCAGGATTTGTGTGGCAAGCAGCTTCTGTAGGCTGTAGAAAGTGAGTACTCTCCTTCCTTCTTCAAATGCAGATCTAAGCCCTGTAGAAGAAATGCCCAGTCTAGATATGTGCCTGGCCTGCATGGGTCTCCAAAGTGTGCTTGAGTTGAGAAGAGGGATGAAAGAATATTTCTAAAAAAGGAAAAAGTCTCCTTCATGTTGACCTTTGTAATGATCCAAAACTCCATGCACAGAAACACAAATAAACAGTAAGATTCCAAAGTGCAAAGATTCAAAAGCCCACACAAGGCAGTGTTCCCTTATATGAAAGAAGAGGCTTTGCAGATATAATAAAACCTAGGATTTGAGACAGGGTGATTATTCTTATGGACCTGAAGAGATCCCAAGGGTCCTTATCAGACAGATAAATGAGAGAGGAAATACAATGCTAAGAGGCTCGGTGTAGATGAGATCGAGGTTGAACAGTGTACTTTGATGGCAAAGGAAGAAATTACAAGTCAAGGATCCAGATGATCTCTAGGAACTAAAAGTTTGAGGGAACAGGATTCTCTTCTTGAGATTTCAGGATTGGGAGATCCTGGTAGCACCTAGACTTTATACCTGAGACATTGACTTAGAAGTTGTGGCCCCCAAAACTTTAAGAGAATACGTTGGTTTTCCTTTAGACCACCAGGTTTGTGGCTTTTGTTACAGGGTCCCAGGAATGGTTCAAGAACTTTGGAAGTCACAGAGAACATCTGTAGAGAATATCTATATCATCAGAATATGTTGTAGTAGGAATTAAGATTTCAGAAGTGCTGCCCTCTGAGGGCTTAGGAGGAGATGAGAGATGACGTGTCACTATAAACTGGAAGAAAGCAGATTTTGTTATTATAGTAAACACTTCTTATCTGGCAGATAATGCTCAATTGCATTCTGTAAAAAGCTAAAAGTATAGGCAGAATTGAATATGGAGCTGAGATGCGCCAGGGCAGTGCTCAGGATATGGCTCACTTTCTCCTGGTTGATATAGTAAAGTGTGAAAGAAGAGACATGGAGAAAACTCTAACCAAGTGGAACCAGAAAATGGTGAGGAGATGCCCCAGTCTATCCAGATTTCAAAGGAAAATAAAAAGAGAGAATCACTACAAGGGAAGCATTCCCTGGAGAGAAAGTTGAGATCTCAAGTCACATAGAAAATGTAGAGAAATTGAAAACTCATTCATTGCCAATGGGACTATAAAATGACAGAAGCAAAGTAGAAGACAATCTGAAGTTTCTTACAAAACTAAAGATATTCTTCCCGTGTGACCTAGTGATCATGTGCATTGGTACTTAGATAGGTGAGTTAAGAACACATCCACACAGAAACCAGCACACAGCTTTTACGAGGGCTTCATTTCTGGGAGTCATGCTTCAGAAGTGTAAGGGGACCTGACTGGGTCACTGACAAACAATAAAGATGGCACACTTCCTGCCTCTTCTTAATCTTTAGCAGGAAGGCCTTATTTTTAATTCCGAGGAGTCCCTTCAACTAACCTGCCCTAAGCGTATGAGTACCCACTTCTTTGTGTAAATTGACCAATCCAAAATTAGAGGAGGGGAACCACTGAAACCCTTAAAGCCCAGATTTCTGTTTCTCATGTGGAATGCTTTTCTCTGTGAATGTGTGTGTATATATATGTGAACCTTTATCTTTCAGTAAAAGTTTGCTGCTCTCTGCTGATGTGAGATTTCATGCCTTTTCATTCTTTAATTAGCTGAGAAGATGACCCATAAAAAAGTGCCAAACCACAACAGAAGTAACCAAAATGAAATGACAAAAAAGCTTTAGCAGATTATGGACTACTAAGTAGTGCTAAAAAGGAATTAATCACCAGGCTACAAAAAGATAGACAAAACTCAAATGTACATTATTAAATGAAAGAAGCAAGCCTTCAGAAAGAATACTTACTACATGGTTTCAAACAGACTATAACATTCTGACACTCAAATTCTGGAGATTTCTTAAGGCTCTGGAAGTTCCAGGGGTAAAATGTGAGGGAGGAATGATTAGGTGGAACATGAGATTTTTAAGTCAGTAAAACCTTTCTATATGATGCATTAACAGCAGACGCATGTCGTTTTATATTTTTCAAAAATCATAGCACTTTGTACACTGATAGTAAAGTCTAATGAAAATTATAATTGTTGCATAATAATGATGTACCAGTGGAGGCTCAGAGATTGTAACTAATTCATCCCTTAATTAGGAGTTCCGATGGTGCCAAGGTTGTGTCTGTGTGGGAACGGGACATAGATAGCACCTCTCTGCTTCCTACTGGATTTTGTTGTGAACTTAAAACTGTTCTAAAAATAAAGTCTATGTTAAGTCCTAGGCACAGGAAGACAAATGGTGCATGCCTCATTTACATGTGGAATCACAGAGAATGGCATCATGGAGGTAGAAAGTAGAGAAAGCACCAGTAGAAACTGGGATGGGGGGATTGAGAGAAACGGAGTAAAGAGTGTAGAAGTACAGTACCTGCTGGAAGCAAGTCCAAGCAGCCACAGCACAGCAGGATGCATCTCAGTTGACAATTATTTGTTAAATAACATAGGAAGAACTAAAAGTAAGGGATTTGGAAATTATCTCAAAGAAGTTGTAAGTATTTAAAGAAATGGAGATATCAGTTACTATAATTCATTATAGAACACATCTTGAATTATGCTCCATACCAAGGTAAAATTAAAAATGTAAAAACTCTGCACTAGCCAGCAACCTCTTCAATTATTAAAATAATACCTCTTGGTATCATCACTCTGGAGACCAAGCTTCCAGAACGTGAACCTGGTTAATTCTTGAGATAAGATCCAAAAAGTTAATGAGCTCATTAGGATGTTTCTCTTGGATGGAATTAAATTATTCTTATGGAACCTGGTTAGTTCTTGTGACAGGGTCATGAAGAACAAGGCAACCCATGGATGGTTTTTTTGTTTTCTGTTCTGTTTCTCTGTGTGATTGCTTCTGCATGTAATTACAGTAGGATGCCATCCACCACCATGTGCCAAAGTATCAGTCTTTCAACAGAATTAGCATTTTGCTCTTTGAATTTTCAAGGTCCAAACCCATGAGCTAGAGACTGGGATATACCTCAGTAGTAAAGCACTTGCCTTAAATACCGGAGACCCTGAGTTCAATTTCTCACCCTGAAAAGACAATTTGATTTTAAATTGAGTAACTTTTCTTTATAAGTTACTCAGAATCTGGTATCTTGTTACAGCAGTGGAAAACAGACTAACACAACAGTGATAGGAAATCAATACTATACATACCTTCTTTGGATTAGCAATTATTAGTCTAACATTATTTTGACATATAGCATTAGTACCTTTTCTCTTACTTAAACAAGAAGTACATATTTATATCTGATTATACATTATTTAAGCTCCCCTTTCTACTCCAGATTTTGCTGCCAATCTAATATTTGCAAGTATAATCTTACTCTGGTGGTATGGAGTAGTTTTACTTTTCCTGGGCTTCTCTTCCACTGTTCTTTGAGAACAGTAATCAAAAATCAATCACCTCTTCAGACATGGAGAAAATTTGAATTGAGACAGAGTTAAACTCCTTATGACAACTCTTAACTAATGATAGATAGAACCCTTGACCAATAGATGGAAGCTGGTAGTTCCTTTGTAATGCTGGGACAGTTATTTATTCTTTTGATAGGATGTCTCCTCCAAACACATACCTCACTTTTCACTGTGATGATTGAATGATTGATTCTCTCTTTCTAATAAATTATATGATGTAAGCCATTATTTCATGGTAGATTTGGAGTTATGTGGCGAGAGAGAGAGTTCTGGAGAGCACTCTATTGGGATGGGGTTCTTTGGCAGAACCAAAGACTGTGCTGCTGATGGTATGTGGGAGGGAGTAATCTCCTGCTTACTTCCATTATATATACACAGAATTTCCCCAGTGATCATTTGGGGTAAAAATGAAAGCAGAAGGTGAAGATTTGCTTCAAGGTATGAGTCAAGAGATGATATATAAATCATATAGGAGCTTTAAATGACTTTAAAAAACAAAACAACACACTCAGATATGTGAAAATGAGAACATTTGAATAGCAGTAGATAGAGGCCTGAGACCCAGTTACAAAGGGGTCAGAGCTACACAGGAGATACTTTAGTCTCAGAAGATTAGTACTGAAGCCAGGTGCTGATGTGGAAAGGAAAACACTTAAAATGCGCAATGAGTCTTGAACTGGATGAACTTTGAACCTTGGTCCTACAGATTCTTCTGTGTGTTTGGCACCAATAGAGACAACTTCGTTTCTCTTGTAGCAGAAAAGATGCTTCTAGTCACCTGGTGTTTACACAGACTCCTGGAGCACCTGCCCTGTGAGATCATGTTTGTTTTCAAGATCTTCTCTGCATTTCCTTCACACTAGTGACTTAACTATATTCAGCTTGGGGGCAGCTGCTGACAGCCATGTCAGGAGGACAAGGTAAGGAAAGTGAGCAGGGTAGGTGGGGCAAAAGGTGTGTGGATATTCTTTTAACTTAATTTTTAAGTTTGAGATTATTTCTAAACACAAATTTTAGAAATAGGCATTTTCCAAAGTATACTTTAAAGAGATGAGAAAATAACTTGTCCCCGTTATTGCTGTATTTTGAAGAACCAGAGTTAAACACATTTTCTGTGATTAATTTTATAGGGGTTTGAGAACTTACTAAGTCCCTACCCAATTTCACTAAATATAGTTTAGGAATAAGTCTTAGATTAGTTATATGAGTGGGTCTTTTGGTCTGATAAAAGCATTTCCCTTGGACGTGACAGAGCAGGAGGTTGTGAAATTGGTATGAGCCGGTTCAAAGGGAATCCAAATCCTTCCTTGCATTCCAAACAAGCAAGATCAAAAACAGAAAGCTCAAGGAGCAGGCTGTTCCTCAGTCTCGAGGTCTTTGACCTGCAGAAGTGTCTGAATTTAAAGGAGCAAGGTAATAACCATTAAAGTGAACTTTCTGAAGCTATTAAAATAAGTTGCTATCAATGTATTCATGATGAATTCAAACTTCTAGCTTTAGCTAAAAATTATTAGGAAAACGTTTGCTTTTCTTTTTGATATATGGCAGAGAAAGCAATTTTAAAAATGGGTCTAAGATTGTTTCATTGTGCCATCTAATTATTTTCGCCAGCTTCTATAATTTAAAACCAAATCGCAAATGACAAAATGTCTTAATCACTATATAAAGTCGTACATTTGGAACTATTTGGTATAGATGACTCTTGATTTCTCCAATCTGAACACTAATCATCCATCTTCCATTGCACAGTCAGCTGATTTATAATGTGAAATGAAAGAGGCATGTTAAGCTTGGATCTGCAAGACATTGCAGCAGGCTTAGCCTCCAAAGACAAAGGCGCAGTTCTGCTCCAGAGCTGGTAATTTTGAGTAAAGCGCTCACAGTTCTTCCACTTCCTGCCACTTTCCAGGAGTGTTGGACCTAAAATGTTTAATCATCCCATTTCTTGGGACTAAAGTATTTAATTAAATATTATACATCTGTGTCATTAAATCTTATCTGGTAAGTCTAAACTTACAAATTTTGCTAAAAATATTATTTGAACCATAATCGGTTACCCATAGACAACTATATTTGTCATTCAGGTCACACTTTTTACAGCCTAAGCACACACTCTGTTTTTGTCTCTGTCTCCGTCTCTCTCTGTCTCTCTGTCTCTCTCCCATTTTCTCCTACCTTCTTTTTTTTTTTTTTTTTTTTGAGTAGGGTCTCATATAGTCCAGTTTGGCCTCAAACTCACTTCATAGCCAAGGATGACCTTAAGCTTTTGATCCTCTCATCTCTACTTCTCAAGTGTGAGGATTATAGGCATATTCTAGGATGTGACAGGGATTAATAGTCTTAAAAGACTTTGAGGATGGACCCTTCTCTCACGGTAGATTTTAGGGTCCACCTCCTGCTTTCATGGTAACACTAGAAAGGAAAGTCATTCCTTAGGAATTACATTACCCTGTGAAAAAGCTGAAGTAGCTCAGCTTTGATGAGGCCTATCGAGGCAAAAATTCTTCCTCCTGGTCAAAAGAATAGAATGTAGTTCCAGATCTGGTCCTGGGTGGAGATCCAAAACATTACATGCTATTGTCTCTTTCTCTCAAGAGCTAATCCATTGGGGCAAATCACACCAGTCAGTTTCCTGGCTAGGATCCACCCATCATGGAAGCTTGTTCACCTGAAGACATGCTAAGAAGGAAGGAATAATTATTCCTTAATGAGATACTGTACTTACCTTCTCAGAATCCCCACCCTTGTTGCAGAAGCTTATAGTGCTTCCTTTGCACATTTGTGACTCTAGCTCTGGAGTTACCTCTAAGTAGAATTACTCTGAGTGAAAATGTTGTTATATAGGGGTCTTGATTTGGTAAATTTTAGCCACCAATTAAAGAATTAAAGGGCAGGAAAAACTTCAGACACAACTGAAAGCAAAAACAGGTAACAAACCACTAAAAAGTAAAGAAAAACACACATGCACATCCATGTACAGAGTGGAGAAGGGATTCAGGAATGGAAAAGTCTAAACCCCCAGGAGGGCTTGGGCCTTTATGTGATTTTGGGATAGAGGACAAGTACGCCTTCACTTATTTTAGATTGGTCACCTTAAACAAAAGAGAAAGCTCATTTGGTCATATCTCTAAGCTGAGCAAGATAAATCCAGGTCTGGCCTTGATCTTATTTAAATGGGTCTGGATCAGTCATCAAGAGGGAAGCCTTGCCAATGGAGAAAGCCTGTCGGATCTCTGTCTCTGACCAAGAAGGCAGTGGAACGATGCCATCTTTTTTACTCAGCGGTGGCCCTGTCTGCTTATCTTGGATTTAGTCCTTTACAATAAGATACTTGCTTAAAGTTTTATAGTAATTCACAAATTTTTAAATAACTCGTGGCAACAAATACCACAGCAGCAGATGTGTCAGTGCCTCAAATCCATTTGCCACTTTCAGCTCAGGGGGCTTTGAACATAGTTTATATTTGACTTTTTCTGGGTTCATTTGATTGATACATAACTACGGATTCCATTATGTCATTTCATACATGTACTTAAAGTATTTTGATCATATTCATTCCTCTGTTGCATTCTCTTGTCCTCTGCCCACTTCTGTTGACCCTCTTCCCAAATACTCCTATTCCTTTCTTGTCCTGGTTCTGAGCCCCTCCTGCCCTCATGATAGAATACTGACAGGACCAATCTCTTGCAGATTTTTGCCGCTATTGAGCTCAAGAGTGCAAGGCCATGCCATGCCCTAAAGGCAGCATTCCACAAAACTCTACTTCCTCCACTGGCTCCTACATTCCTACCAACCTCTCTTCTGTGATATTCCTTGATCCTTTCTTAGAAGGGCTAATGCAGATGATCCATTTAAGGCTAAACATTCAATACCAGTAGTGTAATTAGATCATTTATAACATTTTCTCTATGAGCATTAGGAGTGTAACAGAAAGTCACCATTTTCATTTAAAATGGAATAAGAGATCATTTATTCTGGAACAAAATATGATTGGCCATGGCCCAGTGAAGTCGCTGTAAATGCCATATTTCAGTGTGGTAACAGTTTACAAAATTTTTATAGTAACAGAACAAAGAAAGTTATAAATTAAAGCATTATTAAAATACATTGGTAAAAACATCAGATAAATGGGTTCGAGCCAAACAGGGAAATCACATGGTATCTTATGACATTCTTAGCCTTTGGGTCGGTGCTAGCCAAGGATCTATTTCTATATTCCAAAGGGATTTACTTAATAACGACGAATGTTAGG
>NW_008343479.1:3609353-3611194 GCF_000622305.1 Nannospalax galili | reverse complement strand
GGGGGGGGGGGTAATAGTGATTTACAGAGGTAAAATAGCCCAAGGTAATTTGGCTACCAAGCTATATGTTGTGTGTCTTTATACAATGTAAGTATGTGCTGAACAATGAATTCATAATTTTCAACAATTTCAGTGTCAATATTTTGCCAGATAATCTCATCTACTTTGATAATCTGGCCTAGGTAAATGTAAGTTTTTTTTTTATTCCAAAGTATCTATCTATCTATCTATCTATCTATCTATCTATCTATCTATCTATCTATCATCTATCCATAGATTGCAGTATGAATATGAGTTAAAGAGCCTATATCAAAGTTCAAAAGATTTCAGAATTGGTTAATGATAGACATGTTAATCGAATCTCTATGGAGAAGATATGGAGCCCAGACCAGGGCCAGGAGGGAATTGCTGTTGAGACCCACTGCTGGGTGGAGTCCAACTTCCAAGTGATAGAGGAGAACTGGGTCTGGAGCAAGAAATGATTGATTCACATCCAGATGAATGAAAAGACAAAAACAGTTGAATAGACCATATCACCAGTAGAGGACAGAGCCCAGCTGAAGCCTCAGGGACTCTTGGGAGATTTCTAGCTGTTGGTCTTTGACCTACAATGTCGCAGATATCACAAGGAGGCAGTGGCTGAACATAGAAACTCTAACTCTTGGGAGTCTTTTAATCTAAGAGTGAGCCCAAATGTTCACAGAATTGTTCCATTCTCATTTCCTTTGGAAATGTTCCTCCAATTCAGGGCATGCTCTCTTATTTATTGAATAGTACATCCAGCATGATATGGAGAAAGAAATGAGAAACTTTCTAATCAGATAAGAAGTTCCCTTTTCTGACTGACACTGACCAAGATCGACATACAAAACCATGAACAAATGTTATCTAATTGTGCATGTTGCTGGAAACATAAACAGTGGATAATTTACTGCTTTTATGGTCATTGCTTTCAGCAATGTATTATTACAACACACAGACACACACACACACACACACCATACACACACATATTAATCTGGGTCACAGACACACACACACACACACACACACACACACACACACCATACACACACATATTAATCTGGGTCACGGCAAAGAAGGGTCCTAAGGAAGAAATATAGTTTAAGAATAAAGCTATAGCGGGGCATGGTGACACACACCTGTAGTCCCAGCACTTGGGAGGCAGAGGCAGGCAGATCTCTGTGAGTTCAAGGCCAGCCTGGTCTACATAGTGAGTTCTGGGGCTACAGGGAGACCCTGCTTCAAAAACACACACACACAAAAAAGAACAAAGCTATGTGTTAAGTTAGATTGTTTACCTTATTTTCCTAAGGACTACCTAGATTTAAATAAGCTGATTACATAGCAAGAAGGTAGATTGAATATATAGTGTTTCCTGACCTCAAAATATAAGATTAACTCTGGCTACTCTGGTTACAAGGTTAGGTTATACAGGAAGCATTCCCAGAAAAGTCATTCTGACAACTTACATGGGGTATCAAGTTGGTGGGGCTAGGCCATCACAGTGCTAACCACTGATGACTTCGGGATCCAGACATTGGAGTTTGGCAACCTTTCCTTCATCTGGCATCTCTGACAAGTTCTAGGTCTGGTTCCTGCTATGATTTTAATATGTTCATGTGCCCCTACAGTCTCAATCCATCTTGATAAATGTATCGAGTGGCACATTTTCTATGTTCAGGAATAAGTCATTTATCAATTTATACTGTGTGAATGGTGCTGGAAAGATGGTGATGTTGTTTGCAGTTCCACTCATGAGCTGTAGCCATCCTTGTCCCTCGAAATGGAGTCAAAAGCTGCTTGAAAAATGGAATTTC
>NW_008343479.1:3582495-3609128 GCF_000622305.1 Nannospalax galili | reverse complement strand
ATTATTTACATTGTAATATATAATTATTTACAAACCATTACATTTTAAAATCAATGTTAAATCTATTTTCAAATAGTCTCATATCTGCACAGTAACTTGTCTTAAAACTGGTTTATTTTCTACAAGATTTTAAAAAATATAAAATTCTCATATTTATTCCCTTTATTGATTTAGCACACAACAAATGGACAGCTAGTAGTAGACAGAAGGATGTACATTGTATAATGTGTGATATTCCTAGAAGCACACATTTTATTATGTACAACAGATGAGAATAACATAGAATTAGTGCCACAAGAGCAATATGCAAAATTACTGGGAACGACAAAATGGAACCAACTCAGTTCTGCCAGGTATAAAGAGGCTTCAAAATACATGTAACTTTTGCTGAAACTTTTTAAAAATGAATAATGAAAAGTGTCTAGCATGTTTTAGAAAGCACTGTGCCATGGTGATGAAGCAAGAAAGACATCAGGTATGGAGAGCTCGGCTGCAATATCAAGGAATTTTAAGTTTAATCTGTATAGAAAATGTGGCGAAATTTAACATATGTCAGGGAAAGAAGAAAGCATATGCAATGTCAGGAGCTGTGAAAGAACAGACACTTGCGGACATGAAGGAGTTTCATAAGAATAGATGTGAGTTATTTAGGGAGTGGATTGTCTCCTATATGAGTAGAAGTCAGTGTATATGAATGTACATGAATTGCTAAGGAATGGGCATGGTACCCTGCATAAACTGTGAACCAAATGCTAGTTTTCCAAAGTGAGATCCATGTTATCATCAGTTTTAGCTTAGACCTGTGATGCATCAAAGTAAGTGTCATTTTGTCCATCTGATGTCAGTCTGACTCTGATGGGCTTCCTATGTGCCCAGTCCAGAAGGCGTCTCAATCATTCTGCTTGCTTTTTGTAAGACAGAGAAAGGTTCTCTGATAGGGCTAGACACAGCCTCTAAGTACGGGAATTAGTAGTCCAGAAGGAAGCCCTCAACCAACAAAGAATGAGGCAGGGTTTCCATTGACTGTATGGATAATTCTGAGATGGATTCAGTAGTTCAAGGAGGGTCACAAAGAAGAGTAGGTTTGCACAGCGCCAAGGAGCTCATTAGCTTATTCCTTACTGACTTTGTTCTTTGTCCGTTTCCCCTTTTCCGTCTCTTCACTTTTGCTTCCTGGGATGTCAAAGTGCATATCTTAGAGTTTGATTTAGAAGAACCTCAAATTGAGGGACCTGACAATGAAAATGACTCAAAATTAGCTACTCAGAGTGGAATTTGTAATTACATTCATTGCTCATCTGTTAGTCAGCAGGGCTGTTGATGGAGGCTGTGGCTGTTACCATCGAGATACGAACTTCTGGTGAATTCGGATAGCTGAGAATGAATGGCTATGCAATAAGCCATCACCTGGAGATCAGTGAAAGCGGCAGTGGTTTTGTGAAATTGCCTGACTTTCATTTGTTGCCTTATAAGGCATGTAACAAAAAATAAAAGACCTAATATAGTCAGTCATTCAACTTGGAATACTTTATAAGCCAGAAGCCTCAAATGGCATTTAAAATTATTCTCATTCTTGAAGTCAAATGATTAAACTAATAATCAAAGTCTGGCTCAAAACAATTCGGGTAGCAGGGTTAGAAAAGAGACTAAGTTGAATCCCTAAATGTCTCCAGCGTGGGTTCATCCTCAAGCTTGCATAGGACTTGTGCGTCCTGTCACCATTGTTACCAGTTCATATGAGTAACTGGCCAGCTGTCTGGAGAACTCCACCCGCCCCCCTCCCATAGTCTTCCACCACCTCTGGCTCTTACAATCTTTCCGCCTCCTCCTCTGCAATGATTCCCAAGTCCTAAGCTCCAGAAGCCTGACAGAGGCATCCCACCCAGAGATAAACTCTCTGCAGCCCCTTCCTCTCCTCACATTAGAAAGCCGTAAGTTTCTGTATCAATCACTATCTGCTGCATAAGGAAACTTCTCCGGTGAGAGTTGAAAGATGCATTAATCTTCAACAGTGGGTGAGCACCTGATCCAGCACAGTTCATTCTGATCATCCCTCCTGGGACTGGGAGTCATTATTATGAGGGAACCACAGTTATATCCCACAGGAGGGAGCCTTAGCTTCAGATCACGGGAGGGGAACACAGCTCCATCTCATAGCAGGGGACCACAGCTCCAGCTCACAGAGGGAAACCACAGCTCCCAGCTCATAGGAAGAACCATAGGTCCAGCTCACAGGAGAGGACCATGACTCCAGCTCACCAGAGGGGACCACAGCTGCAGCTCACAGGAAGAACCAGATCTTCAGCTCACAGGAAAGGACCACAACACCAATTTACTGGAGAGGACCACAGCTCCAGCTCACAAGAGGGGTCGATAGCTCCAGCTCACAGGAGGGAACCACAACTCCCATTGACAGGAGGGGACCACAACTCCAGCTCATATCCTATTCTTACTAGGAAAACAAAGACAAACAAACAAACAAACAACAACAAAAAAGCTGTGTCCTTCCTTTGCCCAGAGACTCTACATTTCTCTTAACTGAACTGAAGATCTTGTAAGATGATACTTTACTTTCCCCAAATCTGTCCCTATCTCCTGATCATGTGTTGCTCAATTACTAGGGCTATTTTCTTTTTAGCACAGGTCAAGCAGAACATGCAGTCCATTATCAGATAATAAATGGTATTCTTACTAAAATGCTTCAAATTCTAACTAATATGTGAGGGAGCGTCCCCTAAAATGTCAGGCTAGGATGGGAGACTTGAATTCAAGATGTAAATTAAAGAGTAATTTATTCACTGGGAGAGTGTACCTACAACTCCAGGTTCAGAGTTACAGCAGTGAGTGCACTCATGGACATCCTCCAGCGTTATTAGACTGTTTCTAGAACTTGGGCATAATAAACATTATAGAAAGCAAACTGTGGTGTAAAGGTAAGAAGTGTTTCATATCGGAATCTGGTGGAGGAGTCAGAAGGCATGTGGTGGTGTGTAAGTCAGAACCAGCTATAAGACTTGAGAAACATTCACTTGTGCTGTGTCTCCTGGCCTGGCATGGAAGACACACACTTTAATTATACAGAAAGAATGCAGTAAAAGGAGCACTGGCTTCACTGAGACTGTCATTGCTGACTTTCCTCTCTCAACGAGGCTGGGAAAGTTTATTTCTGAGGGTGATCAAATATTAATATAAGAAAAGACAGGAGCTGATATTTAAAAATTTTTAGGAAATCCGAGTTTAACTCTAATTCAATTTGGTTTGGGATGACAGCAAAGGGATTTAGAATATTAGTAAGATTTTAACATTCTCTGTCCAAATTAACCATAGTGATCATAATTGTGAGATGGAGAGGCTACAAGTATGTAACCATCAAAATAAAGTACTGGCAAGTAGAAAATGATGGATCCTTCATCAAGTTCCTTAATGAAAGATAATTCTCAGAACCAGACACCACTGATCAAACAGGAAGCTGGATTGCTTGGAAAGAGAGCCTGCAATCACATTACGTATCTATAAAAGAAATTTCTCAATTCTTCCTCAAAGAAACCAAGAGCCATTTATAAGTAAAAATTCACAGATATTTCCAGGCCAAATTGATTAGAACAACCTGAATTCTAAACAATGGACCTGTATTATAGGTCCTGAAATGCACTGTGTCCTCATCAGGTGATGGTCAGGTGATGAACAGAATTGTGGACCAAATAGATCTAATTATTTGTTGTTCCAGGTCTGTGGGCACAGTCACTGGTCATTTATTTAATACCAAGTGTAAAATCAGGATCTATCTGTCTATCTATCTATCTATCTATCTATCTATCTATCTATCATCTATCTATCATCATCTATCATCTATCTATCTATCTATCATCTATCTATCTATAGCAGATGACAGAGACATGATAATATTGTTAGTGTGTAATAAAATATTTTATAGTAAAAAGGGTCTAGCAGAGCTGCTGAAAGTCTCCCATCAGTCTACCAACAGGGTAAGTCAGCATCAGTGGAATATCCTAGGAGGAAATTCAGAGGTTGGAGTCACCATTGCAGACATACAGTAGGCAGCATTAATGACACCCACTGACTTTATAGCATGTACCTCCCATGTTGGATGTAAAATTGCAGGAAGGAGGAAATATGGTCAACCTCACAAGAAGGGGCCTAATTATGGCTGTAGCAGATGTGGATCCTATTGTTACAGGTAAGACAGTCTCTGATACTGTGTATACAGCAACAAATGTGGAGAATGTATTATTTTCAAACTCCATCAGTAAAGGAGGGAGTTTTTCCTGGCACCCCACACACTTATTATTTAACCTCGACATATATTCATTTTCCTTCTCTCCATCACATTAAAGACTTTATCCAGAGAACCTTATCAACTTTAAAATTTGCATAATATTAAATTTGCATAATAGTTCACTATATTAATCAAATACATTAAAGGGGTATGATCAGGATAAAGAGGAACGTACTTTTGGAATCTCTGTAATTTAAAAATTTTTTAAATATTATAATTTTAGAAAACTAATGGCAATTATTTTCATATATCTAATCCTTTAATATTATACATTTTGAGTATGCTTTGAGAGTTGTCTTTCACATTTTTAAACATTTATTTTAGACATATTATTAAATAAGCACCAAGATATTTACTGATTACAAATATCTTCTGAAATATGTTAACTTTACATGTGCTATATACTTTTCCATTTTATTTATTATTTTAAATTTATGTGTATGAGTGTATTGCTTGCATGTATATAAGGGCACTCGTGTAGTGCAATGCGCATGGAAGTCAGAAAAGGGTGTCAGATCCCCTGGAACTAGAGTTGCAGATGGTTGTTTGCTGCCATGTGGGTGCTGGAAATTGGACCCCAGTACTCTGCAAGAGCACTCAGTGTTTTTAACCACTGAACTGTCTCTCCAGCCCCATGTATGCTATATTCTTCATTGTGTTTTGCATATCTTTTCAGTAGTGTGTGTCTTAATTTATAAAATGTATCTAATTTTATGCCCATGCTTTCATTTTAGTCATTCTTTGATATATCTAGATTTTTACATGCCTGGATAATTTTTTTTTTTAATTAAAGAGTTTTAAGAGGGATCCCTGCCTGCCCATGCCATCCCCACACTCCCATGAAGCCTAACTCAGGTGAAACATGCTGTGCACCACCTGCCTACACCATCCCTATACTCCTAGGTCTACCTCAGGTAGTGCAACCTGCACACCAGTCCAGGGGGTCATATTCACACACTTTCTTGGCTACCACAGCATTGGAATCATCCCCACACCTGTAAACAAAAGGCAACACTGAGTATCTGAATGACTGACCTACCGACTCTTAGCTGATTTGAAATCTACTAAGTTTAAGCAATAGCAAAAAGGTATACTGTAATTTCATATCAAATATTCAACCAATGAAAGAAGTCCCTTTGCTCAAGTCACATCACACATACACAAACAAGATCAAAGGCCAAGAGGGTAGGCTCCCCTTTAAAACACTAGCTCTTAGAAATGTTCTCCAATGAGAATTACGTAGATTAACTCTAGGACAAAGAATTTAAAAGAACAGTTATAAGCACAATCAAAGGGCTTGGAAAAACACCTCATTGAAATTAAGGCATATAGGAATAAACTCCTGACTGAAGTCCAAGGAAATAAAAACATATGACTGAATGACGTTATAAAAACAAGTCAAGTTTGGAAAAGTAAATTAAAAAAGAGATAGAAATATTAAAGAAACCTCAAGTTGAAATGAGGAGAGGTTTGAGAAAAAAACAACTCAAATAGAAAACTCAGAGGAAAGCTTTAAGAGTAGAATGGATCAAGTAGAGAATAGAATTTCAGGACTTGTAGATAAAATAGTGGAAATCTACCACTCAGTCAAAGGATATGGTACATTAAAAAAAAGTGAAAGGAATATGCATGAACTTTGGGACACAATGAAAAGAACAAATCTACAAATTATTGGCATTGAAGGAGAAGAATAACAGATCAATGGCATTGATCATGTCTTCAACAAGATCACAGAAGAAAATTCCTCCACACTCACGAAGGACATACACATATACAAGAAGCACACAGAGTATCAAATAAGCAGGGCCAGAACAGAAACTCCCCATCACATTTATTATAGTGGAAACACTAAATAAACAAAACAAAGAGAAGGTATTAAAAGCAGCAAGGGAAAAACCACAAGTCACATTTAAAAGGAAACACATCAGAATAAAATCTGACTTCTCAATTGAAACTTTAAAAGTCAAAAGAGCCTGAAACAATAAACTCCAAGTTCTAAAGACCCTGGAAGCCAAACAAGATCACTTTACTCAGCAAAACTACCTGCCACAGTTAAATGAGAAAGAAAAACTTTCCATGATATAAACTGGGTGAAGCAATTCATGCTTACCAAGCCAGCCCTGCAGAGAATTCTGGAATCAAAAATTTAAACTGAAGAGAAGTACAGCCAAGAGGTGACAGAAAGAAAACACATGAAGCTATAATTTCTGAAACACGAAATAGAGCTAAGAACTTGAATAGAAAAGAACAACAATAATAGCAAAACAACAGCAATCGATAGCCCTTTCAATAATACCATTAAAAGTTGATGTTCACAACTCCCAAATCAAGAGACAGGTTAACCGAATGCATTAATAAACAAAATGCACCTTTTGTTGTCTAGAAGAAACTTAAGGACTAGGCACCATCTTAGAGTGAAAGGACAGGTGAAAGGATTTCCAGCAAATGGGAAAAGTAAACAAGCAGATGTTGCTACCCAAATACCTGACAAATAGACTTCTAACTAAAATGAATCAGAAGAGAGAGAGAGAGAAAAAAAAAAAAAAACACTTCATTATGATCAAAGGAACAATTAAACAAGAAGACATTACAATCCTATTATTGAATGTACCAAAAACTGGGACAACCACTCTCATTAAGAGTATATTACTGGGCTTCAAGACATAGATAATGCCCAACTTAGTAACAGTAGGTGACTGGAGAGATGGCTCAGCAGTTAAGAGCACTGACTGCTCTTGCAGAGGACCCAGAAAAAAATCTCATTAGATGCCAAAAGCATTCAGGACATTATAAGGGACTATTTTAAAAAACCTATACTCTACTATGTTAAAAAATGTTTAAAAAGGATAAATTTTTATATTCATGTGAACCTCCATAGTTAAACCAAGAAGCAATCAAGAACTTAAACAGAGTCAAAACAAATAAGGAAATAAAGCACTTTAACTAAAAAAAAAAAAAAAAAAAAAAAAGCTCATAATTTTGCCAGAATTTTCTAAGGAAAACTGCACCCCATAGTTCTTAAAATATTAAAAAAAAAAACAGAAGGAGAAAGAGCACTATTTCCAAACTCTTTTTATGACGCTGTTGTTGCTATAACACCAAATCCAGAAAAAAGGCACAGCAGAAAGTAAATAAGTACAAGTCAACATTCCCAAATAATATAGTTGCAAAAACTCAAGTGAATAATAGATAGCCAAAAGAAAGGATATACATAAATGATCATCCACCACACTTAAGTCAGCTGTATCCTGAAGACGCAGGGATAGTTTAAAGTTCATAACTATAATAAATCAAGTAATGGACATCAATACAAAATCGTATGATTACCTCCATAGATGCGGAAAGGGCCTTTGACAAAGGCCAACCTACATTAATGATAAAGTCTTAAAGGGAGTAAGATTGTAGCAAACACACTTCAACATAATTAAGGCTATCATCAAAAATGGAGAAAAATTTGAAGCAATCACACTAAAATCTGAAACAAAACAAAGCTGTCCCAAATCCCCACTCCTTTTCGGTATAGTGCTTGAAGCCACAGCCAGCACAACAGAAGAAAAGGAAACTAAAGGACTACTAGTAGAAAAGCAGTCAAATTATCTCTATTTACAGATGAGATGATCTTTCACATAAAAGATCCCAAAAATTCCATCAGAAATGTTTTAGAAACGATTAACACTTAGATTAAAGAGGCAGGACACCAAATCAACTTACAAAAATCAGTATCCTTTTGATATATCAGTAACAAGCAGGTTGAGAAAGAGAACCTATAAAAAATATCTAGAAATAAGACTAACCAAGGATGTAAAAGACTTCTACAATGAAAACTTTACAGCTTTAAAGAAAGAGATTTAGGAAGAAACTAGATGGAAAGCCCTCCTGTGCTCATGGATTAGTAGAATTAACAGTATAAAAATTGCAGTCCTACCAAGAGCAACTCACAGATTCATGGCAAATCCAGTCACGATCCCCATGACATTTTTCACAGAAATAGGGGAAAGAAAATCCTAGAATTCATATAGAAGCCCAAGAGATCCTGGATTGCCAAAGAAATCCTGAGCAAAAAGAATAATAATTAAGGGATTATTATTATTTTTAAACTTTTATTGAATTTTTTGTGTATTTCATACAGAAAATCATTTTCCACATTGGGACTCTCCCATACCCCCCCTCCCACTGGAGTGCATACTTTCTGTGTTAAGGCCTATCATGTAACATTAGTGTCCCCAGATGTCCCTCAGTACAAGTTTAGCCACTGGGATCTAGTCTGTCTCTCCAGAGTCCTGTGTCCCGTCTGTCGTCTGTCCATGTCCCCCCCCTTAAGAAGATTAGCTCATTCTCACCCAGCAGTAATCATCTGCCAATAATTCTGCTGAGATTGGGGCCTGCTGTTTATTTCCACAGTTCTTTGCTGGGTTTTGTCTGCTTATGTTTGCATGGGTCTTGTGTATGCTGATATCATTTGCAGCTAGATTTTACTTCTTGGAGGCACTGGGGGCTTCTGGTCCCTGCTCCCACCATCCTTAAGTCAAATCAAGATATGAATTCTCCAAAACAACAGTTTAGAAAATCTTAATGAGTTTATTGTGCTTACTAACAGAGCATAGGATGGGAAGGGTACTTACAGAAGTGTGGGTGTCCCCCAATTTAAGGTAGCACTGGAAATTCCACACTCAAACACAGATCCTGTGACCTCCTGACAGCAGCACAAAGTGCTGAGAGCCCTGCCTCATGGTTTCTTGGCCTATAAATCCCCAGCCCCCTCCCCTCCCTTGCAATTAAAGGCAATAGATTGGGTGGATAGAAAGACTGGCTCCCTCTGCCCCTCTCCTGCTTCTGAGGGTCCATAGTCAAATTAGTTTGTGGTGATTGAAGCAAGGAGGTGAATCCCAACCGGAGAAGAAGGCACAGGAAAGAGGAAAAGTGTACACAGCACCAACGCTGTGGGTTCTTATTAGAAGAGTCCCAGGAGCCTGTAGGACTATTTCCCTATGGTCATGCACCTCCTCCCTGGCTCTTACAATCTTTCTGCCCCCTCTTCCACTATAATCCCTGATCCCTAGGGTGGTGGATTTTAATATAGGACTCTTATCCAAGGACTCACACTCTGTAGACTCTTATTTTCTGTGTTTGGCCATCTGTGACCTTTGTGTTCCTGGCCTTCTATTGCATAAGGGAGCTTCATTGATGAAAATCGAAAGATGTATTAGTGTTCTCTTCACCCCTTGTTCTATGTTCCATGAGCCTTAGGTACACAGATGTCATCCTAGATGTGCCACTTAGGCTCAGGCAATTTACAGACAATCTCTGTATGTGACCAGTTTTGGAACTCTGTAACTCTCTGTCTTTTGAAAAAGAAGCATCTTTGATAGGTGGTGACTGGGATACTTGTTTATAGATTTACAGATCCATATTATATTTGTCTAAGGATGTGACAGCCTGGGAGTTTTCTCTAAGATCTATGACCTCTCCAGCTATGTGCATTTGGGTAGATTTATAGTACCATACATGTGTTTCCTCCCATTGAGTGTGTTTTAAGTCCAATTAAGTAGCTATCGATTACCCCCAAGTTAAAAGTGCCACTACTGCACCAATGTCATTTGTTATGCTGGTCATTGATGTGGTTTTTAGGCCTTGAAGTTGGGGTTGGACCATCAACTGATGTTCTCCCTTGGCAACTTTTGTGGTGCTCTCCCAAGCTATGAGACATAGCCTTTAGAGGAGGTGATTTCCAGGTCACTTCCAGCTCAACTGTTGAAATCTTGTGTCCAAAGTATGTTCTGTCTTCAGAAATAGGGTCTTACCATCAAGCTCTGGGAGGCAATCAAGGACTGTGGCAATATCCTGGCCAACAAAAAGGTATAGTAATAAAAGTATCACAGCACCGGCACAAAAATAGACACGCAGATCAATGAAAAAATAGATCACAAAACTTGATTGAATGTCATTATGACCACCTCATATTTGACAAAGATGCCAAAAGTACACACTGGAGGAAAGACAGCATCTTCAATAAATGGTGCCTGGAAGAGCAGATGTCAGCATGAAAAAGAATTAAATTCTCCTTTTTTTCATATATTAAATCCAACACTTTACAAATTGGACTTTGTAAAACTGAAAAGCAAAGAAAGCAATCAGTCAATTGAAGTGGAAACTCAGGGGAGAGAATCTTTGTCAGTCAGTAGAGGATTAACATCAAGAATATTAAAGGAACAAAGAAATAAAAACAAAAACAAAAAGTCCAATGAAAAAATGGTCTATAACTCTGAACAAGAGTTCTCAAAGAAGAAATAAAAATGGTTGAGAAATACCATAAAAAGCTTTCATGTCCACAGGAATAACAGAAATGTAAATTCAAACTATGTTGGGGTTTTATCTTATCCCAGTCAGAATGGCTCAGATCAAGAAAACAGGGACTTGCTCCCACAGTATCAGAGGATACTGTGCCAACTGTTAAGGGAGAAAACCAATTTGTAATTCCATCCTGCTGTAAAGTCCATGAACCACAACCAGGACCAGTCTAACAAATGATCTCCACTGAAGCAGTAGTGACACTTTTATCTTGGTGGTAACTAGCAGATGTCTAATTGGGATTAATGCCAGCTCAATGGGAAGAACTCTTGTGTAAAGACAGCCCATACATATGGCTGGAGAGTTCATAGATCCTAAAGAGAAACCTATTTTATTTTATTAATATATTTTATTGAAATTTCATGGATTTCATATAATACATCATAATCATATTTTGCTCCCCTTCCTTATCTGCACCCACCCAAAGCCTGATCACAGAACTTCATGCATTTCATCATATATGTTAAGGCCTATTAAGTCAAGTTTGTATACCCAGTTGTCTCTCTGTGTGAGTTCATCCACAGGTGCCTGTTCAGATTATCTACAGTCACTCCTTTAAAGGGGATCAATTCTTCCTCACAAAGCTATGATCAGCTGCCAATAGTTCTTCATCAAAATTGTGGTATCTTGCTCATTTCCCCAGTCCTGTCCTGGTTTTTGTCTGATTGAGTTTGCATGGGTATGCATGCTGTCACCAGTGCTTTAATATGAACAAGTTCCCAGGAGCCTGTAACACTTGTTTCCATATGGTCATGCATCTCCTTCTCTGGCTCTTACAGTCTTTCCATCCACCTCTTCCACAATGGCCCCTGAGCTTTGGGTGGGTGAAGTTTAATATAGGAGTCCTGTCCAGGGACCCCTGAAGTCTCTTATTCTCTACACGTTGGCCAGTTGTGGTCTTTTGTGCTGATTGCCCTATATTGTACGAGGAAGTTTTGTTGCTGAGAATTGAGAGATGCACTAGTATTCTCTCTATCCTTTGTTCCACTGTGTTCCAAACGTCTTAGGTGTAGAGGCTCTATTATAGATGTGTCACTTAGGGTGTGGCACTGTAAACATAGCCAAGTACACATGGTTGGAGAGGTCAAGTGTGACATATCCCTAGACAAATATAATTTCTTACTATATGCTAAGTATACTCTGGCTTCTCTTTATGTGGCATAAATCTTTCCCCTTTTACTATATGTTAAATATGTATCTTTGTATTTACAGACAAGTATGGCAGTCACCACTCATCGAAGAAGCTTCTTTTGCAAAAGATAGAAACTGTTACAGAGTTCCACAACTGGTCACACACAGAGAATGAGTGTCCTTAAAAAAACCTTTTTTGTCAAATCCTTAGATGAATGTAATTTTACTCTCTTTTAAACATGTACTATTATATTTACTTAAAATTTTACTTCTCACCACTCATCAAAGAAGCTTTTTTGCAATAGATGGAGACTGTTACAAAGTTCCACAATTGGTCAAATGCAGAGAATAATTGTCTGTGAAGAGCCCAATCCTAAGTGACACATCTACAATGCAAGCTCTACACCTAAGGCCTAGGGAACCTATTGAAGCAGAGGACAGAAAGAATATTAATGCATCTCTCAACTCATACCAGCAAAGCTTCCTCATGCAGCAGATGGTGATTAACTCAGAAAGCCACAACTAGCCAAAGTGCAGAGAATAAGAGACTGCAGAGTGCACATCCTGAAATAGAACACTTATCTCAAACCTCTGACACCTAAGGCTTAGGGAACATTCAGGAAGAGGGAAGGCAGGAAGACTGTAAGTTTCAGAGGTTGTTGGTGTCCACAAGGACAGACAGTTAACAGTCATGAAGTTACTCTTGTGAACATATAGCAAGGGCAGCAGCATATACAAGACCCATGCAAATTCAATCCAGACAAAATCCTAGCGTAGAAATGGGGAACTGGGTAAGAAGTTCTAAACTTCGCTGAGAAACTTTTGGCAAATTATAACTACTGGGATAGGGAGAGATGGTTTTCTTTAAGGATGTGGCACCAGGTAGGCTAACCAGGCTCCAGTGTATAGACACACTTGAAGAACATTTGAGGACAAAAACTTGGCTTGATAGGCCTTAACATTTACAACAGAGTACACACACTATTGTGGGAGGCTATGAAGGGGGTGCAGATAGGGGAGGGAGTCTAAATG
Source organism: Nannospalax galili (assembly GCF_000622305.1). Taxonomy (NCBI): domain Eukaryota; kingdom Metazoa; phylum Chordata; class Mammalia; order Rodentia; family Spalacidae; genus Nannospalax; species Nannospalax galili. The sequence continues at coordinate 3,596,320 of NW_008343479.1, read as the reverse complement.
GGATCAAAATGTATTTTATGAAATTCACAAAATTCAATTTAAATTAGTAAAAAAAAAAAGAGGATGAAAGAAAGCAATTGACAACAAATTCTGCTGAGAATGTGGAAAAAGAAAATCCTCATTGACTGATAGGAGGAATGCAAGCTGGTACAGACACTGGAAATCAGAAAATTCTCAAAAAACTAAAAGCAGATCAACCATATGACCCAGCTATACCACTGTTTGTCATATACTCAAAGACTCAGTATCCTACTGCAGCAGTACTTGCTCACACATGTTCATTGCTCCTTTGTTCACAATAGCTAGGAAATGGAAGCAATTTGAATGTCCTTCAACAGATGCATGAAAAATGAAAATGTGTTATATTTATGCAATCAAATTCTAATCAGCTGTAAAGAAAAATGAAATCTTGAATTATTAAGGTAAATAAGTAAAACTGAAAAGTATTATTGTGAGGGAGGTAAGTCTGTTCCAGATGGGCAAATGCTTCCTGCCTTCTTAACTGTAGCTCTGGATCTTTAGATTTTTAGTATAGAGCCTGAAGTAACTTCATAAGCCAGGAAAGTAGAAAGATGTCTTGGGGGAGAGGGGAGAAGGAGCACTGAAGAGGGGTATAGTTAGACATAGGTGGTATGAAGAGGGAAAAGAGAAAAGGGGGGTCTCTTACTGTGGATGAGGGAGGAATGATGGTTAAAAAGAGGGAAGGAGAAAAGAGAGACAAATAACACTGAAGATGTTTTTAAAAGTCATAAGAAAGCATACTATTTTATAAGTTTACTAAAATGTGCACACACACACACACACACACACACACACACACACACACCCTTGTGTTATAACATAGAGAATGATAATGTTTCTCCCCAAATCCATAGACTCCAGTGCCGGGCATAGGAAAACACCCTTGGAGTTGTTTGCCAGGGAAGTCCAGAGACTCGCAGAACTATCTAGGCTATTGCCATTTCCTTCAGTTGATTCCCAGAACTTAAGGTAAGATCCTATTTCTGAAGATGCCACACACTTTGGATACAGGACTCAGAAGAATCAAGTTAGAATTGACCTAGAAAACTAGCTCTTATACTATCAGAAAGTACTATGCATGCTGCCAAAGGAGAAAGGCGGTTCTAACCAGCTGTGAAGTTTATGAACCACAGAAATGATTATCCCAGCAAGATAGTCCCAATGGTGTAATAATGGTAGCATTTGTATCTTGGTGGTAACAACAACTGTCTAATTGGACACAAGGCTCACTCAATAGGAGGGAATTCATGCCTAGAACTGTAAACCTAGTCAACTATTTATTATTGATTAGGTCATATCTTCTAGAAGAGACCCTACAGTTACCATTTTCCTAAACCAATGTAACTCAGAACTTCACCCTAAGTACTTACCCTATTCCCAGAGATAAGTGTAGCACTCCTCCCTCATCAAGAAAGCTTCTTTTTGTACCAGATGGAGGTAACTACAGAGGTCAACAGCTGGTCAAAATGCAGAGAATAAATGACTGTGGAATCCAAGTCCCAATGGGTACATCTGTAATATAACCCATACACCTTAGAGAATATTGAGAAAGAGAGAGGAGAGAGACTGTAAGCGCCGGAAGACCAGGACTCTTATTGTGAGACAATGTCTATTACAATGAGGTGAACGCTACATTCCGGAAATATCAATATGGTTGTATAAACATGAGCTTAATAATGACAAAAACAATGACATGCCAGCAGTGATGGGAAATTTCAGAACACCCCTCTGGTGGTTTGAGTGAGTATGTCCCCTATAGGCTCCAAGTATTTGAATATTTTGTCCACGAGTTGGTGGCTCTCTTTTGGGAGGTCTTAGAAGGTGTGCCCATGCTGGAGGAAGCACATCACTGGGGGTGCTTAAGCCTTGATGAATCTCGAGTTGCTTTCTTTCTTCCTGTGCCTGCTTGGAGATGTGTGTGTTCTGCTTTGTGCTCCTCCTCCAGCCACCTCCTGCCACAATGCCTCCCTGCCATGACGGACTATAATCCCCCTGGAACCGTAAGCTCAAATAAACTCTTCCTTCTATAAGTTGCTTGGGTCAGTGGTTCTATCACAGCAACAGAAACATAATTTATACAGCCTCACTCTTTGATTAAGAGTTATAGGCAATCAATGACTAATAAGAGAGGGAGAATAATTATTCTCTATGTATGAGTCCCCAGATAGATTATTCAGTCTCAAATGGTCAGTCCTAAACACATGTACATATGAGCGGCTTTATATGGACTCATAGCTTGTGTGTGTGTGTGTGTGTGTGTGTGTGTGTGTGCATGTGTGTGTATGTGCATGCATGTGCATGGATAGCTTCAGTTGTCAAATTGACACACCTGGGTGGAGGAACCCTCAACTGAGGAATTTTCTCCATTGGATTGGACTGTGGCCATGTCCATGGGGCATTTTCTTCATTGTTGAGTGATGTGGGAGGGCCCAGCCCTAAGTGGGTGGTGCCACTCCTGTGCAGCTGTTCCTAGATTGTATAAGAAAGCAGACTGAGCACAAGCCTGGGGAGCAAGCCAGTTCCTCTGCAGTCTGTGCTTCAGCTTTGTATTAGCCCCTTTTCTGTTGCTGTCATAGATACACTGACCAAAGCAATTTATAGAAGGAAGAATTTATTTGAGCTTACAGTTCAAGGGGAATTACAGTCCCTCTTGGTGGGGAGGCATGGTGGCAGAGGTGGCTGGAGAAGAGAAGCAGAAGCTAAGCTCTACATGTTCCATCAGGCACAGGAAACAAGAAAGCGACTGGAGATCTGGCAAGGCTTAAGAACTCTCTAATCCCACCCCCAGTGATGTGCTTCCTCCAGGACAGCCACACCTTCTAAACCTCCCAAAACCATGCCATCATCTGGGAACAAAATGTCCAAACACTTGGAGCCTATGGGGAACATTTTCATTCAAACCACCCCATTCCACCCCTGGCCCCCATAGGCTCATGATCATATAAAATGCAAAATGCATTTAGTCCAACTTTAAAAGTCCCCGTAGTCATGATCAGTCTTGATACTATTCAAAAGTCCACAGTCCACAGGTAAATATCTTAACTGTAAGGCCGTATAAAATCAAAAGACAAATTGCATACTCCCAACATACAGTGGAACCGAATACACATTACCATTCCAAAAGGGAGGAATGGAGGCATAGTAAGGAAATACTGGACAAAAACAAGACCAAAAACCAGCAGGGCAAACACCAAATCCAGTAGCTCCATGTCCAACTTCTGGGACTTTACTTCCAAAGGGCTTAGATGGCTCAGCCTCTCTAGCTTTGCTGCATGCAACACACATCTCTATCCTGTGCTAGTACCACTCCCTGTATGCAGGTCTTCTTGGCAGATGCCTCACAGCTTTGGCATCACGAACTTCTTGGGGTCTCCATTGCCAACCAGGCTTCACCTTCACAGCTTCACGCTATGGCCTATCAGGGCCTTCTCTAAGCAGGGGAACCCCTGCTTCATGCTACCTGGCCTCCGAGACTCTCTGAAACCTCACAGGAAGAATTGATGATCCCTTTACTCTTCCATGTTTCATGCCTCTAAAGCCAGCACTGGGTGAATGACACTGCCAAGTTTGACTGCAAGTTTGGCGTGGACTCCAGCCTGCTTTATCCATTTTTGAAGCTTTTCTCTTCCCCAGCACATGCCAAGACTCCAACATTTGTCTTCCTAGTGCTCTTCGTCAATCCAAACTATATTTCTTTCTGCCCCATTTGCTTTTTTTCACTATAGATCTGCATAATATTTACCATTAATATCCATAGCACCATTTCAACATTAGGCTGTCTTGAAATTTCTTTCACCAGAGAAATTAGTCCATTGCTTGTCAACTTATCCTCAGGTAAGCTTTTGGGTTGAGGGCAGACTCCAGCCAGACTCTTTGCCAAAATATCCCAAGTGCTGCTTAAGTCCTTATGTCCCTCTGGAACTACATTGTTCTCAGCACTATTTTCTTCCAGGTGTTTACTAGAATGTCCTGTTAAGCTCTACTTACAGCAGTCAACCACTTTTCTAGCCCAAACTTCCAAAGTCTTCCACATTTTTCCAAAACCTGACATTGTCAGGTTCTTCACAGTCAACAGCCCACTCTCTGGTACAATTACTCTATTAGTCACTTTTCTGCTGCTGTGATAGAAACTCTGACCCAAGCAATTTATAGAAGGAAGAATTTATTTGAGCTTATGGTTCCAGGGGAATTACAGTCCATCTTGGTGGGAGGCATGGAGGTGGCTGGCGAAGAGGAGCAGAAGTTAAGCTCTCACATCATCACGCAGGCACAGGGAACAAGAGAGCGACTGGAGATCTGGCAAGGTTTAAGAACTCTCTAAGCCCACCCCCAATGACATGCTTCCTCCAGGACAGCCACACCTTCTAAAACCTCCCCAAAACATCACTATCATCTGGGGACAAAATGTCCAAACACTTGGAGCCTATCGGGGACATTTTCATTCAAACCACCACAAGCTCCCTCCTTCAGATTCCTTGTCCTGAGTTATTTTCCTGACATTTGTAATATGGATAAAAATTTCAAGGTAACTGATGATGACAATGTAATATAATAAATTTGTTTAAAGGTAGAGGAGGTATCTCTACAAGGTAATATTTCGTTCTCTGCCATTTTAGTTATGTAAGGGAAAACTGTAGTCACTAGAACTGAAATTATGAAGCAAAAGAAATGCTGATATTATTAGTTTAGACATTGCCCAATAATTTTTAGTAATGTGAAACTTACCCTATGGTCCATTTATTCTTCACTTTGATGTTCTCTTAATCCCTATACAAGTTTCATAATCTTAATAAAGTATGGCGGCTATGCATTCCCATGGCTGCATTGTTTCAGCCTGTGTTGCAGAGGAATTTGGGGTGGGGGGGGGAGGCTGATGTAACATTGCACCTGTAATACAGAACTTTTGAGGACAGCCTTTATTTGAATTCCTTCAGGGTTCATCTTAAAGCAAACCATTTCAGCAGATATTTTATGGATTTGATTCACATTGTTAGCTGCATTAATACGAATTGGAAAAGCCAACTTTACATTCCTTTGCATGTGAGCAGAATAAATCTCCTAAGACAAGACTCAAGAAGGATGACTGACCTAACAGCTTTTGTGTCTTTATTTGTTGAGGAAGTAGAAAGCGCTGTGAGTTTGATTAAGTCAAATAACTAGGTTGGGGTTGTAACAGGGTAATTTGTTCATCTGTCTTTGTTTAAGCCCTCTTCTTCTAAGTACTGCCAAACCTGTTGCCATGCAGGCAAACATTATTGCTGGTAAATTATCACTTTTTGGAAACTGAGCTAATTCTAGTTCCTAGTTTAAAAAAAAAAAAAAAAAAGAAAAATCAAGAGTTAAGGCTAATGTAAATACCCAGCAGCCCACTGTTGTTTGTGTTTCGGGTGAGAGGTTTAAATGGTTTATGAATTTGTTTCCTCCAGGCAAAGTCAGCTGATTCTTGTTTTTGCATGCTTGAAAATGATAACTTCCATTCCTTTGAATGAAAATAGTAAAATTTGAGGCTCCTTGCACAGATTTTTTAAAAAAAACACTTATTTTATAATTACCATTAGCTTATTCATTTCTGAGTCTTTCCACAGGCAGCACAGTGAGTAGAACTAAACAGAAACCATCATTTTCTCACCAAAACTGAGGTAACTTTTCAAACTCTTAATTATGCTAAGACCTACACCATTTTCTAGGGATGAAGAATGAATCCAGAATCTTGCATGAATTCCCTTACAAGTAGTGGAGGACAGTAGAATTTGGCACAATTTATAAGTCATTGTTGGTATAACAAAAAAGATTAAATGCACAGAATGTTCTAAAATGAGGAGCTTTAATTAATTAATCAGTTAATTAGTCAATTAATTAACTTAGATTTTTAAAGATTACATCTCACACTGAAGTCCAAGTTACCCCGGCATGTACTGTGTAGCACAGGCTGGCCTCTACCTCCTAGTAATCCCCCTACCTCATTCTCAAGTAGTGTAATTACAGGCAAGACCATTTTGGGGGCAGACAAGAGTTTGTGAATTCAGAAGCTGAACCTTGTTTGAAGTAGGAGAAGAGATTAAGGAAGAGGTAATAAGCCCTAATGACAAGGAAGCAATTTACTTCCTTACTGAATCAAATGCACTGATGAATTTTTAAAAGTCTATGTTTTAGTCTAATGTAAGGTGAATACTGCCCTTTACAGCAATTATTTTTATAACTAAATTAGGTCATCCATAAAGGTTTAGCTTTTAGGGACAGTGAAAGCATATATCACTGTAAAATCTCCAGAGATTCCTGACCTGATACTTCATATAATTGAGACATCCTCACTTCCTTCAGGGAGTAAATCAGTGTATTTTCAACTCTTTTATTCACCTCTAATTTAAGTGTCCTCTTTCTAAATGGTAATTTGACCCAGAACATCTTTGAAATGTCTGAGACATTTAGCAAATCCTCAAGGAGCTTTTATACCTGTGAGTCCAAGATGAATTCAAAAGGCAGAACAAGTTAATGACTTTTAGAAAAAATGTGTTAAATGTGGTAGGATTTACATCCAGGAAATCATTTAGCATGAAATCTAAAGGTCAGGAGGATAGAAAGGAGAGCCATGATTGCTTAACACTATTCTTTAAGGTTTAATAAAAGCTAATTCTAAATGCTTGTCAGAAAGGAACGTTTCACAAATCAGAATCGTGGAAGCTTTATGATACTGATGAAGAAAGATCACTGAACTGTAAGACTGGGAAATCATTTCTGGCTTTGCCATGAGTTTCCTATGACTCTAATCAAATGGCTTCTTCTGAGGTCCTAGTTTCTTCCTGTTTCCATCCAATAAAAGTAGTGGGTGAAAATCAACTTTTAAGGTAATTCTATTTGTGGTATAGTTATCTTACCTTGTCAGATAGCTATTTCTCTCACTCGTTTAGGAATTGGTTAAGGATGGAGGCTTGGTTATAGTTTACAGGACTGAAAAATTTGAAAGTTATTCTAGAAGGGAATTTAGAAAAGTCAAACAACTATTAGAATGTAAGGAAAAGTTCCTAGAAAGAAGCTGCACCTCCAAACTGAACCTTCTGCAAGGCTGATTGATTAGAACTTCGGTGATTATGGAGAGTTTGGAGTGCTGCAGCAGGTCCAGAGTCAAATTAACTTGCCCATCTTTAGTCCCCTTAATAGCCTTTTTTCCTCTCTTCGGTACCTGCTGACAGTTTTGTGACCTTTAGGGAAATCATTTGGAATGTACAAACAGAGCACTAGTTCTCCTTTGGAGTGCATTAAGGTAGTAGACCATTAGCCTCCACTAAGCACAAAGCTAAGCATGTCATCAGATAGTGTTCAAGGCCTATGACAGAGGTTTGCCTGATTTGTTGGAATCTCTCTCTCTCTCTCTCTCTCTCTCTCTCTCTCTCTCTCTCTCCCTCTCTCTCTCTCTCTGATATTTCCATCAGTGTGTTTGAAAAGTATGATTAATGACATTCTTTGGTCTGTTACTATTAAAAAAAAAAACTTTGTAAAACTGCTTCCATATTGGAGAATGGAATTTGGGGTAACCTAAATCTGTGTTCTCGGCCCATTTCCATTCATATTTGGCTTCAGAATAAACCACCAACTCCTTTGCAACAAAAGTTATGCTATTGAATCTATGAGAACATATATGAGAAAAAGCCCAGAGTTACAGGGAAAGCGTGCTTACCCTTTGGCCAGTATCTGAACAAGGGATAAAGAAAAGTAAAAGACTCAGGAACGTGAGCAGGCTAGTACTGTTAGGGTTCCAAATAGCAGCCCCCCCCTCCCCAACAGGGACCTACAAACTCTGCTGAGAAGCAGCCTGCCTTTCCTCTGACCTCCAAAGATAAGCAGATTCTACCTGATAACCAGAGATTTTAGAAGCTGTTTTTCTCTCATCTTAAGAGGGAAAAAGTAAACACTTCCACACCCTAATCCTACCTGCTTCCCCCTCCCTGATTCCACACCCTACAGCCCCCATATGTAAAGTCCCAGCTCACAACCCATGAGCAGACATCTTTCCCTGACACCCTTCCCTTCCCTTCCCTGACATCTTTCCCTTCCCGAGGGAAAGGTGCCCCGTGTGAAATAAATCTGTGTCCCACTGAGAATTCCATCTCAGCCTCCGTGCCTCATCCATCCGCGCCTCTCGCTCCCGCCCATTCTCTACCTATCAAGTACCATAGGTCAGAGAAGAGGCTTCAGATAAGGAAATGTACATTTTCTCTTTAAAGGGATATAATAATCCCTCGTATCTCCATTTGGATAGATTGCAAGGACAGGTCTCCACCAAGGGCTAGAAATGGAACTTAGAACAAAGTCCAGATGCCTTCACCTTTTCACATGGTAATTTAAATTCCAAGTGATGGCAAAGCTGATGTTTGTAGGAGGAGGGCTCTAAAGCTTCTAAAACCCGAGACTACTATAGCAACCTCCCTTTTCTCTCCCCAACCTACTCCCATTAGTCTCTCCTACTTTCCTAGACAGTTTCACTTCTACTTTATGCCACATATGCATTCATGATTTTATGTGCATATATATATTCTAGGAGGCACCAATGAATGAAAACATGGAATATGCGTATTTCTAAAATTGGTTTGATGTACTTAATATGATTGTCATTGCTTCTGTTTTCTCTGCAAATGACATAACTTTGACCATCTTTGTGGCTCAACTTCCACAGTATCTTTGCCCATGCCTTTACCGTTTGACACCTACAGTGGTTCTATAACTTAGCTATTGTGAGTACTGATGCAATAAACGCTGAAGTGTAAGTATCTCTTTAATATGTTAACTTCATTAGAAATGTAATCTGAAGTCCAAGAACCCCACCAATACAGCATAAGAAAAAAATAAAAACATGGACAAACTGAAAGTAGCTCAGCAGGGCAGCTTTTACTTTTGCAAAAGGGTATATTGCATCACTCAGATACAGCAAGCATCTGAGCTGGAAGTTTGACAGGTTTATATCCTAATGCAAGAGTACTATCTTCCTCCATTTGTTGGGGTCTGAATTAGTCTTTTGAGGTTGACTAGTTTTCAAAGAATCAGTGCAAAGGAATTGAAGAAAAGGGAGTATGAGTGGGCAGATCAGGTTCAGATGATGGAGCAGAGCCTTTGCATAAAGAAAAGTTTTACAGTGTAGGGGAGATTTAAAGATTTGAATTCCTTGTCATAGACAAAAGTTGTACAAGGTGGTGGGATTACATAATAACACAACAAAGGTTACATTCCTGTGATCATTCTTTTGATAGAAATGATTTGAATTCTTTTTACTTATTTTCCCACACCCTATGTCCCCAATCAAGTGAAGTGGCTTAGAAGAATAGGTTAGTGTTAAGACATGATTTTGGCTAAAAAAAAGCAGAGTCTATATAATTTTGGGAGAAAAATGTTTATCTCTAATAACACAGCTCAAGATGTAACTATTACCATGGCTCCCCAAGGCCTTGATTCCATAGTTAATGAACTAGCCAAAAATAAATAAAAATTCAGGAATAAATGACTCTTTACTAATCTAATGGAACAATGTTTTGGCAAATGGAAGGAAATAACAGCCTTAGCTTTAACATCCTTGATTAAAATAGTTGGAGTCATGACTTTAGTAGGGTGGTGCATAATCCCCCGTGTTCAAGACTTAGTCCAGAGATTTTTAGAAATGGGTTTAACTAAACAATTCCTAGTTACTTATATTAATAACCTGCTCTTTTTGAAGACAGTGGACAAGAGAAGTCAAGAAATATTGCTAAAATTTGAAGAAAAGAGTTCAGTGATATAATAAATGCAGGAGGGTGCTGTGAGAAATACTTAAAAGAGTTCAAATCTTTTCTATTTGAATGATCACAGAGTGTAACGTTGGTGATGATATTTTGTAATCCACCCCACCTTGTAAAACTTGTTTATAAGGAGGAATTGAAACATCCCCTGCTTTGCAAAACCATTATTTATGCAAAGACCCTGATGCATCCCGGGAACTTGAACTTCACAGCCCAGAGCTGCCCACCTTTTCCCTTTCCTTCATTTCATTTGCACTGATTCTTTTAGAAGTAATCAGCTGGAAAGACTGTAGAGTCAAACTCTAGCCAATGGGGATGAGACACTGTACTCTGGAGTTAGGATAACACCCACCAAACTTCCAGCTCACGTGTGCTTGCTGGATGTGGATGTCCAATGCACCTCTCTTGGAAAGTAAAAGCTGCTCTTGCTCAGTTATTATCACTTTGTCCACATGCTTTTTGTGTGGTATTAGTACTTTATTTCTCACAATTTAGAGCTCCTATGTAGCTGGGTCACGTGGTAGATTACTTTTAAATTTTATTTTTATTTTATCACATTCTTTATTTGTGGTGTGTGTGTGTGTGTATGTGTGTGCACATGTTGCACCTGTGGAAGTATTTCATACCCAGCATCTTAATAATCTTTATACCTTCTTCCCCACTGACACCCTCCCATAGTCCTGCCACCCTCTTGATTTCATGTATTCTGTCATTTATGCTAAGAAATATCAAATGAAGTTAGTGTCTCCTGCTGTCCCTCAGTGCAAACTTACCCACTGAAGTCTAGTCAGCCAATCTAGAGTCACGCACTTAAAGAAGATCAGCTGTTCCTCACTCAGCAGTAATCAGCTGCCCAATAGTTCTTCAGCTGAGATTGGGGCCTGCTGCCCTTTTCCACAGTTCTATGTGGGCTTTTTGTCTGCTTGAGTTTGCATGGGTATTGTGCATACTGTCACCATTGCTGTAAGTTCGTTTGAGCAAGGTCCCAGGAGCCTGAAGACTATCTCCATAGGATCAAGTACCTTCTCCTCTGGCTCTTAGAATCTTTCTGTTCCCTCTTCTGCAATGCTCCCTGAGTCCTGGGTTCATTGCCCTCTGTTGCTTCAGTGATGAGAGTTGAGAGATGCATTATTATTCTTGCTACCCTTTGTTCCACTATGTTCCATGAATCTTAGGTGTAGACGTTCCATGGTAGATGTATCACTTAGAGTTTGGCATTTCACACACATTTAATCTCTGTGTGTGACCAGTTGTGGGACTCTGTAATAGTCTGTATGTGTTGCAAAAGAAGCTACTTTGATGGGTTGTGACTGGGATACTTGTCTGTAAATATAAGGATCTACATGTAGCACATAGTAAGAAATTACATTTGTCTAGGGATGTCACAGCCTTGGGGTTTTCTCTAAGATCTATGACCTCTCCAGTTATGTGTATTTGACTATGTTTACAGTACCACACACTGAGTTTCCTCCCATTGAGTGGGTTTTAGGTTCATTTAGGAAACTATTGATTACCCCCAAGATAAAAGTGCCACTATTGCCCCAATATAGTTTGCTGTTGTCAAATGCTGTCCGTCATTGTTGTGGTTATTAGGCCTTGAAACTGGGGTTGGACCATCAATTAATGTTCTCCCTTAGCAGCTTGCATAGTGTTCTCTAAAACTACAAGAGTTAGCCTTCATAGAGGTGGTTTCCAGGTCAGTTCCAGCTCCATTGCTCCAAGTCCTATATCCCAAGTATGTCTTGTCTTTGGCAATAGTGTCTTACCTTCAAATTCTGGGTGATAATCAAGGACTGTGGAAATAGCCTGTGTAATTTTGGGAGTCTTTTGGACTACCCTAACCAACAACTCAAAGGAAGATTTTTCCTGTTTGGCACTGTTTCTTTTCATATGGCCTTCAGCTATATGTATGGAGTCATGTAGAGATGTTGTATGTGTAATTATTCAGTAGGTTTATCAACTAATATGTTTCCCTTTGGTTTTTTACACCAGCTAGGCACTGCTTATCACTATTCTCCCTCTCCTTGTCTAACCCTCCTTCCTCCCACCCCAGTTTAAAGTATCCCATTTTCCACATTTCTCCCCTGACAATACCTCTTTCCTAGGGTTACCGTTCCTTTTTTTTCAGGGGCGGGTATTTAGCTGACATTGCCAAAGTCACAGTTAATCAGGGAGTCGAATGTAGGAACCTGAAGGTAGGTGCTGGAGCATAGATCATAGAGGAATACTGCTTACTGGCATGCTCCCCTGGCCCCTGCTTTCTTATACAACACAGGCCCACCTGCCCATGGATGTCAGCACCCAGAATGGGCTGGACCCTCCCACATCACTTAATAATCAAGAAGATGCCCACAGATATGGTCACAGGCAAATCCAAGGGAGGAAATCCCCCAGTTGAGGATCCCTCAACCCAGATACTTCAAGTTGACACTAAAGCTATCCAACACAACTGACCCCTTGTCAACTTGACACACAAATACATCACTGTTATACTACAACCTTTTGATTTCTTGTCCCAAAGATATGATTTTAACATTAATATCACAATATATATCAGTACACACTTTAAGGTGTTAAGTCTCAGTTGCTCCCTGTGATTCCTTTATGCTTTCAACACCACAACCATCCAGCGGACTATTATACATTACTGAGTCCTACTTCCAGCTTGAGATGGAGTCTCATACCACCTCTGGATCATGTGCTGGCTTAAAGAAATACTTTCCAGAAGATTTTGCCAAAGTGATGCTGGTCTCTCTCTCTCTCTCTCTTTTTTTTTTCATTACAATAGCTCAATAACAATTTCCAGAGCTAAGATGCATCTCCTTCAAAACTGGCTGTAAATTTTTAGGTTTACAGTTGAATTAATACAGTTATACAATATTGTACTCAGTATAAACCCTATAAGATAAAATTAAATAAGATTTTAACCTTTAAAAAAGATCTCCATTTCATTATTAGAATACACAGTTTCACACAGAAAAATTCATTTTAAATGCAATTGACACTAAGATGTTTGCACATATATTTCTAATCTCTTTATATCTGATTATTGCTAGTCACTGTTGGTTACTATCTGAGCTCCTTGGCATCTGAGCATGGATGTGAAGTCATCAGGTAAATTTCAATGGTAATGTTTTTCACATCCACCAATTATTAAGGAGCAAACTTTTATGCTTTGAAGAATCATTATTTTTTAATTTTTTAAAAATTTATCTATTTTTATACCCACTTCCCAGATAGCACCCCCATAGCTTCCCTCCCCGCACTAGAGCCCCCACACTCTGATATCCCCGCTACTGTCCGCTGTGCCTTCAGCACCCCCAGCCGTTCCCCACTACCTGCCCCTCTGGTGAACCTAGTCAGCCTATCTAAAGGTCTTCATTTTAGGAGGGTCAGCTGTTCTTCATCTAGCGGTAATCAGTTGTCAATATTCCGTTGGATAAGATTGGGTCTGCTGTTCATTTTCCCAGTTCTATGCTGGGTTACTATCAGGGAATCCCTTTGGCCACCATGGCCAACAACTCAAAATAAGGTATCGCCTGTCTGGCAATGTTACGTGTTATGTAGCCTTTAGCTGTACATATGGACTCTTGTGAAATTATACTGGCCCCTTCAATCTTTGGTTATACTTTCCTTTTGGGTGTTTAAAGCCATACAGTTGGATCAGATAAACTGATTTATTTTTACTCTTAAGGTCATTTGAGGATCTGTTCCTCAGGGGTCACATGGGCTTGGGAAGAGACCCTGGCTCCCTTCTTTTACCAGTTCCACCTATGTGAAGATAAGTCAAAGGTCCTGCTCAACCATGGCTGGCTTTGCTTGGAAGCATGGAGAAAATGTTTCCTCTGTGTTGACCCTCCTCTTTGTAGACTGGACACTGGTTCAGGCCCATCTGGTGGGGTCTCCATGGCCTCCTTGCTCAAGAGGACAGGTGACTCATCACAGTTACAGGACATTTTGAGAGGTGTTCATAGTCCCCTGGAACTTAGTCAACCTAGGAGGGCAAGGAGCAAAAACTGTCCTTTATATCCCCCTGACCA
>NW_008343479.1:3577711-3582321 GCF_000622305.1 Nannospalax galili | reverse complement strand
TATGTATAATTTGTCAGTAGGGTGTAGGAGTAATATGGTTCTCTCTGGTTTTCAAAACTAGGTAGGCATTGTTTATCTCTTGCATTGTCTCACCCCTCCATCATGGGAGGGTGAATGAGGCTGAGGGAGTCAAGGCACAGAGGGTGCAATGGACTTACCCCAGAGAGAGGCCTGTGGGTAGGAGAGAGCAGGGTTACCATTCTTAATGACTGGGTAAGATGGAACTTCAAAGTAGTTTGGATTTTAATTTCTCTAATAGCTAGTGAGGTTAAAGTTTCTTTTTGTTTGTTTATTGACCATTTGTGTTTCATCTTTTGTGAACTGTCTGTTCATTTAATTATCCTGTTTACTGATTTTGCGTTTAGTTTCTTGTTGTTGGAGGATGTGTTTGCAAGCTTAAATGTAGTACTGTGTTTACAGGATCATATCCATAAAAACGATGACCAGCAATCTAGTCACCAATGAATGCCGATCTGAAATAATAGCATAGAGCAGTTGATTTTAATGAAAAAAAATAGGTTGATTATGTGTAAATCATGGGCTTGAATATTTGTTCTGAAATTAAAAATACAAGTGTTGAATAATACTTTTAAAAATATATGGCAGACACATAAATTTACATGTGGACAAAGTTAAAGACCAGAAAACCTTGGCAGATGGTAGAGGAGGATGGGGAGAAAGAGAGAGAAGGAATTTTCAAAATAAAGTACAGAGAATTATGGTAGCTTGCTAACTTTCATTGTACAAAATCACTCAATAAATGGACCATAAAGACAAAGTTTCATTGTACCATCCCAGGGCATGACACCAGAGCATAATAGGGTACACTGCCTTCTCTAAGAAGCCCTCAGAGGATCACTGGCATCCAAGTTTTCTTGAAGTGGGCATTATTCCCTAGTGGCGTTTCTGCATTTCCTATGAGCACAGAAAGCTTCGACCAGAATTTTATAATTTTCATCTTCAAAGATAAAGTATAAAAATATTTAAAATTTGCTGATATGGCTCAGCAGGTAAAATCTGCCACACAACCCTGATTTATCTGACTTTGATCCCTTGGTAGCTCTGATCCCTTAGTAGTCCTACTCTGAGATAGAAGGCAAAGACAGGCTTGACTGGAATTTCCAATATACACTGAAGAAGCAGGAGTAATGGAAGACTGTCTCAAAGCAATGTAAACCAACTCCCAAAAAATATTCCTCTGACCTCAACACACATGCCTTGGCATTTGTGTCTCCTCACTTTCACACACACGCACACACACACACACACACACACACACACACACACACATCACACAAATAAACCACCAAATCAGTAAAATTTAGGAAACAGCAACTATTCAAAATACACTAAATGATAAGTGAAAATGATAAAACATCATCCACGTGTGCATGCGTGTGTGAATGTGTCTGTGTGTGTATCTGTGTGTGGTATGTTTGTATGTGTATGTTAAAATAAGACAAATGATAAAGATTTTAAAAATCAGGATAGTCTTTAGCTTTATGTGATGGGACTATGTCATTTATATTATTTCATTTTGTAAACAAGTAACTGTATATTACAAATTTACTCTAAAAATAATATTGTCAATGAGAAATAATTGTCTAAATAACATTTTATATGGACTTAAGCCTAAGGTCTGGGAAGCTTAAATCCCTTGAACTCTTAAAGAAATATATTCCTCACTTTAATCTTTGTTTATACTTTCTTTTGGGTGGTTAAGATCATACAGTTGGCTCAAATAAACCAATTTATTTTTACTCTGAAGGTCGTTTGAGGATCTGTTCCTCAGGGGTCACATGGGCTTGGGAGGCGCCCCTAGCTTCTTTCTTTTACTGGTTCCATGTATGATGTCAAATGTTCTGCTTGACCATGGCTGGCTTCACTTGGAAGCATGGAGGAAGTGTTTCCTCTGTGTTGGCCCTCCTCTTTGTAGACTGTACAGTGGTTCAAGTCCATCTGGTCCATGTCCATGGCCTCCCTGAACAAGAGGACAGGTGACTCACCACAGTTACAGGGCATTTTGAGACATGTTCCATAGTCCCGTGGAACTCAGTCAACCTTGGAGGGCAAGGAGCAAAACTTGTCCTTTAAGTTCCTCTGACCAGATTAGTATAGGCCTCAAAGTATGGCTGTTAAACATCCAAGGTTAGTTCCACCAGTCTGGTACTTTAAAACATTTTTCACATGATTAGAAGAAGCATTTCATTACAGCTTTAACATATTCAGCAACAATTTCCAGAGCAAGGATACATCTCTTTCAAAAGTGGCTATAAATTTTCAGGTTCACAGTTGAATTAATACAGTTATACAATATTGAACTCAGTATAAACTTGGTAAGACATAAAATTGAATGAGTTTTTAACCTTTAAAGAAGGCCTCCGTTTCATTTTAAAATACGCTGTTTCCTACATTTTTAATGCCACTAACACATAGATGTTTGCACATGTATCTTTATTCTCTATATATCTGATTATTACTAGTCACAGTCAGTTACACTCAGATCCTTGGCACCTGAGTATGGATATAAAAACATCAGACAGATTTCAATGGTAATGTTTATCACCTCTACTAATTAACATGAAGTAAATTTTTATGCTTCCTCCTCAAATATGTCTTTTTTAAAAATCTGATTTTTTGTGTGTGTATATCATACAGAATATCCCACACAATTTTACTCATCTATATACCCACATCCCAAATGGCACCCTCCCATAGCCTCCCCCCACTGGAGCCCATACAGTCTGTCATCTCTGTTACTGTCCACTGTGTTGTCAGTGCCCCCAGCCATTACCCAGAGCTTGTCCACCAGTCTGGTACTTTTAATTACCATGTGCTATGTAGATAAAGCTTGGGCAAAAACCAAACATTCTCAGATAAACCTTAACTACACATATATTTTGTCCCTTAAACTACTTGACTAAACTATGACCTTAGAAATTTTAAGATTATCTGTACATTATTTTTGCCTCATCTTTTATATATCATAACAAACCTACACAAATCTTCAGCACCTGCTTAGGCTTTCTCATTTTTTCTATTTTGGAAAATATCTCCATTACCAAATACTTTTAACATCTTTTACATTCTCATTTTTTAAAAATAATTATGAGACATAATAACATTAACAAATAAATTTCCCATCTATTGTAAGTATTCTTTTCTTAGGGGTACTAAGCAGTGTTTATCCCCTTCTAAGCTTCTAATGTCAAGCCAATGTTTGATTAAAGTTCTCCTGGGGAACCAATGATTTACTGAGCTTACTTACAGAGATGACTGAGGGGTTGCTGAGGTCTATGAGTGACCTGAGGGTATGCACACTGGAAAGCCTTTAACCAGCATGGATTAAGCCTTCTCTTCCTAGCCTTCCCCAGATCATATACTTTAGTCATCCCCAAATACAGGAGACCATGTGTGATTAGGGTGAAATCACAATCAGAAAATGCTGCTCAGATGTAAGACGTCAAATCTTGGTCTGCAATAGTGTAGTGCCCACCTGTTGCTAAGGGAGACAACCCACTATTGTTCTAAAATGATGGATAATTTTTTTTTCTCCCCCTATCTAGAAGCCTTTGAGAGGGAACTGACACTGATTCTAGCCACTCCAACAGCTATCGAAGTGCCTGAAACAAATCCTGAGTCCATCATTCTCAAGTCCAGCCTTGGCAGATAAAACATAAATGAGGAGGAACCCAACAGAGGGATGCTTTTGGAGGCTATCCTCAAGAAATCCCAATGGACTCTGATATGAGCATTTGAAATTTACTGTGTTCTGCCTTTTTTCTGGTTCTCTGTCTAGAACTTGTGATGCTAATTACTCTTGCATTTACTTCTCCTTCACATCCCCTATTCACCAGTCAAGGACTTTCTTTTCTCCCTACAGATAAGAGTTATGCAATTTAGGAGTGTTTTAGATAAACCCCCTGAACGGGTACCCCAGTTGCCTCATCCTGTATCCTTGTTCAGCATGGAAGAAGCCAGAGCAGTCTGTGTCCTGATTCCCTATAGGCAATTTGGTTAACTTCTTCAGAGGATGGTGTGATAAGAATAGGAGGTCACAAAGAAAAGCAGCCAGTTTCTTGGTAAAAGTCAAAATGTCCCTGGGCCTCTTAGCAACATACTCTTTTACAAAGGCAAAAAATGTCAAAAGTATTTGGGAGCTCTTATCTAACCCCTAAAAGATTTTAGGGTTACTTCTTGAGAGGGGAGAATGTCAGAATAGCCCCATAAAAAAAAAGAAAAGTGTACACGAAGTTGTAAGTAAAAAGTGGTAGGGTGGTAGGGCAATATAGGAGGAGTTGGAAGGGAGGGAGTAGGTGTGGATTTGATCAAAACACCTTAATGCATGTATGAAATTCTCAATAATTTTTAAGTTAAAAAATAATATTGTATATGAGCATATGTGTATCCATGTGTTTATGTATTTTTGTTGAAATTTTAAACACTTCAGAGTATTCATTAGAGGAGCTAATTTAAAATACTTAGTACTTTTGAAGGTCATTTAGGAGATCTGGGCTATAGACTGGCAAAGAAATGGAAGTTGAAGCAAGAAGAGACCCATATGTTGAAGTATTGTAGACCTGTGAGAAGGTCAAATATGTTGTTTTTGA
>NW_008343479.1:3539153-3577658 GCF_000622305.1 Nannospalax galili | reverse complement strand
TATATATATATATTCTTTCAGAAGTCTAGGTAAATCAAAACCAGTTCATCACTTATAAATGAAACAAACTAGCCTGACATGGTGCCCCATGCCTTTCATCCCAGCATAATCCCAGCAATTGGCAGGCAGAGGCAGGCAGATCTCAATCAGATCAAGTCTTGCCTGGTCTACATAGCAAGTTCCAGGCCACCAAGGGCTATAGATAGAACCTGTCTCAAAGGGCAAAACAAAACAAAATAAAACAAAAATGAAACAAACCACAAAGATATATTTTTTTTCTACCTGCTGACCAGTTAATGTCTACAGTGTTATTTATTAGCTGAGGATCCTTCTGCTGTACTGAGAAAGAATGAACAGGCAAGATGGGAATTGGGAGGTCATCTGTAGCTGTTGCTTGCAAAATGACTTCTCTAAAGTCACTGAAGGTGTCTGAAGTAGTAGGCACTAAAACAGAACCTCCTTTCTTTGTAGCTGTTGACATGAAGCTACTTGGAACAGAAGCAGGGTTTCTATAGCATCCATGACACTTGTACTACCTCGTACTCCTGGACAGAGGAAGTCTGTCTGCATTTATGTCTGGATTGGAGTCTCTCTGGGCATGCACAAATCATTCAAAATATCTTCAGCTGTCATAATGACAAGCCCCTCTGACTAACAGAAGTACTAGATGATAGACAGCTCTCTAGTTTCCACCAGAGCAGGAGGGCTGAATTTATGGTAACAGCCTTGTCCCACAGAACTTCCATCTCTGCAGTGAGATCACTTACAGCCCTGTTGGTGTCAGGTACTGCAGTCGTAAGTGTAGCAGGCCTCAGTGAGGCCTCCATCCATGTTTGACTTAGGGGTTGCACTATTTCCTGACATTTGCTATTGCAGCCCAGTATAAGAGAAGGATCTGATAGCTGTCAGTCAAGTAGGCAGACAGGACATTAAAAATGGTTAACAACAAAGATCTAGAATGGAATTAACATCCTTTTTTTTAACTTTTACAAAAACTTTATTGAGAATTTCATACATGTATATAAGGTGTTTCGATCAAATCCATGTCCACTCCCTCCCCTCCAACATTCCCCCCTCTGAAAAGGTAACCCTAAAATGTTTTAAGGATTAGATACAAGCTTCCAAATACTTTTAACATTTTTAGCCATTGGAACAGAGTATGTTGCTAACAGGCCCAAGGACATTTTGACTTTTAGCCAAGAAACCAGCTACATTTCTTTAGGGTCTTTTTGCCCTAACTGCCTAGCAAATTCCTACCTCCAATACTAATCACACCATCCTCTGAAGGGATACCCAAATTGCCAATAGGGAATAGGGACGCAGACTGCTCTGGCTTCTTCCATGCTGAACAGGGATGCAGGGTGAGGTAACTAGAGTACCCCTTCCGTGAAGCTATCTAAAAGACTCCCAATTGCGTAACTCTTATCTCTAAGTGGAAAAGAAAGTGTTAGACTTGTGAATAGGAGAGGTGAAGGAGAAGTAAAGGCAAGAGTAATTAGCATTACACATTCTACACATTCTTTATGCAGCAAACTTTAACAAAATTTTAATCCATCCCACTACTCTTAATGAGGGATAGATACTCCTGATTTCTCTGTGTTCTTTGTAGGTCCAGGTGATTCTGCTACTAGTCAAGTTAGAAAAGTAATCATTGGCCTAGGAATTATTTTTAGAAAAAGATCTCTACTGCATCAAGACCAATTCTATATTATGTCTATGGCATGTAATAAACTCATATATCAAAATGCTATAAAATGCTTTGTGAGACCTTGATTTTTTTATTGACTATCTTTAGATCCTTTTTATTAATGATTATAAGTTTGGTTTTGTTTTATTTTGGTTTTGATGTTTAAACTCTTTGTTAATTTTTTCTGCCTTCATTTATTTGAGCTGAATCACAGTTCACAAACACACAATATATATTCTAAGCCTGTGTGTGTGTGTGTGTGTGTGTGTGAGAGAGAGAGAGAGAGAGAGAGAGAGTTAGTGAGTACAAAGCATCTGCAAAGGCCCTGACTGTATCCTTGCAGTAACCAAGTATCATCTACTTCCCCTTCATCCATTATGAGAAGAAACCTATAAAAATTGTTCCATTAGCTAATATATTCAGATCCTTCATTGTTTTGATATCATTTATGCCCCAAGGGTATTGAAACTGTGGCCATAGAGTTCAGTTGTGAAGGTCATTCATGAAGACAGTCTTCCAAACTGGATTATAATGACCTGACTGCTGTGGTGTTCATGTAAAAAACTACCTGGCACACCCCCTGGCTATATGTGGCTTGGAAAATAAAAAACACATTTAACTGAGGAAATAATAGTCCAAGAATTCTATGGAAGGTTGAGGCAGAAAGATCACAAATTCAAGGCCTGTCTGGACTACATAATGAGTTCAAGTTCAACCTGGGCAACTTAGCAATATTATTTCTCAAAATAAAAAATGAAAAAAGTTTGGAATATAGCTTAATGTCTTGGATGCAGTATGAGGACTTGGGTTCAATCCCTGGTATAAGAGGTCTATAAAAATTTGAAGCTATTTACCTAGGTTTACAAAGTGTACATATTTTACTTGAAAAACTTTAATTTCAAGATATATAATAGAATACAAATATTCTTAGATAAGTGGTTATTAAATTTTCATGAAAGTTCTGTTAGCTAAATATTATTGCCATTCCTTTAGCACTGAGAATATATGACTTAACATAATATAAAGGAGTATTAAGAGTTGGAGGCAGGATGAGGCCTTTGGAATTCTGATGAGTATATTTATTAAGAAGTTGTCCAAAGCTAATAAAACTGCACAAAGAAAAAATAGGCGAGTAACATCCAATTCAACCTCATACAGTGACCTGGTTAACCACCGACACCTAACCTTCCAGGAACATTCATTGCACAGTCACTAGGTATCCTTTGAGACTCTCTGTCTATTTACAGAACCACAGGCTATTGCAACCATAGATTGTTTTCTTTACAAACTTCAATTTTCATTCCAGGATAAGAAACTCATAGATTACAACGCAATGCTCCAGGATAAAAGATAAATAAAAAATTTGGGACCTAAGTAGAAGTATGCAAAAGTTGTGTCTTGAAGGAACCCACTGTTGTTTTGGTAAGGTATTTTACAGATATTATTCTACCCAGTGTCACACAGAAAACTATCAAATGGACCAGGAGCAAAATCCTATATCTAGATTCAATACAGAGCTCTTTGCACTCTCCTTATATATAAGTAAATTTCCTTATTATCTTGATTTATAGTCTTTCAACCTCCAGGAATTAGATTACAAATACCTTTGCTCAATTCTAACTGCAATAATAAAGTGACCCCTATCAGTACAGAAAGGTTTGGAATTCCATTCTTTTTGGTTATATGAAAGTAAAAGAACTTGTTTCTAGCTTCCATTTTTATGATAATTCTTCTAAAATGTATTAGCTCTTTTCCATATGATTACCAGTGTAAATACAACACATTGAAAATGTCAAGGCTCTAAGACACCATAATTAAGAAAAAGGGTTATTGTGATTATGCAGAGTATAAGCTGTGTAGAATGGATGTCAATTCAATTCAGTAATTGTACCCATAAAGAATGTTTACATTTCTGTAACTAGGTACAGCTATTTGTTTAAAGTAAACTTTTTTGTTTAATGTAGTCACTGTTGTCAATCAGTAAATAATAAGCTTGAATTCCATTGATATTTTTGGAAAGTATTAATTTTATAGGAATACCTTTCTAATGAGAGTATAATCTCAATCAATCAAAAATGACTGAATACCCACTTAAGCACAGAATAGGGATGATAAGGAATTAGATTTCAAATGCCCAACCCTTAAAAAGCTGATCATGAGGTTGAATACAATACAGTATTGTAATAATATGGAGCCCAGTAAACAGTAATATCCAGTAGTTCAGGTGAATAGTCTAAGTTGCCAGAGCTTGAAAAAAGAAGATAGCAGTGTGAACTAAGAGGAGAAAATTTGTGAGGAGACCAAGTTATCTTCTTCATTGAAAATGAAGTACATTTAAATATAGCAATATTTTATTTATAAGAACATAAGATCCCAGGGGAGACTTGAAATTAAGCATATGATTCTTCACATGTGATATTTCAGGCGTAACACTTACTGTCTTATTAGCCACAAATATAATAAAACTTTTCAGATCTTATTCTCTCAAAAATCTATTTTTCTCTCCATTTTGCTCTCAACATAAAGTTGTATCTTAAAAAGGAAACTCGCTGTTCTTTTGTATAATATATTTGGCTTACAGAATTTGAGGTAGTATAAAAATCTGAATGAAAGTTTGGACTCATGGGTATTTCATCTGTGCCATACCATCATTTTCTGTTCTAGAAAAGGATGGATCTGGAGCTCTTTAAGGTTATACTTAACTCTCTGTGCCAGGTTTCTTCTCTCCATCCCCAGTTGTCAGGTAAAGACTGGTTTTCATGGTGAAGGGGGAAAACGTTTGCCAATAGCTTAGGTCTTCTTAATTATAAGTGTTCTTACAGGAAAGGTCCTGAACTAGTGACACCTGTGCTAATTCAACAGACAGTTACGAGTCATAACAGTACGTGAGTCCTAAAAGTTATAGGGGTCAAAGTTACAAGGCTCTGAGAGAGAGCCCTAAAGATTGCAGGATATTCCTTAGAGAAGTCATTCTCCTGTTAGTTGGGGTGCCCCAACTTCTGATATACAAATAAAGCAGCCTTTATACCAATCTGTAAAATCCTAACGTGCAAGGATAATTTTAGCATATTTGTACTCTGTAACCAGTTTCTCTATATAACAGAAAACACAGAGCTTGGAGGCGATAGAGTAAAATATAGCAATTAAGATCATAAAGTTTAAAAAAGGGAAACCAGAAACTTAAAAGGGAAATATACTGCGTAGCTTGATATCAGAAACCAGGGTTGTTAAACACAAATCCCAGTGCCAGGTGTGGGATATCCACTTATGAGCTGTTGGTCAGGGAGGTTCCAGAGGTACCCAAAAGAATACAGGCTTTAGCTGTTCCTCTTGGTTGCCTACCAGAAACAGTTGATGAGACCCTTTTGCTGAACACAACACAGGCCTTTATTACAAAAAGCAGAGAAATGAAGCTGTAACTGAGTTGGAGGCTTCCTCCTTGATAGGTTTCATAATCCTAAAATATACTAAGTAGGCAGCTGTGGGGGGAGGGGGATGGTATCAAGGGTCTTACTTAGCTGTGAACTCTACCAGCTACAATAGTAACCTAACAGACAAGATGTGCCCACTGCTGCATTAGTCGCACAACAGCTGTAGGGTAACTGCTTTTTGTTTGGCCATGAGGCCTGTTCCAGGACAGGAGTGGGGGTGGCTAATACTGGTTGTCAACTCCACAGGCCTAGAAAGAGGGAAGCTTAACTGAGGAATTTACATTATCAGATTGGCTTGTGGACATGTTTATGGTGTCATTTTCTGAGAAACTATTTTTTGTAGAAAGACCCAGACCACTGTAAGTGGAACGATCCCTGGACTTATGGTCCTGGATTTTCTAAGAAAACTGAACACAACAGGAGAAATCAAGCCGGTAAAAAGCATTCCTCCATGTTCTCTGCTTCAGTTCCCAACTCCAAGTTCCTGCCTTGAGTTCCTGCCCTGAATTTCCTCAGTGAAGAACTATTATGTGGAAGCAAAAGATGAAATAAACCCTTTTCACGCCCCAATAGTTTTGGGTCAGTGTTTTTATCACAGCAAAAAAACAAAAAAAAAAAACAAATTAGAACAAAGGAATTCATGTCTGCTAATGTAAACCCTGTCAGAAACATACGGCTGAGGAGATCGTAGGCTGAGAGGGGGAACTTACCAGTGTTATTTAGTTAAATAATCATGGAGCCATGCTACCTTCTAAATATCTGTGTTTGCACCCATAGTCAAATGCTGCTCTTTGCAACGAATAGAAGTGAATACAGCAATGCATGACTGCCCAAGGTGCTGAGAGGAAGTGATGGTCAGGTGCTCAGCCCTACACAGGACATTTATACCACACCCTCTAAGGCTCAGGAAGCATCACAGAAGAGGGGAAAGACAGAATGTAAAGCCAGAAGGTAGTGAGAAGGGCTGTGAAATATTGACTGCAGTCCTGGTTTCATGGCAGCCAATGCTGCCTGCAATGGGCCTACACAAGACTGGGCCCGCCAGTCATGGTTGGAGGAGGGGCTCCTGATACTCTACTCTCTCTACGGAACTATTAGCTACTGATAGATTCTAAGGAGTTGCTGGCATTTGTCTTCAGACACATGCCCACTGATAAGTCCGTCAGGCTTGAATTGAAAGTTCCAAACCCACAATCATACAGATGGCAAGTATTACACCCAATGTGTCACAAAGTGAAACAAAAGAGTTGAATGGTAGAAAAGGTCCTGTAGTGCAGAGTGTGGGTAGAAGAGGCTGGCAGAGGGTTCAGAGAGGGTGGAGGGAGACAGTGATCAAAACACATGGTGGTGCACGCCTGTAGTCCTAGCACTTGGGAGGCAGAGGCAGGCAAATCTCTGTGAGTTCAAGGCCAGCCTGGTCTACATAGTGAGTTCCAGGACAGCTGGGGCTACAGGGAGAATCTTCTTCAAAAAGAAAAAAAAAAAATACACGATATACATGTATGAAATTGTCAAAGAAACCCAGGCCTGTGGCTGCCAAATAGCTTGCTGAGTAACTGCAAGTAACTGTGTGGAAAGGCAGAGGCAAGAGGATAGGATTGCCAGAGGAACCCAACATTCCACCTCTTTAGGCTGAGACTCCAAGCAACCATTTAACCTCTCTTCCTCGTCTTACAATTGAGATGAAAAATCAGTCATCAGTGTGGATTAAATGAGTTATTGTGATTGTACTCTTGAAGCAGGATCTGGCAAACAATAAACATTGAATAGATAGATGCTTATACTTAGCATTATTTTCTAATTTATTTACCATTCGTGTTTGTAAGTTCTAAAATGGAAAGGTACATGAAAACACTCACCCCATCAGATCAATATTGCAATTAAGGGATAGGCCACAGGTAGAGCACTTAATTCAGTGCTCACACATAGTCATCGTAATTTACTTATTGTAATTTACCATCACTATCATACGGGGCATCGATCTGATTAAAATGTATTATGTTAAAGTACAGCTGTTTGCCAGATGTGACTAAGCATCTCAGCAATGTGCAAATCACTGAGCTCATAGTCTCTAAAGAACTGTAGTTCTTTAACTAAATCAGGGCTGTGGACTTCAGTTACCTCTGATAACTTTCTCTGCTATACTGAACATTAGGCCAAAGTGCTATTCAGGAGATTAAGTGTTCTTTAATAGTACACTTAGGCAAGAACCAAAAAATTGCATTACTCTCAAATGATTGTCTTCATGTTGATCTCCACTTTGTGAAACAATGACTCTAGAGTGTGACAAATTCATCAGAGAAAGTTCAATGAAGCCAGTATTTTGCAATGGAAAATGGTATGGAAGTGATCCAGCAAGAAAGGATGTTTAATGAGTCAGTTCATAGTAAATACTGTTTGGGTAAATCCATAAGGAACATTTTGTTTTTCCCTTCAATGGATTTATGTTTGTTTTTTGCTGTTTTGTTACTGCCGAAAGACAGTTTAGGAGTAGATTTTGGTGATTTTGCTTCTATTTTCAATACGTTTCAAACCATCGGTATAAAACAACAACGGGCTGGAGAGGTAGCTCAGTGGTTAAGAACACTGACTGTTCTTGCAGAAGACCCGGGTTCAAATCCCAGCACCCACATGGCAGCTAACAACTGTCCGTAACTCCAGTCCTAGGGGATCCGACAGCCTCTTCCGACCTCCGCAGGCATTGCACGACACGACACGGGAGCACTTACCTTCATGTAGGCAATGCACTCATACACATAAAAAAAAAAAAAAATAGGAAGCAAAAGTAGAGTTGTTTATGTTGCTTCCTGACCTTCCTGAAGAGCAGAGCATTTTCCAGATGCCAGGCTGGTCTGTATTCTGTCTTAAGTGGAAAATACTTCCTTTAGCTCAAGCAAAAGGAAGAATAAGACATTACATATTTGGCATCTCCTATGTGTACAATGGGTAGCAGTAGGGAAAGGGGCAATCTGCTTGCCATGAAAAGATTTTTGCTACTTCAATGGATTAGACACACTTGAAACCAGATAGCCAACATGACATTTTGACAGCTGAGGTCAGAGAAGAAATATAAACCAAGGTATAATACTATAGTCAACTAGTTTCTGCTATCTGGTAATATATATTTGTTATTTATCTAGAAATTTTTATTTCACAAAATAATCATATATTTTAAAAATATACATAAATAATTCCACAAGTGGATTTACAGGCTCAGAAAGTTGGTGAAACATTGTATGAATATACATTAGACTCACAATTTTCATAGGAAAAATCTTCTCATATAAGCTCCATATTACCAAGTGACTCTTGAACTAACAAATGCCTGGTTTTAAAAAGTCTCTTTATGTTCTCAAGTGAGTGAGAAGCCTTTATGTGTGTAAATTTGTTACTTGCACTTCTACCTTCAGACCACCACACTGACTCATGACAGCATAAGTGTTTTAAACTAGTCTGTGGTACTAAAATTAGTTTAACTTTATCCACGATGCTGAGCTTCATTTAACCTACTTTATTGATTAATCATCTGGATGCATTCTGTTGGGACTATGAATTTAATAGTTACTAAACATGCCTAGGTCCAATTTCACTTTCTTCAAGGTAGAAACCTGAAGGAGTCAAACCCTTAACAGAAAGCATCAAATGGCAATAAACTGTCAAGCATCTTTCTTTAGGAAGGTGAACACATTCTAATGTCAAATCCTCAGTTGGAAGACTTCGTTAGGTTCAACCTTAGAATTTTAATACACTGCAGAAACAGAATAGAATATTACCCCAAGTGACTGGGAAATCACAGCATGGACATACTAATCTTAAAGAATTTCTACCAACCACAGACACAGAAGATCTTCATGAATTCTCCAAATGATAGATAAAAAGGCATCTTTAACCTTTACATTGTCATTTCTTGGTAACATGGGTAATAAAAATGACACTGACGAGTCTTTCAGCATAGCTACTTTCCCCTTCTCTTCTAAACTATAAATTTTCATGCCTCTGATGACAGTTTGACATAAATAACACAGGAATGTTTACTGTATTTCTTAACAGAAGAGCTCATATGATCAAACTTCATTAAAAGGAATGCATTAGCTCTCTCAAACAAGATTCTTCCAGCCACAATGTTGTATGCAAACATAGCCAGATCTGCATCTCATGACAGGCAGATAAATAAAACTAAGATCAAAGAAATAATTTCTGTAATTACTTACATATTGCTGTTTACCAGGTCTTTTCCTTATGAGGTCTTTTGATCTGATATATTTGAGGGAAAGAGCAATTTCAGGGCCATGTTTAAATTTCAATTACATGGGTTGGAGAGATTGCTCAATGGTTAGAGTCCAGGCTGCTCTTGCAGAGGACCTGCATTTGGTTCACAGCAACCACATGGTGATTATCAGCCATCTTTAACTCCAGTTCTAGGGAATCTGTTGCCATCTTCTGGCCTCCACAGGCATTGCAGGTCATGGGCCATGTATATACATGCATAGAAAACACTCATTCACATAAAATATAAAAATCAACCAGTCAAAAATATTTTACATGTTTTTTATTGACAGGGTCTCCCTGTAGCCCCAGATAACCTGGAACTAACTATGTAGACCAGGCTGGCCTACATCTCACAGATCAAGGCTTCTGCTTCCTGAGCTCTGGGAGTAAAGGTGTGTGTCACCACATCTGGCATCAAAATTTTTTTTAATTCCAGCTACACTGTAGAAAAACTGGTATATGGCTGATGTTCATTAATTATGCTGAATCAAATAATTCCCTTTATGTTTTAAATTTAATGTTACCATATCACTTTTTCTCCTTCCCAACTGAAACCCTTCTCTCTCTCTCTCTCTCTCTCTCTCTCTCTCTCTCTCTCTCTCTCTCTCTCTCTCTCTCTCTCTCTCTCTCTCTCTCTCTCTCTCTCTCTCTCGTAAAACAATGAGTTCCATTAGGGTTGCTTACAGAAACATAGATAAGAGGCTATTTATAGGAGAACAGGTACCTTATCAGTGACTACACCACTGACAAAAAGTCTCTTCCTTTTCCAGCCACCATTAACTATCTCTTCTTTTGCCCTATTTTCTGCTGTGTTTCCTGAGCCTATGACTGTGATACAGATGTCCCACTGAGTGGTCACTTATTCTCAGCACTTCTTATTAGTTATTAGTCTCTTTAGCTACTTCTGCGCACTTCAAAAGGAAACTTCTCTAACCAAAGTTGCTGCAATAACCTACAGGGATAAACAATTATATAGAAGGCAAATTGATAATTGCATCACGTCAATTAGTAAAACAACAGCTGTAACTTCACCACTAGGGCCTATGAACATCATTCATCTTGATTTCCTATCTCTACTATAGAGAAGCTGATTATTCTGAGTGTGACAGGTGCTTATGGTTTGGTTGTTGTTGTCTTGGTAATCCCATCAACAGAAGTAACTATTACATTTAAATATCAAGTGCATATTCTGTATGTTCTGTGTCTAACATTATACTTACCTTTGTGGAGTGGTAAGTTGAAACCAAATAAAAGTAGATTAGAACCTCCTGTTCATCAAAGCCTCATGCATATTTATTTCTAATACAGAACTGCTTGGGTTTTACCTTACCCTGTCAATGCAATATGGTGCTCTTATTTTGTTTCCATCATAGAACGGCTTCTCAATGAAAGAGGAAAATGTAGTAAGTCGTGAAAAACATCCAATCATTCTGTTTTATACACAGATTGGGTCAAAGAAATGCAAGAAAATAAAGGAAAGCCAAGTGGGTTCCAAATCCAACAACATGAGTAAAATATTACACTTGAGTCCCTCTGGGAAAAGAGTAAGTGCTCCAAGCATGTGCTTGACTTCCTAAGAATGGCAGACTCTACATGGGTGTGCTGTCTTTCTGGATGTGTAGTGCGAGTAGCGAAGGCTCCTAGTGACAACACAGCCTTGCTGTAGGCCACCGTAGAAAACAATCTTAGCTGAAAGCAGACAGCCTTAGGAATGCTTTTGATGGTGGATGGTTTACTTTGACCAAGAGGTTGTCCCAGATATGAAAGAGAGTTTCACTGAGAAGAGAGAAATATTTCACTGAGACACTGATGGGAGGAATAAGTTCCAGATGTTTCTCACACAGTATGGTGACAATAGTAATAAAAATGGAACACATAATTGAAAATTGTTTTAAAAACATCTGAATGCGCATGGGACTTGTATACGCTGACACCATTGTCATAGAGCAGGTTTCTAGGAGCTTATAGGACTCTGTTTCCATATAGTCATGTACCTCCTCCCTGGTTCTTACAATCTTTCTGCCCCCTCTTCTACAATGGTCCCTGAGTCCTGGGTTTCTGAAGCTTAACATAGGAGTCCTGTCCAAGGACCAGCATTCTGTAGACTCCTAATCTCTACCTTTTGGCCATTTGTGACATTTTGCATTCCTGGACCACTGTTGCATGAGGGATATTTATTAATGATAATTGAGAGATTCATTAGTGTCCTCTTCATTACCCCTGTTCTACGTTCTGTGTGCCTTAAGTGTAGAGGTTGCATTGTAGATGTGTTGCTTAGGCCTGGGAAAGTCTGTGTTAGCAGTAGTAGAACTTGTTAATAGTCTCTGGTACAAAATAAGCTTCCTTGATGGGAGGTGACTAGAATACTTTTCTGTAAATATAAGGATACATATTTTGTACATAACAGGAAATTACATTAATTTAGGGAAGTGACAGTGTTGGCATTTTCTCTAAGATCTATGATCACTCCAGCTATGTGTATTTAATTATTTTTGCAGTACCACACTTGAGTTTCCTCCAAATGAGTGGCCTTTTAGTGCAACACAAGTCCCATGCAAACTCAGGCAGACAAAAGCCCAGCATGGAACTGGGAAAATGAACAACAGACCCCAGTTTTAGCTGAAGAAATATTGGCAACTGATTACTGCTAGGTAAGGGAGAGCTGATCTTCCTAAAACAAGAGACTCTAGATAGGCTGACTAGACCTCAGTGGATGGACTTGCCCTAGGGAATGTCTGAGGACACTGACTTGACATGGTGGGTCTTAACACAGATGACAGAGTTATGGGTTCCAGTAGGGGGCTATAGGAGGGTGCTGGTGGGGATAGGGATATAAAGATGATTAAGATTGTTTGAGATATTCTTATGAAATACACAAAACTTCAATAAAAGCAAATTTAAAAAAACATCTTAAATGTTATCACTATAAAAATGCATGTGTATGAGGTGATGGATATGTTAGATTTATTTAAATAAATATTATATATGGATATATCAAACACTGCATTGTTCCTCAGATATATTTGCATATATACAATTACATTTAATACTAAAAATAACAATAAATAAATAATAACAATAATTTAAAAACATTCCCCCAATAAAATTATGTATTTTAATTAGTTTTATGTAAGAATAAGCACTTATTCCCCTCCTATAACCTTGGATTATGGTCACCTCCCATGAGTCAGAATTATGGTCCCCTCCTGTGAGTTGTAGCTGTGGTTCCTTCCTAAGGACCAGAGTTCTGGTTCACTCCTATTTGCTGGAGCTGTCTTCACTCTTGTGAACATGAAGCTGTGGTCCTCTCCTGTAAGCTTGAGCTCTGATCTCTCCTGTGAGCTGGAATTTTGGTCCTCTCCCCTGAGCTGGAGCTGTGGTCCCCTCCTGTAATGTGGTATTGTGGTTTCCTCTTTGGAACCTGGATCTGTGGTCCCCTCCCATGAGCTGGGGCTGAGGTCCCCTCCTGTAAGCTAGAGCCACGGTTCTGTCCCATTAGCTGAAGCTGTGGTTCTCTCCCATGAGCTGAAGCTGCAGTTCCCTCCTGTGAATGGGGCTGTGTCAACTCCCATTAACTTGGAGTTGAGGTTCTTTTTCCTGAATTGGAACTGTGGTCCCAGGATATATTAAAAAATGTGTTCAGAGGTCTAACACATAAATGAGAGAGGTTCTAGAATAAGTGTCTATGTGATACCCAACCCAAAGTGACACATCAGCAATGGAACCTCTCTACCTAAGGATCATGGAACTTACTGGAACAAGTGGTAGAGAGAATACTGATGCATCTCTCAACTCTCATCAGCAAAGCTTCCTTATGCAACAGACTGTGATGAACACAAAAGGCCACAACTGGCCAAACTGTAGAGAATAAGAGGTTGCAGAGTGTGGGCCCCTGGACAGGACTCCTATATTAAACTTCACCCACCCAGGGTTCAGGGACCATTGTGGAAGAAAGGGTGGAAAGATTGGAAGAGCCAGGGATGATGCATACCATAAGGAAACAGTCTTACAGGCTCCTAGAAACTTGTTCATATGAAATTACAGCAATTTTGACAGCATGTACAAGACCCAGGCAAACTCACTCAGATAAAAGCCATCATAGACCTGGGGAGATAGGCAGGAAGTCCCCACCTTAGCTGAGGAACTATTGGCAGCTGATTATTGCTGGGTGAGGGAGAGTTGATCTTGTCCCTAGATAGGCTTAACAGGCTCTAGTGGATGAACTCACAGTGAGAAACAGATGGGTATACAAACTTGACTTGATGGGCTTTAACATATAAGACAGAATGTGTGAAAATCTGTGCACAGGCTATGGGGGGATACAAATAGAGGAAGTCCAAAATATAATTAAAATGTATGAAATCCACAAAAATTCAATAAAAAATACATTGGAAAAAATTGAAAAAAACTGACGATATGGAATAAGAATAAAAAATATATAAAAATTCTGTTTCTGGAAATTATTTTTTCATCAATAAAAACATTGGTTTATAAAAACAAAGTAAAAGGAAAACATAACAAAATAAAAAATGAAACAGAAAAAGCCAGCTTTTAATCCCAGCACTGGTGAGGCAGAGGCAGGTGAATCTCTATGAGATCAAGGTTAGCCTTGCCTTGTCTCCAATGGGAGTTCCAGCTGTGGTTAAAGGGAGACCCAGTCTCAAATGACCAAAAACAGGAGAGCTGGAGAGACGGCTCAGAGGTTAAGAGCACTGACTGCTCTTGCAGAAGACCTGGGCTCGATTCCTAGCATCCATGTGACAGCTAATAACTGTTCTAACTCCAGTTCCAGGGAATCCAATACCCTTTTCTGACCTCCGCAGGCATTGCATGGCATGGGTGCACTTACACAAATAAAACCAATATAATTTTTTTTTTTTTTTTTTTTTTTTTAGGGCTGGAGAGATAGCTTAGCAGTTAAGAGCTACTTTGATGGGTGGTGACTACTGGGATACTTGTCTGTATGTAAGGATCCATATTTAGCACATAGTAAGAAATTACTTTTGTCTAGGGATGCCACAGCCTTGGGGTTTTGTCTAAGATCTGTGACCTCTCCAGTTACATGTATTTGATTATGTTTATAGTACCACACTTGAGTTTCCTCTCACTGAGAGGGCTTTTAGTCCAATTAGGTAGCTGTTGATTGCCTTCAAAATAAAAGTGCCATTACTGCACCAGTGTTGTATGCTGTGCTGGCCATTGATGTGGTTATTTGGTCTGTAAGTTGGTGTTGGACCATGGATTGATGTTTTCCTTTGGTACCTTCACAGTGCTCTCCAAAGCTATGAGAGCAAGGGGACGTGCTTTCAGGTCAGTTGCAGCTCTATTGATCCAAATCCTGTGTCTGAAGTACATCTTCATCAGTAGGTTCTCATCTTCAAGATCTGGGAGGCCATCAAGGTCTGTGGCAATAGCCTTAGTAATTTTGGAAGTCTCTTGGCCCACTCTGGCCAACAACACAAAAGAAGGTTTCTTCTGTCTGGCACTGTTTCTTGTTACGTAGCCTTTAGCTATACGCATGGACTCACGTAGAGATAACGTATGTGTAAATTGTCATTAGCTTGTTGGACTAATATGATTCCCTCTAGTTTGTTAAAACTAGCTAGGCATTGCTTAGCTCTCCTCTCTCTGTAGCTGTCTAACTCTTCTGCCATGGTTTCCCTCTATGTGTGAATGACTGAAAAAGAAGAGAAATCATTATGGGAAGAAGGAATAAGATATGGAGTGTTTAGCAATCTCTAATACAAGAAGCTCTCAA
Organism: Nannospalax galili; assembly: GCF_000622305.1. Taxonomy (NCBI): domain Eukaryota; kingdom Metazoa; phylum Chordata; class Mammalia; order Rodentia; family Spalacidae; genus Nannospalax; species Nannospalax galili. Next base: position 3,562,513 of record NW_008343479.1, on the reverse strand, counting down.
TAAATAGGAAGTGAAACTGGTGTAGTTTCAGTCCTTAATTCTATGAAAGTCCCTAATTGTCGGTACACATCAATTCTTTGGAGGACTTGCAGCTGTCTTCTCTTAAGACCTTGCTTCCTTAGTTCCAGTTACATCTGTGTAAAGTCTTAAATTCTTAAACGAGTCTTATACTATGCTTTTCACATAATATTCACAGGTAAAATTTTGGTGATGGTCTCTAAAATTCCACATGTGACAATCGAGGATCCTCTAATGACATTCTGTATGCCAATGGATAATGTCTCTGCATCTTAGGAACTAGCAAGGCAAGGAGAGAATTCAATACCACTCATCAGCTCCCATCTGACAGTGGGGAAGTTAAGCTTACTGCAAGTTTTCATGTGACTTCCCAGAACACCAACAGAGAGCTGAGCTCTCAGATTTCAAATTTATAATCAATAAAAGGATTTACAGTGACTGCATTTGGATTAAGCAGTCCTATACAATTGTATGTATTTATAGTACATGTGCTTAAAAAAGAAATTAAATAAGAAATTACAAACCCTTCTATTCAGGCTTCTTAAGTACACAAAGATAAAATGGAAACCTATGATTTGTTCAAAGGCCAAGGCCACAGCTAAGACCCCACCCCCAACTCCTAGTAATCCTCAATTGTTGTAAAAGTATGTGTACCTGAAGGAAAACAATAACTCAGACCCTATTCCAAGACAATAAATCATGAAATCTGGTTTGTTCACATATTTTTCTTTTCTTTCCATTCGTAGGGTAAACCTCCCATGGAGAAAGTTATATCATAAAAGGTATCAGCTAAACAACTGAAAATATTTTTAGGCCACCTAAGGATTCTTTTATGTGGCACAGTTCCAATCTACACCCCTGGAGGGGGGAGAATTTTTTTGTGTGTGTGTGTGTGTGTGTGTGTGTGTGTGTGTGTGTGTTGTGTGTTTCCTTAACTTCATAAGTGCAGCTGTTCAAACATTTATCATCTCCTGTTACTAAATAAGGACTTTCCAAAGCACAGAGGGCAGTATGTTCTTCCATTGGTTTGCATTTGCATTTGTTCCGGGATTCAAACCAAATAAGTTAAGAGTGCATGCGGTTTTCACATAAACTAGTTCAGATCCTTCACGTTTATTCCAAAATTGTCCTCTCTTTTCAGCTTTCTTCTATTGAAGGCACTGTCAAATCACCGTTGCATGCCACATGAGTTGCTAAAGTTAACATCGGCATGTTAAAGTTTAGAAATTCTGCATAGTGAGTTCAGGTCAGCTGGGACTACAGGGAGACCCTGTCTCAAAAAGACAAAAAATAGTTTAGAAATTCTTTTATGTACATAAAGTAAGGCATTCAGTATTTGTTATTAAAAGAAATTGACTTTGCAGTCTGAAGAAATTTACTATCTGTGTGATAAACTGGGCGGGGGTAGGTGGGAGTCACCACCATTGAGCTTCAAGTTTCTTACAGAATATAAGTCTTAGATGAAAACGTGGGTAGGACGGTAATTTTTGAAATATCTGGAATGAGACATATATTGGCCATTAAATCAAATGACATTTTATAAATGAAAAATGGCCATTAAATGGTTCACCCAAAATTAATTTGAAATATATCAGGATTAAAATCCAAAGTCATGATTCCAAGTGCGATATTCTTTCTACACCATCTTATGCTCATTGTTATATTTATTTCTTTTATTTCTCTGAATACAAATTACACCATTTCCTTTAGAAATGGAAAGGCAGAAATCGATTTCAAAGACAAGGAAAGGTGACAGGGACCTCTGATCTTCTCGATTTATATGTGAGCTTTCTACTTCACTCATTTTAAGGTGTTTCAGTACATTAGCTCAATTTTGGGAGCCTCAATAAAATCTTTAAAATCAAGATATATTAACATGAACATCATAAGGCTATTTTGAAGATTTTATAAAACATTGGAATACTGCCAGGGATGAAGGAAACAGTCAATCCCCATCAGAGATTCTTATGAGAACAATCCTGTTTCACTGTGCTAAGGTCACCTCTGGCACTCGTTGTGGTATCGGCAGTCCTAACACCAGCATGGACATCCAAATGTCCTAATTACACTGAAGATGATTTGGAAAGTGTTTACACAAGGTGGTGCCTATTTCATCATCAGTCTCTGAGCAGAAACTCTTAGAGGAAATCCAACTTCATAATGAGCAACACAGTTCATTGCCAGAAAGTTCAGAGCACAAGAAAGAATATAGGTATGTACAACTTATTTATCTCCTCTTGAGTAAAGCTATAGGGTCCTTAAAAGGGTTAATAATGAGTACAAACTTAAAGAGATTTCTTTTCTGTACTTGCACAGCATTTTTAGAAGTCTAAAAATTAAGTGAGTTCTTTGATGCAACAGAACTCTGTAGTTAACACCCTATAATATCAAGATGGGAAGAGAATTTACCGTCATCCTCATCCCTTTTCTATCCAACATGTGACTTTTCTTTCCGGTTTGCCTAGACATCATCTCTCAGTCACTATTATTTTGAAAGAAAATTTCTTACCCCCTAAGGAAATTAATTATCCATTTGGTACCTAAATTTTTAGGAATTTTTCCATAAATTTGAACATAATTTTGTTTCATAGTAACTCCTATCTATAGGAACTAATTTCTAATCCAAAGGAAATAATATTATTCTATAAATAAAGACTAGACAAAATGATATGAAAGTTATTAATAAGATTTGTAAAATAATCTGCATTTGAGGTTTGTGAGATGGCCCACACCTTGATAGTATTGAAATTAGATACCTCAGCTTTCTTGACATGATCTACTGGTTTTCATACTAAGCATGACCCTTCCTGTTGTATTTTTGGCATGTATCACCCAGTTAACTTGCCTTTCATCTCTGAATTCACAGTACATTGTGCGATGATGATCATGTCTTCCTGCTCAAATTCATGAAGGATGAAATGTTTATTTCTATCTTAACTTCTTCTGATCTTTCATTACTTTTGTCAATATTTCTGAGCAACTATCTTTTTCAAAAGTGAGATGTCTACGACATATTCAGGACCATTTTCCTAGCAACCAGAGACAATTTTCTAAAATAAAATTAGCAATGCCTTTGAACTGTTTAGTGATGTGAACACTAGTGTTCATCTAATAAACTAATAAGAACATGTTTTATGCTTATCAAATGATTGTAGTCTCAGATACCAGTCAGGAAAAAGCCAGAAAGCAGCAGATGTACAGGAGGAACACATGCAGAAGGGGCCCTTTTAGTCCTTCTTCTTTCAGAGCTAGAACTTATTTCAAATTGTCTGAAAACAGCTTCCAAAGCACATGTGCTATCTAGAAAACACACTAATGAGAATGCAGCTCGATTCCCCAGTTTTTTCACCTAAAACACAAAAACTCAGTGGCTCCCAAATTTTGTATGTTACAAACCACAATATTTTTCAAGCTAAGAATTTAATCTTTGTTGTGTTCAATTAAGAGCATTGTAAATACCATTTTTGCTTAATGTAAAGAGCATTATGATATCAAATATTATAATTAATTTAGTTCAATGTAAGGGTTGCTACTTTAAGTAAAATACATTTAACCCCATGGGCATTTAGTTCTTTGTTCCTATTTTCATCAACTGCCAATGGAAAACTCATCAATGTTTACCATGAATTACAGGTGCAGTAAAAATTTCTTGAATCTCAAAAATCAGAAGATAGAAACTTCTGACTGAACTCCACACTATGATCTTGAATAGCCATCTAAATGTAGTGATCCACTTTACTTACTTCTGCCTATACAGACAGAAAAGTTTGGGGACCAAGTGAAACAATGTTTGAAAATATTTTGTTCATTCTAAAAAGCTTTCTAAATGCATGTAATCCTATCCTTCAATCATTCACATTTTGCCAATTTGATAGCATCCACCTCTCTCCTCCATATGGGTAATTATTAAGTCTCAGTTAAGTATACAACACTTCCTTGTAGTTCCACTATGATGTTAACTATGTGTGTTTTTAGGGCTTTCTTAATATTTTTGTTTCTCACCTAAGATTTCTGTGGGCCTCTCTCTGTCCTGCCCTTCTTATATGTGTAGAGTGAAGGAGGTTATAATTTAAGTCATCTCTCTGATTGCTGTGCTTTAAGAGACTAGGTAGTGAGGCAAAGAGATTGTTGCAGTTGTCTGAGAGAGAAGATGGCAGCCGACATCCAAAGAAGACTTGAGAAGTGTCCAATTCTTAAAGCAGCAAGAGATCTGATTGCGAGTTTGATGTTGGGTGTGAGGAAGAGAGAGGAGTCAAGGAACATTCTGGCATTTTCTCAAGGAACTAAAAATTGCTGTCAGCTGAGATGGGAAAACAGAAAAAAAGAGCTATAGTTTAATTTTGGATACCTCAAGCTTAAGTATTCATTGGGTGCTCACGTAGAGTTGTAAAATAAATATTTGTATATAAGAATTTGGAATAAATGGGAGGGGTAGAGTCTGAAGTTGCAGAATGAGAATCACTGATGCATTGTTGATTTAAAAGTCGTTAGTCTGAATGAGATCACTATTGAAATGAGGCAGTACAGAAGAAAATAAAATCTATACCAACCCGTGGACAGTCTCCTGAGAGAGAAGAAAGTAAAGGAAGATAAGAGGAGCAATATTTGATGTCAGAGGGAGATCAGGGGGACATAGTGATGGAAGCCAAGTGAAAAACTCTTCGCTAATAGGAGGTTGGCACATATAGGATGCTTGTAATATAGGAAGTATGCTGAAGTATCTAGTTGGCCACACAAAATATAAAATCACCATTTACCACTGGGTTACTAGGAATTCAAGTGGTGCTCGTCTTTAATCCCAGCACTCAGGAGGCAGAGGCAGGCAGAGCTCTGTGAGATGGAGGCTAGCCTACTCTACATAGCGTGTTCAGGGCCAGGTTGGGGTTACAAGGAGAAACCCTATCTCAAAGAACCAAAAAACACAATAAAACTCATAAAAACCTAAAGTTGTTTATATGGATAGTACGCATATGCACGCACACACACACACACACACACACACACACACACCACACACATATCTTAAATGCCTTTCTTCTTTCAGAACATACAGTGAGAATGTAGACTGAGAAATTGAGATTGTAAAATGGCAGGCTTTCAAAGCTATACAGCCTCAAAGTGTGTAGTCACATTAGTGGTCTATAGATAAGCTTAATGGATGCCTTGCCACTAGTCTAATTGGGTAGTTTGTCAGGTCAGCAAATCAAGCTTCAAGTAGCTTAGGAATATGTTACACTTTAAATCAACTGAAAAAGTAATTTGCAGCTATGCTAAAATGTCAGTTTGCTTTCAGACTATTTCAAATCTGGCTATGCTATCTTTAAATGGCAAGATCAAAAATCATCAAAAATAAATTCCAACTTTTAGAAACTCAATGTTTAGAAAATTGTTAGTAAATATCCACTAATTAAATGGTATTCATGAAAGCAAGAAGCTGTAAATCAAGTATGAAATGAAGGCAAGTGAGCTAGGCAGAGATAAAAGCTATGACAAACCTTACTACATCTCACATTTCCTTTATTAAAAGTCAGACTCAGTTCCAGCACAGAGCCTGAAATATTCAGCTATTGCTTATTTTTCATGTTTGTTCCATTACTCCATGACGCCATAGCTAATCAGCATCCACCCTACCTTTATCCCTTAGCTTTCCTCAAGCTAGGGATTAGATACAAACCTCCACCTCTGCTGACTGGCAATGCCCTCCAGTGGTCATTGTGGAAAAGGAGCCTGAAAATAGGCTCCAGTTCCTGTGGACTACAAAGAGCTACATGGTAATGAGAAACTGATGCTAATTCTGGAACTTGTCTATTTTTTATTTTATATGGCTATTCTGATAAGCTGTGTTTGTAAATGTTGTTTCCAAATGCTTTTTCTTCACATTACTTCTAAGCATATAAATCTATATCCAATCCCAATGTCATGTTGATAAAGATTTACGTGCTGAGACAGGGCTTGTGGCAGAATGAGAAAACAAAGGCAGACAGTGTGTATGCTATTTTAGGCTTGCATGAATCCTAGAACAAAGCTGAAGATTATTTGCAGAAGACTTTATTCCTGGAAAATAAGTGCAAAACTAGTATTCACAGCATGTTTTTCCCAAAATATGTTGCCTAGAGACCAAATTGAACCAATTGTCAATTGATCTCCTAGAAACCTCAATAGACAGTCTGTTTGACTCCCCTTTATGAGGAAGAATAACAACCAGTTTGTAGAGCCCAAACTGTCAGGAGAGAGATGTGTAACCAGGAAAGAGCTGTGTAAGTAAGGAGAGTAGTGGAAAGATGATTATTTTCATGTGAAACCTAGGAAGGAAGAAGAGCATTTGCAACAATAATAAGAGAATGCATGTATGTTTTTGAGGTTTTACAGAAATGAATGTAATTACTCTGTACAATTCCCCAAGGAGCAGACAAGCATCAGTGTCACCCTCTTACATTTGTGAAAACTGAATCAAAGAAAGTTAACAATTTGTTGTGTCAAGTAACATTCATTCTGGATCCAGAATCTGATCTACATATAAAAATAGTTTTAGAGCCAGGTATGATGGCCCATGGCTTTACTCCCAGATCTCAGGAAACAGAGACAGGCAGATCACTGTGAGATCTATCCCAGGCTGGGATGCTGTACATAGAGAATTGCTGGGTTTACATGGTGCGACCATATATCAAAAAAAAAAAAAAAAAAAAAAAAAAAAAAAAAACCAACAACAAAACCCACAAAATGTGTGGCTATACACATCACAGATGATACAATATAGCTTAATATTATTATTCTGTTAGACATAGAATTAAACTGACTCCTAGTGACTTATTGTTATACCCACAAATAAGTGCATCTCGAAACTCTCAGCAGAGAGGTATCCTTATGCAAAAGATGGTGATTAACACAGAGACCCACAACTGGCTAAAGTACAGAGAATAAGAGGATGCAGGGTGCTTATCCCTGAACAGGACACTTACACCAAACTTCTGCCTCCCAAGGCTCAGGGATAGCAGGGGAAGAGGAGGCCGAAAGATTGTAAGAGCCAGAGGTTGTAGAGGATCACAAGGAAACAGTTTTCCAGATAGCTGAGAAGTTACCCATATGAATGAACTCACAGCAATGCTAACAGCATGCACAAGTCCCACATAAGCTGAAGACAGACAAAACCCCCTCATGGACATGAGGAAGTGGGTAAGAAACTCAACCTTACCCAAGGAGCTATTGGGAATCAACAGCTACTGACAGGTGGAGAGTCAGTTCCAATGGGTAGGTTAACCAGGCTCCAGTGGATAATCCCACATCAAAGGGCATTTGGGGATACAAATTTGACACTCTAGGTCCTAATATATGTATATATGTACATGAAATTGGGTGGGGTATTAAGAGGGATCCAAATATGATCAAAATGCAGTGTATGAAATTTGCAAAAATTCAATCAAAACACAACTGAAAATGATTTTTATGAAAAAAGAAAAAAAGAAAGAAGGAGAATACAGAAATTTTGACATAAGTAGCAAGGATTCACAGAAAACAATAATCATGTGACATGTGTGTTCGCCAGATTGGGCAAGTATAATAAAACAGACTGTAAGCGTGGACATTTATTTTTTCACTGTTCTATAAGTCATACATCCCAAATCCAGATAAAAACCAATTCTGTTTCCAGAGAAGCTCTCTCTGACTCTCTTCTTGCTGTGTCCTCACAGGGTCTTAGGACCCCAGCTGAACATAGGACACACTCCAGTGTTTCTTCTTCTTTTTATGTAGGATCAAGCTTTACCTTATGACTTTGTTTAGCCATAATTACCTCCCTAAAGGCCAGATTCCTAAATACAGCATACCACATTGGGATTTAAGGCTTTAGCTTATGAATTTAAGGACAGAGTTCCATCAGTGGCATATACTTTTCCCTATGTAAGTGAAAATTTTGCATCTCAAAAACATTATTCAATATATTTAAATTTTACCCACCAAAGCTTACATAATCCATAACTAATCTGTCACTCAAAGGGAGAGATTAGATGCCTAACGAGAACTATTAGCCAAAGGTGATGAGCCGATGGGTGAAAGCTTTGGAGACCGGGCTCCTGGAAGCAAACCCATGCCATAATACCAGGAGGAGCCTCAGACTTACAGTAAAGTAGAGCTGGTCTTCCCCAAGCTTGAATTCTACCTTTCTGCCAAAGCATAAACCACTTTCCAATGAAAGTTGTCACTGTTTGAGTTCACAAAACAAACAGTTGAATATTCAGTGATATAGGAATCACTGACTGGGGGGATGGGAATGTAGGGATGTAAAATCAGAAGTAGAAATTTTCTCTCCTTGATCCAAGTAGGACAGAAACTTGATGTTGGTTTTGAAGGAATATGGCACAGGAGTGTAGAAAGGGCTTCGAGTTCACAGGAACGTCCTCAGGTCCAGCTATTCCCTTTCTTTTCAGTTCACTCCTGATCAATAACACAACCCCAAATATTCCATCTTTGAACTGTCCCAAACCTATATATTCTCTCTACCTCCCTTCCTGCTGTCTGAGATGATTTTCCTTACTTATAATTTATGACAAGGGTTCAGTCAGACTGCTTGCATTATCCAATCCTTACTTCTTTTCCTACCAGCTCACGTTCAATTCAGACACTGCAGTTAAAAATTATACACAAATAATACCAAGTCACTGCCTTTTCAAAATATGTGTTACACCATTCTTCTTTACTGGATAAAATAACCATATATGATTCTTTAAAATATATATAAGTAATTATAGAATACTGATTAATGAAGAGCCTTTTATTTTATGTTTATTCCTGATGTTACAATTTTTCATGTATCAAAAATTGTTATATTCACTGTTTTTTTTTTTTGTTTTTCAAAGACAGGGTTTCCTTGTAGTGCCAGCTGGCCTGGAACTTACTATATAGACCAAGCTGTTATCCATTTCAGATATCAGCGTGCCCTTGCCTCCCAAGTGCTAGAATTAAACATGAGTACCACTACATTTGGGCTGAATTAATTTTTAAACTGCAATTTCTCTAACATCTTTTGATGCTACAGTTAACAACTGAAATATCTGTTCTCATGTTGGCAGTTTCTATCATAAGTTGCAATCCAGGGGGCTGGAGAGATGAGTCAGCAGTTAAGAATACTGTTCTTGCAGAAGACCCGGGTTCGAATCCCAGCACCCACATGGCAGCTAACAACTGTCGTAACTCCAGTTCCAGGGGATCCGATGGCCTCTTCTGACCTCCGTGGGCATTGCACGACATGGGTGCACTTACCTACATGCAGGCAATACACGCACACACATAAAATAAAAATAATAAATAAAAAATATTAAAAAAATAATTTGCAATCCAGTTCTAGGAATTATTTTCTTATGGCATGGAAAAAGATTCATGACAGTATTTTTTTAAGTGAAAGAAAAGGAATAAAATTAAAAATAAAAGAGAAAAAGAAAAAATAACTGGTTAAGAGGACCAGCAGCATCTGGGAGAGGGAGCAGGAAGTAGTAATGGGGTTAAGTCTGATCAACATATGTTGCACATATGTATGTAAGTGTAATGATGAAGGAGATAATTTTGTATAATTTATATATGTGACAAAATATTAAGACTAAAAAAGCTTAGGTATTTTTGTAATTCAGACATTCACCACTAGATGGAGCTAGGTCAAATTTTTCAAGTTATTTTCTACATGCATCTTACAGTGAAATAGACTAACATGTGATTTCGTTGTTCTGAATCTTTGTATTTCCGTGTTTGTTTTACTAACTCCTTTAGATTCAACTCAGTAACGGTAGTAACCTGCCGTATTTCAGACAGTCCTCCACCTTTCTCAGTTGCTCCATCTCTTTCGACAATCCTGGAATATAACAACTTGATGCTATATAGGTCACAAAACCAGACACACATTTCTACTTTTATTTGATTTTTAAAATATTACTAAAAGGGGTGGAAAGATGTCTCAGTGTTTAAGAGCACTGGCTGCTCTTGCAGAGGACCCGGATTCTGTTCCCAGCACCCACGAGGCTAACAACCATTCCAGGGGATCTGATGCCCTCTTCTGACCTCCTTGAGCTTTGTACCACATGGGCATACTTAAATACATGTAGGCAAAACACTCATACACATAAATAAAAATTATAAATAATAAAGTATATTACTAGGAGGGAAACAATATTTGTCAGATATTTTAGTTGAACAGTTTTCTGACTAGGAGTTCAAAAAGATCCAGGCCAGGCTCTAATAGTGAAATCAGTGGTTAGTGCTAGGTCCCACAGAAAAAGCTAGCAAAATTTCTAGCCCAGCGCAGTGTGAAAGACCAGAAGGGCCAAAAATGAGGCCTACACGCAGGTCATTGGCGAACTCTGGTATGGGAAACCCATGTCTCATGTTAGTTCCCATGTAAGAAAACAGAAGCTGGACAAATGCATGTTTGCAAGTGGGGAGTGAGGAGGATAAGGGCAATGTGCTCCCCGAGGGTCAGAAGACCAGGGGACCTGACAGATTGTAAACCCAACAAGGGTATGGGGTTCCATGGTCTATGGCTGGTTTACAGCTTATGGATAAATAGAAGTTATCTTTAGTGAGTATTTGACCCAATGGTTTTAAACTAGATTCAGTTTTACTCAGACTACCAAGAGTCTGAAAAAAGGGAGAAAATGAAATGAGTGGAATTCTAACACTTTCTCTGATTGAATAAAAGATATTGTTTCATATATATATGTATATATACATATATATACATATATATATATTTCTCAAGAAAGAGAGCTAATACCAGGGTGTACAGCTACAGAAAAGCAGCAGCCAAACTCCTACGCTCAGACAGGCACTGACTTTCCCATAAACCCATGATTGGACAGTAGCTGTGATGTGTGCCTGGATGATTTTGGAGAGAAAAGCTTACTAAGAAGGAATGACCAGAAAAAAGGGAGAAGTAATGGCCCCAAACACAAATGTTGTCCCAAATCTTTGCCAAGGATAACCTGCTATTATTGAGCTTACATGTTTAGAGTGCTTTAGAGTTTTAAAAATCTCAGATACACCATATTATCCAAAACCCATATTGCTCTATTACTACTTTATCCTAATTACCATAACCTATCTTTGCTTGTCAGGATTATTTTGCTTTGTCCTGCCATCCTTAGTAATTTACAAATATCATTTATAGTTCTTCATTTTCTGCTTACTACTAGCAAAATTTCTAGCTTATAATTGATGTCATGAACATTTATAGAACATGAAATACCCATTGTCTGGCATATAGCAGATACTCAAAAAATGCTGGCACATAATTGGTTTGGCTAAAGCATTTTAATGTATAGCAAAGCCTGTTTAGCCTTTAGCAGCAAGAATCATTTCTTTTAATCTTCTAAAGCTGGCTTAGCTAATATACCTGCTACAAATGCACACTTGCATATAGGAGTAGAGGCTATTCCTGGAATAAACTAAATTCATAGGTTTTGTGAAGGTAACAACTTTGCCTGGAGCACCTCACTGACATTTACTCACAGAAGGAAACCACCCTAGCATCAAAATGTGCTGAGGGAGCTGTAGGTGTTGCAAATCAAGGCTCCATTTGGAAAACCCACACACCACACACCACTGAAATCCCAACAGTTTGTCTGAAGCAAAATGCACAGATGTGTGTGGGGGAATTCCTTAAATAACAGGGGTGGGTTGTAATTTTAGATCATAATATGGCAATAGAATGCTTATGGGGATGTGGAAAGGGAGAGAAACTAAACCATAAGACAGGGCAATTTAAGGTGGAAGTTTGTAAGAAAAAGTAGATATCCAGCTCTGAGACATGGTTAGATTCTCTTTTGCAATGCATTTGGTTGGATAGATGATAGATATGCAGAAAAGTGTACTCTCTCTCTCTCTCTCTCTCTCTATATATATATATATATATATGAGAGAGAATATATATGCATATATGAGAGAGAGAGAAAGAGAGAGAGATTCTTCTCTCCACATCATTTTCCAGAGCAAAGAGTAGTGAGATTTATTTGGGCCAAAGTAAAAGAAAAGGTAAGTGTTCACAGAGTGCATGCATTTGTAGATTAATCACAAGGTTCTCTCTCTCTCTTTCTCTCTCTCTCTCTCCTTCCCTCTCTCTCTGTCTTTCTCTTCCTCTCTTCCTGTCTTTGTATCCACTCCATATGTTATTTTTCTTTAAAGAGTAAAGATTGATATATAATTCTCTGGGGACCAAAGCCAAACTATGCTTGAAACTGGAAATACAGTGAGGAAAGATTCTCCCCTTTGCATCACCTGCCAGTGCCCCAATTACATAATTTGATCGGTGCATTCTTAAACAGTACAAAGTTTAAATTTCTGGTTGTCAGAAGGTTAAACAAACTTCAGGGTCCACAGTGAGGTTTCATTTGAATTTGAAACTGCACCTATCTTATACTTTCTTTCGGCTCCTCAAGCCAATGAATCTGTAGGCAAGGAAATAGTTTACATTTGTCTCAGCTTTGCAAAGAACACTCAGACTCAGACTAACTACACAAACAATGCTTTTAATCAGGTTCCACAGACAGCAATTGAAAAAAGAATCCACACCACCCTAAAACGGAGAGATTGGAATCTTTCAAAAAAGCAGCCTTATTTCTAAAAATATTTTCATAGTTGAAGAACTGAACTCAGTGGTCATATTGATCACTGAAAAGCCCCTTCAAATCATTTTAGAAATGCATTAGAAGAACACTTGATTCAGAACCTTACAAAGTGGTTCCTAAACTGGCTATTCTGCTTGCTCTATTTTTAAGCTATTTTTGTGTTTCCTCCATCGACGAGAAACTTGGTCAGGGAGAATGAGGGAGATTCTGGAGAAGGAAGAACACAAGAGGGAAGCCACCCTCCTCAGCACAGCCCAAACAAAGCAACTCACTGCTGGTGTTGAGCAGTGTGAGTAAACTTATTCTTTCCCACCTGAGTTATCTGGGAAGGTGTTGTCTGAGTAAGGTAAAGACTTGAGTTACTTTCAGTGGGTCCTAAACAAGATCATCATCATCATAATATTCACAACAATAAAATCAGAGGAAGCTAATATAATACATTAAATATTTACTAATAAGAGTGGCCTTATGATTTGGACATCTGTGTAACTATAATTACTATTATAACTAATCTCAGCCCAGGCTTCTTGGCTTGTCTGTGGACTCTCAAGGGAGACAATCTGAGGTGGGAGAAAAAGTATAGAGTTTAGAAGGTATATATCTGTCCTACCTTATTGTTTTCTTCTTGCTTTGTATGCTGGTCCCTTAATTCCTACGAGTCTGATTTCTCATGCGAAGACTGAAAATAATAATAATGACTGCTCTTCACACCTCCCACAGAGATGTTGTAAAGATCAGGAAGGGGATGTATGTAAAAGCACTTTATTAACCACAAAGAGCAAGCTACTCATTGATATTAATATGATCCCCATCATTCTATTAAGAAATTTTCTTGGTTGAAGAGGTGTTTATGCCATGGCATATTAGGCCAAGAAAATTGCAAACACATAATTGCCTCCTTGTGCTTTCAGTAATTAGGCTGCACTAAAACGTTCATTTTCTAAAGATTGTCAGACTGAAAACCTTTTTCCATTACTACTGTGGGATCTTAAGATCACCAAAGCCTTATGGGATATCTCTAGCCCCAGAGAACAGACCTACTTAGTTAATTATGGGATACTTCTTCATTTTTATCTGCTTTATTAAAATAACACACACCATTTAACTGGGTGAACTACAGCCAATTTGAGCTGAGAAAATTATAAAAAATAACTGTTGAGCAAATATTTTTAGATTTGATGCATTTATGCTTGACTAACTTGAAAATATAAGTGAGGGCATACTGGTAGAGGCTGGAAGTAAAGAGTGAGGGTTGTGAAAGGTGTCGAAGCAGTGCTTCCCCTCATAAACACCAAGACAGTACACATTTTCTATCTATCCAAAATTCTCACTTTGTAGAGGAATTTAAAATGAAATTACAATGTATATAATACATTTTGAATAACTTTTCAGAAACTTATCATCTCAAGCATGTTTCCATGGTAAGAAAGGGGGATGTGTCTTCCCTCCACCCTCCTAGGTTCTTTGGCTGGGTAGACAAATTAAAAGAAGAAAAACTGCACTTAGTCACATACGAGTTTACAGGAGTCTCACATATATAAGAGACTGGAACTTCTGTGATACCCTGAGCTACAGACAAGTGTCAGGACTTGGGGCCTCCTTTGAAGCGACTAGAAACAAGGTATGAGAAGGCAAGGAAGAGAACGGTGTTGTGAATAAACACTGTTACTCAGACAAAAATGGTTGTCTCCGTCAGCCTCTTCCCTGTGCAGACACAGGCAGTGATACAGACTTCCTTCAAACACATACATTTCCTTTATGGAAGGGAAGCTATTCAGAGCAACTCTTATTTTTGTAGTTTCCTAGATTAGCCTGTTGAAAATATACCAAAGAAGCAAGTTTTTGGGTAGCATATTCTGATAGACATATTTTGGGGTGGTAATGCTGAAGACCAATATTATTTTAGAAAATGAAGTACCACAAGGTACAGAAGGATTTTGGGAAAGGGCAAAAACGTTATGTCTGCTTTATCAACTATAAAATCCATTGAACCAAGCCATACATTACAACCTTCATTTCTGTGACAATCAGCAGTGCTTCCTGAAGAAACATTTCTTTGGTCTTTGGAATATTGCATTCTTTTCATTTTACTCCTAACCTATTACGGTTCTTTCTTTTTGGTTGCCTTGATTTTTCTCCTTTTATTCAACATGTAAAAGTAAGGCAACTTAATGTGAAGCATACTTTCTCAACTTCCAAAATCATACTTTTTAAGTGATCACATGTTAATCCATGGGCACAGTTGATGATTTATAGCACATTAACCCAGAGCTTTCCTCTGAACTCCAGAATGAAGTTAGCCACCAATGTGACATTCAGTTTAGATGTCCTGTTTCATCAGTGTGTGTCAGCAGTCTCTGTGTCTGGTATCCATTCAGTTGTGCTGTATATGTAGTATTTATCCTTTCACCCATTAACTTGTTCTCCTGTGCCAGACACTGAACTACATGTTTAGGCATCATCAAAAAAAATATGATAATTGCTATGCACTTGAGGGAATACAGTTTTCTTTCTTCATATCTATCTACATACCCCACATCCATCAAATCTGTACATTTTTGCCACCCAATCATCCTTAAATCTTTGTGTTTTTGTTATGACATGAATGTCTACTAGTCTAAGCTCTCTCAACTTTCACTTTGACCATTATCAAAATTGTCTCCTAGCTGATGTCTCTTTTCCACTCTTGTCTCTATCTATACAAAATAGTAATCTAAACATGTCTTTTCCTTGTTCAAAAATTCTTTTAAGGGTGGTGAAATGAGGCATTCTGGGGGCAGCTGGCTCCTTGGAGACTGTATGCCTCTGATGGACAATATAAAGAACCTTATCACACAAGATGAATATTTACCTAACCATAGGTGTTTCTATATGGATCTCAAAATTCTGAACCCAGGATGTGGCAGGTAAGAAAGAAAATAATTGGAGAGCAAAATAGCAGTGCAGCTGGAGCCATGACATTGATGGTGATTCCTGGCACAAGGACTTAGAAACTTCATTCCAGGATTCTTCATCTCATTAAGAATCTTGATGCTTCAATACGGATCTCGTACACACTGGCAGGGCAGAGAAAGCCTGGCTGCCCATGCACATCTGTGGAGCCTGGCTGCCCACATGCACTGGTGAGGTAGAGTTGAGCCAGTCTGGCCATCTACTCACACAAGCAGAGCCTCTGTTGGCTTGGTCACTCATCTACACCAATGGGGTGGAGTCAAGGTAGTCTAGCCCTCCATCTCCACTGGTTGAGCCTGGCTGCCTACATGCAATGGCTGGGTGGAGCCAAGCTAGACTAGTTACCTCAGTGGCACCCATGGTGGTGGACCATATCCATCATCTAGTGGTTGTCAAGATCTAGGTGTAGACTTCAACAGCATTAGGAAGTCTATACTTTTCAGAAACTAAACTAGTGAATGCTGGTGTAAACTGTCATAGGAAATTGTGAAACCTCCAAATTGCCACTCAGAGAATCTTGGATTGGAGGCCAGTAAGCTACTTTCTGTCTGCTGTTAGGCCCCAGGCAGTCCCTTACCACTATATCTGCTTTACAAGAAATTCTGAAAGAAGTATTACTTTAAGTGAATAGTCAATAAATTGCAAGAAAAAAAAACATGCAAAATTTATAATTTCCTGATTAAGATAAATGCAATGCATATATTTAAAATATAAAGAGAAAACTTTAAAAATGTATAATGAAAATATATAGCAAAATATTAATAGATTATTTATCAATTATTAATATATAGAATATGAGTATAGGTAAATTTTAACATCAACACTATGGGAGGGGTAGAATTAAACAAGAAGAGTTTTAAGTGCACTTGAAGTTAAGTGGCTGTCCAAAAAAAATTTTCATCATACCACTACTAAGATACTTTCTGTATATGATAGTAACCACAAAGATTTTATCTATAGAAAATATACACAGGAAAAAGAGAAAAAATAAAGATACAACAGAAAAACCAATGAAACTCAAGTAAGTGCAGCAAGAAGAAAGGACAGGACAGTAAACTTAAAGACAGAAAATAATGTAAAACTGCAGTTGTAAGTCATTCTATGCCAAGTAAAATTATATGATTTTATGCAAATAAAGCACACCAATTAATGCAAAAGTGATCACAAGAAAAAAAAGATATTACATAATGTTAAAAGGGCAGTCACCAGGAAGATAGAACAATTATGCATTGATGTGCACCTTAAATTATACTACCCAATATATCAAAGAAATGGAGAAATTAGTAGCAATGTAGTAACTGTAGCAGGTTCACTTTAAATTACATGTAGACTAACCAGGTAGAAGTTTCACAGAAAAGACAGCACCTGAGGAACACCACAGGAGAAAAGGACCTAATGGCCCCAGGTAGCACATGATAGTCAGAATACACATTTCTGTAGGATTCACACTTTACATGTAGAATACTCCCCAACATAGAACACAGGTTAGGCCACAAAACAAGTGCCAATGAGTAAAGGAGAGTATATCTTGCAAAGTGTTTTCTAAACCCTAGAAATTGCAGGAAAATAAACAATAAAAATTTTAAATATGGATATCAAACATCTATTGACACAATCCAATTAAAAGAATAAATTATGGGACTGGAGAGATGGCTCAGCAGTTAAGAACACTGGCTGTTCTTGCAGAAGACCCGGGTTTGAATCCCAACACCCACACGACACCTAACAACTGTTCGTAACTCCGGTTCCAGGGGATCCTATGGCCTCTTCTGACCTCCACAGGCATTGTACGACATGGGTGCACTTACCTACACGCAGGCAATACAGGCATACACATAAAATAAAAATAATAAATAAAATATTTTAAAAAAGAATAAATTACAAGAGAACCTAGAAAAGCTCTGGTGACAAATGTAATTGAATAAAACATGCAAAATTATAGAATGTAGACTATAAAAGTAATAAAAAGAAAGCCTGTACTAACAAATGCTCATTTAAAACAGTAATTTTAAACAATGCTCAACCTTTTACCTAAAGGGACTGGAAAAAGAAGAGCAAACAAAGAGAATAAGCATAGTGATAAGTGGTGAATCAGTAATAGATCAATAAAACTAAGAGTGTGTGTTTTGGAAAAGATCAATAGAATTCAGAAACTTAGACTAAGATGGCTCGGCAACACCTTAAATAGCTAAAAGTAGAAACAGAGCAAACAGTTCAACTGATGTTACAAAAATGAGAGTAAAAGAATAGCAACAAAATTATATATCCACTACTTAAATAATAATAAGAAATGGACAAGAGGCTTTGCCTCTTATGCTGGGGACCAGAGGAAGCTCTATTATTCTCAGATTCTGGTCTTGGGGGTCTGATTATCTGGAACAGAACCCCCACCTCCAAGAAGTTTTCTGTTATTTTTCTATTATTCTTCTACAGCCAATATGCCTCTACCTATGCCTTAACTACACTTCTAGAGCTAAAAATCACAGTCTGGGAAGCTTAAAAAAGGAAATAGATGGTTCTACAAAAATTAAATTGATATATTCCTCCAACTAAAATTATGTAATTATGAAATACATATGAATATTAATTTGAAATTCTGTGTCAATCATAATTTTTGAATATTGTTTACTGAAAAATCTGTATTACTAAGCTTCAAAAAATAATGTGATTTTGCCACTGTTCCTACAATGTGAGTTTGCCATTCATTCTCTTTCCAAATGCTCCAACCTATTGAAAGTCTTTCAATTTAATCATATTACTTCTAAAAGAAAGCAATGTTAATATTTCTAAATTAAAAAATATTCACAAAAAAGAACTCTTAGGCTTATGGCTTTGTGAAGAGATGGAAGCAATAATCAACTCTTCCCCAAGGGCAAAGCCAAGAGGCAGACGGCTTTCCTGAGGGTTTCTACATAACCAAAGAGGAGCTGCTGCAGTCAAGGGTCAAGCTGTCTCAAAAGTTCCCAAACTCAGCAAATATGGCAGAGTGTTCCAAAGATCTCTGTCTAGAAAACCAGAATTTAACTGAGACCAAAACCAGAAAAAGACACAAGAAGAGAAAGCTACAAACTGACTTTCCTGATAAGTATTAATTAGTATACAAACTGTACAGAATATCAGCTTGCCATATTTAACAGCATATTAAAAGGAATATATGTTATGACCAAGTGGAAATAACTCTCAGAATGCAATGAGGCATCAAATTTGAAATATAACTAAAATACATTAATAAAAGATGAGAGAAAAAAAGATAAAAGCATCTCCATTTATTCAGAAAGAACATTTGACAAAATCAGCACTTTACTTATCTTGATAAAAAAAAAAAAAAAAAAAGCCAGCAACAGAAATAAACTGAGGCAGGATAGAAAAATGAAACTCTTAAAGATAGAAAAGAAAGAGGAATCTGCTAGAAACCCCTGTGTGTCCTGAGGGGTAATTGTTCTTCTAAGTGCAGGGCCTGCTGGGGAGAATTGGCTGTGGTGTGGAGAGTTCCCAACGATGGTGGAGCATTGGCACCATCTTGGCTGCAACAGCATGGCAAAATGGCCCCGGTGTCTTGCTGGCCAGAGGGCTGCTGAGCCACAGAGCAGAGCAGGGCCCTGGGTGTGCTGCCCTAGGTGTCTGCCTTTGTTAGTTACTCTATTCCCCTACCCAGGATATAAACTATGAAAATTTCAGATAAAGATGTGTTATATGGTTTATCTAATAGCACCAGGAGCAAAGGACCTGTCCTAGTTTGTTTCTCCATTGCTGTGACAAAATGCTGCTTCTCCATTGCTCTGACCACTACCAACTTGGGGAGGAAAGGGTTTATTTATCTTACATCTCCTGGGTTACAGTTCATCAGGGAGCCCAAGGTAGGAACTCAGAGCAGGAACCTGGAAGCAGGAGCTGGAGCACAGGCCATGGAGGAATGCTGCTTACTGGCTTGCTCCCCTGGCCCCTGCCTCAGCCTCTTTTGTTGAGCGACACAGGCTGAGCTGCACAGAGGTGGCACCGCCCACAGTGGGCTGGGCCCTCCCACATCACTCAGCAGTCCTCCCACATCACTCAGTGGCCACAGGCCACTCCAGTGAAGGAAATTCCCCAGTTGAGGCTCCCTCAACCCAGGTGTGTCAAGTTGACCCTAAAGCTATCCAGCACAGGACCCTAAGAGAACTTCGGCCACACTTGTCAGTACAGAAAAAAAATTACAGCAAAATTAACATTTGCTTAAGGCCTGTCACCCTACCCAGCTATAAACCCGTACTTTCCCAGGAATTCCATCGGTAACCTTGCTTACAGGGAAAGGACATCTACTAAATTCTGTGTCACCCTAGTGGCTTCTGATTTCACTTTGTCAGATTATAATTCCATCCAAAACACTACAAAATCATCCTACGATTTAACTTTTCAAAAGAAAGAAATAAAACTTTTAAAAGTTCATTTAATAAACTATAGAAAGTTTATGAGCCTTGCAAAAAACAACATACAGAAATATTCAAACAGTGAAAAACAATTTAAAATTCAGATCTCCCAGTAAGGTAGCAGTCACTCATGGAATCACCTATGGACACTGCCTATTTAGGGATTTATTTGTGTTGAACATGTGTTAGATTTTGAGAGTGTTCAAAGGGCTTACATGAAGTACACCATTTGTATGAACTCATTCGTATGCCTTAAAAAATTATCCTTCCTTGTTCTCCTTTCTAAATGTTATAATACGTTATATACATGGTTTTTGTTTACATATATACCTTTGTATGTTGTAGGCTATGATCCACATATAAGGGAGAAAATACTGTATATTTTTTCTTTTTGAGAATGGATGACTGACCTCATTTAATATTGTACATTCTAGGTCTAGCTATTTTCCTGTAAATTTTGTGATTTCCTTTTGTTTTAAAGCTGAATGATATATTATTTCACATAGGTACCATATTTTCGTTGTCCATTCATGTGTTGATAGACAGTTACTTTGGTTCTGCTTTCTTTCTATGGTGAATAGAACAGCAAAATAATGGAGTATGTGATGGTTTGAAGGAGAATGTTCCCCGTAACTTCCAAATACTTGAATACTTGGCCACAGTTGGCGGTGCTGCTTGTGGTTTCAGAAGGCGTGGCCTTACTGGAGGAAGCAGGCCTCTCAGAGGGAGGCTTGGGAGTTCATAGCCATATCCTATTTTCTAGTTTCATTCTCTGCTTCCTGTGCATGTTTGAAGTGCCACCTTTTCTGCTTGGCCTCTTGCTATGCCTGTCCTGCCATGATTTACTCTAATCGCTCTGCAGAACTATAAGCCAAATAAACTATCCTTCTATAAGTTGACTTAATCTTGGTTTTCTTAATCAGAGCAATAGAAAAGTGAGTAATACAAGTTGCAAATATTTCTGTGATAAGGTATGGCATTCTCTGGGGATATGTTCAGGAGAGAAATAACTGGGTTACATGGCAATTCTATGTTTAATTTTTATGAGGCTCTTCCAAATTGTCTTTCATAATGGCTACATTAATTTGCACTTCTACAATCTGTGGATAGGGGTCCTCTTCCTCCACATCCTCTCCAGAATTTTTTGTTGAATTTCTTCATGATAACCTTTCTGACTGGGGTGAGCTGGTAATCACATAGTAGTTTTAATTTGTATTTCCCTGGTGACTAAGGATGTTGAATACTCTTTAAAATAATTTTCATATGTATTTCTTTTTAACAAAACCTGTCTGTTCAGTTTATTAGCCCATTTGTTTATTGGTAATTTTATTTCCTTGGCATTTAATTTCTGGAGCTCTTTGTAAATTCTGGATATTAGCAATTTGTCTAATGTACAGCTAGAATGATTTTCTCCCATTTTCTGGATTGTGTTCTCTACTGATAATGTCCTTTGCTATGCAGAAACAATTTCATTGAATTCCTTCTATTAATACTTAAGACTAGTTCCTGTGTTACAGATGTTCTGTTCGGAATTTTCTTGCCTACCCCAATGTTCTGAATAGTACTCCTGTATTTTCTTCTAGAAGTTTCAGCAGTTCAGATTTTAAATTAATTTCTTGATCCCTTAAAATCGATTTTTGTACAAAGTGGAAGATACGAATCTAATTTTATTCTTATCCAGGTTGATCAGCAGTTTTGCCTGGATATTTTGTTGATACCCATTTGTTGAATAGGCCGTCTTTATTCCAATATATGTTTTTAATTCCTTGGTCAAAAATTAGGTGGAATACCTTTGAAGTTTTATTTCTGGGGCCTCTGTCTGCTTTTATGCCTGCATCTGGCTGTATCATCAAAGCTCTACAGTACAATTTTAGGTAAGTTATAGGGATACACCTGTTATATCATTACTCCTTAGGAGTGCTTTGGATATTCATGTTTTTGTTTTCTGATTCCATATGAGTTCCTGCATTGCTTTTTCTAGAGCTGGGAAATATGACATTATATTTTTTGTAGGTATGGCATTAAATCTAAAGATTAATTTGGTACTATAGCCATTTTCACAATATTAATTCTGCCAGTTCATGGCCATGGAAGGTCTTTACACTGTCTAGTACCTTTGACTTTCTTTTCAGTTTTTTGAAGTTCTAATTGCCAAGGTCTTTCTCTTCCTCAGCAAGGTGTCTTCTTAAGTGCTCACATATTTTTGGAGCTATATTGAATGACATATTTTTCATAATTTATTTTACTGAGAGAATATTGTCAATACATATGAAGGCTACTCTTTTTAATATTGATTTCTGTATCATGTATCATTACTGTATTTATTAAATCTAGGCGTTTTCTAGTATAGTCTAAAGGGTCTTTTAAGAATAGAATCATGTCATCTGTAAATGAGGGTAGTTTAACTTCTTTCTTTCCTATTTTGTCACCTTTATGCCTTTTTATGATCTAATTGGTATAGCCAAGATTTCAAGATTTATGTTAAATAAGAGAGAAGATGTGGGCACCCTCGTTTTCTTTCTGATATTAGAGGAAATGTTCTCAGTTTGTTTCCATTTAATATAGTGTTGGCTGTAGGTTTGTTGTATATAGTCTTTTGATTTACTTATTTTTATTTTCTGTGTATGAATGCTTTGTCTCCATGCATATAAGCATACCATTGCATGCAATATCTGCAGAGGTCAGAACAGAGTGTCAAATCCCCTGAAAGTGGAATTAGGACAGTTGTTTGCCACTATGTAGGAGTGAAGAATCAAACATTGATCCTGTATAAGAATACTCAGTGATCTTACCTCCTGAGTCATCTCTCCAGGCCCTTAGTCTTTACTATTTTGAGAAATGCTTCATCCACTCCTAACATCTCCTGGACTTTTACCATGAAGGCATTTTGAACTTTATCAAATGCTTTTTCTGCATCAATCAAGATGACTATGTGGTTTCTATCCTTAACTATGTTTATATGATGCAACGGACCAGCCCAGACCAGGGCAGTTCAGTCTGATGGGAACAGGGTCGTCGAGAGGGTGGACAAGGAGTCGGCGAATGACAAACAGACACAAAGGAGCTTGATGAAAGTCTGAGTGTATTTTTGCAGCTGCAAGATTTGAAATATATACAGCAAAGATTGCAAAAGTTCATCATCAGCGTGACTGTTCTGTAATTAGTCACCTTCTAAGATTTTCAGTAAAAGTAAAACAATTTTTCCAACCTTCATATATAGCCAAAACACATTTCTCTATCTTATCAACCTGGTACTAGTCAGCAAACTCCTGCTTTATGATACTATGGTTTCTACTACCAGTTTTTATTACGCACTCAGAACTCTGCTAGTTTTGTGTTTTCAGGTCAGAATGACCTTAAACAACCAAGTACTTTCAAT